>NC_090938.1:715483522-715791915 GCF_040938575.1 Ambystoma mexicanum
GGTCAGGAAATTGAGCTGACTCTTGGCTCACTAGGTCAGGAAATTGAGCTGGCTCTTGGCTCACTAGGTCAGGAAAGTGAGCTGACTCTTGGCTCACTATGTCAGGAAGCTGAGCTGACTCTTAGCTCACTAGGTCAAGAAGTTGAGCTGACTCTTTCCTCACTAGGTTAGGAAGTTGAGATGACTCTTGGCTCACTAGGTCTGGAAATGTAGCTGACACGTGGCTCACTAGGTCAGGAAATTTAGTTGACTTTTGGCTCACTAGGTCAGGAAATTGAGCTGACTCTTGGCTCACTACGTCAGGAAATTGAGCTGACTCTTGGCTCACTAAGTCAGGAAGCTGAGCTGACTTTTGGCTCACTAGGTCAGGAAATCTAGCTGACTCTTGGCTCACTAGGTCAGGAAGCTGAGCTGACTCTTGGCTCCCTAGGTCAGGAAGTCTAGCTGACTCTTGGTGAACTAGGTCAGGAAGCTGAGCTGACACTTTGCTCACTAGGTCATGAAGCTGAGCTGACTCTTGGATCACTAGGTCAGGAGATCTAGCTTACTCTTGACTGACTAGGTCAGGAAATTGAGCTTGCTCTTGGCTCACTAGGTCAGGACATCTAGCTGACTCTTGGTTCACTAGGTCAGAAAACTGAACTGACTCTTGCCTCCACTAGGTCAGGAAGTCTAGCTGACTCTTGGCTAACTAGGTCAGGAAGCTGAGCTGAATCTTGGCTCACTAGGTCAGGAAGCTGAGCTGACTCTTGTCTCACTAGGTCAGGAAATCTAGCTGACTCTTGCCTCACTAGGTCAGGAAATTGAGCTGGTTCTTGTCTGACTAGGTCAGGAAATCTAGCTGACTTTTGGCTCACTAGGTCAGGAAGCTGAACTGACTCTTGGCTCCCTACGTCAGGAAGTCTAGTTGACTCTTGGCTAACTAGGTCAGGAAGCTGAGCTGACTCTTAGCTTACTAGGTCAGGAAGTCTAGCTGACTCTTGGCGAACTAGGTCAGGAAGCTGAGCTGACTCTTTGCTCACTACGTCAGGAAGCTGAGCTGACTCTTGGCTCACTAGGTCAGAGATCTAGCTTACTCTTGGCTCACTAGGTCAGGAAATTGAGCTGGCTCTTGGCTCACTAGGTCATGAAATCTAGCTGACTCTTGGCTCACTAGGTCAGGAAGCTGAACTGAATCTTGGCTCCCTAGCTCAGGAAGTCTAGCTGACTCTTGGCTCACTAGTTCAGGAAATCTAGCTGACTCTTGGCTCACTAGGTCAGGAAATTGAGCTGGCACTTGGCTCACTAGGTCAGGAAATCTAGCTGACTCTTGGCTCACTCTGTCAGGTAGCTGCGCTGACTCTTGGCTCACTAGGTCAGGAAGTTCAGCTGACACTTGGCTCACTAGTTCAGGAAGCTGAGCAGACTCTTGGCTCACTAGGTCAGGAAATCTACCTGACACTTGGCTCACTATGTCAGGAAGCTGAGCTGATTCTTAGCTCACTAGGTCAAGAAGCTGAGCTGACTCTTGGCTCACTAGGTCAAGAAATCTAGCTGACTCGGCTCATTAGGTCAGGAAATTTAGTTGAAACGTGGCTCATTAGGTCAGGAAATTGAGCTGACTCTTGGCTCACTAAGTCAGGAAATCTAGCTGACTCTTGGCTCACTAGGTTAGGAAATCTAGCCGACTCTTGGCTCACTAGGTCAGGAAGCTGAGCTGACTCTTGGCTCACTAGGTCAGGGAATCAAGCTGACTCTTGGCTCACTAGGTCAGGAAGCTGAACTGACTCTTGTCTCCCTAGGTCAGGAAGTCTAGGTGACTTCTGGCTCACTATGTCAGGAAGCTGAGCTGACTCTTAACTCACTAGGTCAGGAAGCTGAGCTGACTCTTGGCTCACTAGGTTAGGAAGCTGAGCTGAATCCTGGCTCACTAGGTCAGGAAATTTAGCTGACACGTGGCTCACTAGGTCAGGAAATTGAGCTGACTCTTGGCTCACTAGGTCAGGAAATCTAGCTGACTCTGGGCTCACTAGGTCAGGAAATCTGGCTGACTCTTTGCTCATTAGGTCAGGAAGCTGAGCTGACTCTTGGCTCCCTAAGTCGGGAAGTCTAGCTGACTCTTGGCTCACTAGGTCAGGAAGCTGAGCTGACTCTTAGCTCACTAGGTCAGGAAGCTGAGCTGACTCTTGGCTCCCTAGGTCAGGGGGTCTAGCTGACTCTTGGCTCGCTATGTCAGGAAGCTGAGCTGACTCTTAGCTCACTAGGTCAGGAAGCTGAACCGACTCTTGGCTCACTAGGTTAGGAAGATGAGCTGTTTCTTAGCTCACTAGGTCAGGAAATTTAGCTGACACGTGGCTCACTAGGTCAGGAAATTGAGCTGACTCTTGGCTCACTAGGTCAGGAAATTGAGCTGGCTCTTGGCTCACTAGGTCAGGAAAGTGAGCTGACTCTTGGCTCACTATGTCAGGAAGCTGAGCTGACTCTTAGCTCACTAGGTCAAGAAGTTGAGCTGACTCTTTCCTCACTAGGTTAGGAAGTTGAGATGACTCTTGGCTCACTAGGTCTGGAAATGTAGCTGACACGTGGCTCACTAGGTCAGGAAATTTAGTTGACTTTTGGCTCACTAGGTCAGGAAATTGAGCTGACTCTTGGCTCACTACGTCAGGAAATTGAGCTGACTCTTGGCTCACTAAGTCAGGAAGCTGAGCTGACTTTTGGCTCACTAGGTCAGGAAATCTAGCTGACTCTTGGCTCACTAGGTCAGGAAGCTGAGCTGACTCTTGGCTCCCTAGGTCAGGAAGTCTAGCTGACTCTTGGTGAACTAGGTCAGGAAGCTGAGCTGACACTTTGCTCACTAGGTCATGAAGCTGAGCTGACTCTTGGATCACTAGGTCAGGAGATCTAGCTTACTCTTGACTGACTAGGTCAGGAAATTGAGCTTGCTCTTGGCTCACTAGGTCAGGACATCTAGCTGACTCTTGGTTCACTAGGTCAGAAAACTGAACTGACTCTTGCCTCCACTAGGTCAGGAAGTCTAGCTGACTCTTGGCTAACTAGGTCAGGAAGCTGAGCTGAATCTTGGCTCACTAGGTCAGGAAGCTGAGCTGACTCTTGTCTCACTAGGTCAGGAAATCTAGCTGACTCTTGCCTCACTAGGTCAGGAAATTGAGCTGGTTCTTGTCTGACTAGGTCAGGAAATCTAGCTGACTTTTGGCTCACTAGGTCAGGAAGCTGAACTGACTCTTGGCTCCCTACGTCAGGAAGTCTAGTTGACTCTTGGCTAACTAGGTCAGGAAGCTGAGCTGACTCTTAGCTTACTAGGTCAGGAAGTCTAGCTGACTCTTGGCGAACTAGGTCAGGAAGCTGAGCTGACTCTTTGCTCACTACGTCAGGAAGCTGAGCTGACTCTTGGCTCACTAGGTCAGAGATCTAGCTTACTCTTGGCTCACTAGGTCAGGAAATTGAGCTGGCTCTTGGCTCACTAGGTCATGAAATCTAGCTGACTCTTGGCTCACTAGGTCAGGAAGCTGAACTGAATCTTGGCTCCCTAGCTCAGGAAGTCTAGCTGACTCTTGGCTCACTAGTTCAGGAAATCTAGCTGACTCTTGGCTCACTAGGTCAGGAAATTGAGCTGGCACTTGGCTCACTAGGTCAAGAAATCTAGCTGACTCTTGGCTCACTCTGTCAGGTAGCTGCGCTGACTCTTGGCTCACTAGGTCAGGAAGTTCAGCTGACACTTGGCTCACTAGTTCAGGAAGCTGAGCAGACTCTTGGCTCACTAGGTCAGGAAATCTACCTGACACTTGGCTCACTATGTCAGGAAGCTGAGCTGATTCTTAGCTCACTAGGTCAAGAAGCTGAGCTGACTCTTGGCTCACTAGGTTAGGAAACTGAGCTGACTCTTGGCTCACTAGATCAGGAAATTTAGCTGACTCTTGGCTCACTAGGTCAGGAAATCTAGCTGACTCTTATCTCACTAGGTCAGGAAGTTGAGCTGACTCTTGGCTCACTAGGTCAAGAAATCTAGCTGACTCGGCTCACTAGGTCAGGAAATCTACCTGACTCTTGGCTCACTAGGTCAGGAAATTGAGCTGGCTCTTGGCTCACTAGGTCAGGAAAGTGAGCTGACTCTTGGCTCACTATGTCAGGAAGCTGAGCTGACTCTTAGCTCACTAGGTCAAGAAGCTGAGCTGACTCTTTCCTCACTAGGTTAGGAAGCTGAGATGTCTCTTGGCTCACTAGGTCTGGAAATTTAACTGACACGTGGCTCACTAGGTCAGGAAATTTAGTTGACTTTTGGCTCACTAGGTCAGGAAATTGAGCTGACTCTTGGCTCACTACGTCAAGAAATTGAGCTGACTCTTGGCTCACTAAGTCAGGAAGCTGAGCTGACTTTTGGCTCACTAGGTCAGGAAATCTAGCTGACTCTTGGCTCACTAGGTCAGGAAGCTGAGCTGACTCTTGGCTCCCTAGGTCAGGAAGTCTAGCTGACTCTTGGTGAACTAGGTCAGGAAGCTGAGCTGACACTTTGCTCACTAGGTCATGAAGCTGAGCTGACTCTTGGATCACTAGGTCAGGAGATATAGCTTACTCTTGACTGACTAGGTCAGGAAATTGAGCTTGCTCTTGGCTCACTAGGTCAGGACATCTAGCTGACTCTTGGTTCACTAGGTCAGAAAACTGAACTGACTCTTGCCTCCCTAGGTCAGGAAGTCTAGCTGACTCTTGGCTAACGAGGTCAGGAAGCTGAGCTGAATCTTGGCTCACTAGGTCAGGAAGCTGAGCTGACTCTTGTCTCACTAGGTCAGGAAATCTAGCTGACTTTTGCCTAACTAGGTCAGGAAATTGAGCTGGTTCTTTTCTGACTAGGTCAGGAAATCTAGCTGACTCTTGGCGAACTAGGTCAGGAAGCTGAGCTGACTCTTTGCTCACTACGTCAGGAAGCTGAGCTGACTCTTGGCTCACTAGGTCAGAGATCTAGCTTACTCTTGGCTCACTAGGTCAGGAAATTGAGCTTGCTCTTGGCTCACTAGGTCATGAAATCTAGCTGACTCTTGGCTCACTAGGTCAGGAAGCTGAACTGAATCTTGGCTCCCTAGGTCAGGAAGTCTAGCTGACTCTTGGCTCACTAGGTCAGGAAATCTAGCTGACTCGGGGCTCACTAGGTCAGGAAATTGAGCTGGCACTTGGCTCACTAGGTCAGGAAGTTCAGCTGACACTTGGCTCACTAGTTCAGGAAGCTGAGCAGACTCTTGGCTCACTAGGTCAGGAAATCTACCTGACTCTTGGCTCACTATGTCAGGAAGCTGAGCTGACTCTTAGCTCACTAGGTCAAGAAGCTGAGCTGACTCTTGGCTCACTAGGTTAGGAAACTGAGCTGACTCTTGGCTCACTAGGTCAGGACATCTAGCTGACTCTTGGTTCACTAGGTCAGAAAACTGAACTGACTCTTGCCTCCCTAGGTCAGGAAGTCTAGCTGACTCTTGGCTAACTAGGTCAGGAAGCTGAGCTGAATCTTGGCTCACTAGGTCAGGAAGCTGAGCTGACTCTTGTCTCACTAGGTCAGGAAATCTAGCTGACTCTTGCCTCACTAGGTCAGGAAATTGAGCTGGTTCTTGTCTGACTAGGTCAGGAAATCTAGCTGACTCTTGGCTCACTAGGTCAGGAAGCTGAACTGACTCTTGGCTCCCTAGGTCAGGAAGTCTAGCTGACTCTTGGCTAACTAGGTCAGGAAGCTGAGCTGACTCTTAGCTTACTAGGTCAGGAAGTCTAGCTGACTCTTGGCGAACTAGGTCAGGAAGCTGAGCTGACTCTTGGCTCACTAGGTCAGGGAATCAAGCTGACTCTTGGCTCACTAGGTCAGGAAGCTGAACTGACTCTTGTCTCCCTAGGTCAGGAAGTCTAGTTGACTCTTGGCTAACTAGGTCAGGAAGCTGAGCTGACTCTTAGCTTACTAGGTCAGGAAGTCTAGCTGACTCTTGGCGAACTAGGTCAGGAAGCTGAGCTGACTCTTTGCTCACTACGTCAGGAAGCTGAGCTGACTCTTGGCTCACTAGGTCAGAGATCTAGCTTACTCTTGGCTCACTAGGTCAGGAAATTGAGCTGGCTCTTGGCTCACTAGGTCATGAAATCTAGCTGACTCTTGGCTCACTAGGTCAGGAAGCTGAACTGAATCTTGGCTCCCTAGCTCAGGAAGTCTAGCTGACTCTTGGCTCACTAGTTCAGGAAATCTAGCTGACTCTTGGCTCACTAGGTCAGGAAATTGAGCTGGCACTTGGCTCACTAGGTCAGGAAATCTAGCTGACTCTTGGCTCACTCTGTCAGGTAGCTGCGCTGACTCTTGGCTCACTAGGTCAGGAAGTTCAGCTGACACTTGGCTCACTAGTTCAGGAAGCTGAGCAGACTCTTGGCTCACTAGGTCAGGAAATCTACCTGACACTTGGCTCACTATGTCAGGAAGCTGAGCTGATTCTTAGCTCACTAGGTCAAGAAGCTGAGCTGACTCTTGGCTCACTAGGTTAGGAAACTGAGCTGACTCTTGGCTCACTAGATCAGGAAATTTAGCTGACTCTTGGCTCACTAGGTCAGGAAATCTAGCTGACTCTTGTCTCACTAGGTCAGGAAGTTGAGCTGACTCTTGGCTCACTAGGTCAGGAAATCTACCTGACACTTGGCTCACTATGTCAGGAAGCTGAGCTGATTCTTAGCTCACTAGGTCAAGAAGCTGAGCTGACTCTTGGCTCACTAGGTTAGGAAACTGAGCTGACTCTTGGCTCACTAGATCAGGAAATTTAGCTGACTCTTGGCTCACTAGGTCAGGAAATCTAGCTGACTCTTGTCTCACTAGGTCAGGAAGTTGAGCTGACTCTTGGCTCACTAGGTCAAGAAATCTAGCTGACTCGGCTCACTAGGTCAGGAAATCTAGCTGACTCTTGGCTCACTAGGTCAGGAAATTGAGCTGGCTCTTGGCTCACTAGGTCAGGAAAGTGAGCTGACTCTTGGCTCACTATGTCAGGAAGCTGAGCTGACTCTTAGCTCACTAGGTCAAGAAGCTGAGCTGACTCTTTCCTCACTAGGTTAGGAAGCTGAGATGACTCTTGGCTCACTAGGTCTGGAAATGTAGCTGACACGTGGCTCACTAGGTCAGGAAATTTAGTTGACTTTTGGCTCACTAGGTCAGGAAATTGAGCTGACTCTTGGCTCACTACGTCAGGAAATTGAGCTGACTCTTGGCTCACTAAGTCAGGAGGCTGAGCTGACTTTTGGCTCACTAGGTCAGGAAATCTAGCTGACTCTTGGCTCACTAGGTCAGGAAGCTGAGCTGACTCTTGGCTCCCTAGGTCAGGAAGTCTAGCTGACTCTTGGTGAACTAGGTCAGGAAGCTGAGCTGACACTTTGCTCACTAGGTCATGAAGCTGAGCTGACTCTTGGATCACTAGGTCAGGAGATCTAGCTTACTCTTGACTGACTAGGTCAGGAAATTGAGCTTGCTCTTGGCTCACTAGGTCAGGACATCTAGCTGACTCTTGGTTCACTAGGTCAGAAAACTGAACTGACTCTTGCCTCCACTAGGTCAGGAAGTCTAGCTGACTCTTGGCTAACTAGGTCAGGAAGCTGAGCTGAATCTTGGCTCACTAGGTCAGGAAGCTGAGCTGACTCTTGTCTCACTAGGTCAGGAAATCTAGCTGACTCTTGCCTCACTAGGTCAGGAAATTGAGCGGGTTCTTGTCTGACTAGGTCAGGAAATCTAGCTGACTTTTGGCTCACTAGGTCAGGAAGCTGAACTGACTCTTGGCTCCCTACGTCAGGAAGTCTAGTTGACTCTTGGCTAACTAGGTCAGGAAGCTGAGCTGACTCTTAGCTTACTAGGTCAGGAAGTCTAGCTGACTCTTGGCGAACTAGGTCAGGAAGCTGAGCTGACTCTTTGCTCACTACGTCAGGAAGCTGAGCTGACTCTTGGCTCACTAGGTCAGAGATCTAGCTTACTCTTGGCTCACTAGGTCAGGAAATTGAGCTGGCTCTTGGCTCACTAGGTCATGAAATCTAGCTGACTCTTGGCTCACTAGGTCAGGAAGCTGAACTGAATCTTGGCTCCCTAGCTCAGGAAGTCTAGCTGACTCTTGGCTCACTAGTTCAGGAAATCTAGCTGACTCTTGGCTCACTAGGTCAGGAAATTGAGCTGGCACTTGGCTCACTAGGTCAGGAAATCTAGCTGACTCTTGGCTCACTCTGTCAGGTAGCTGCGCTGACTCTTGGCTCACTAGGTCAGGAAGTTCAGCTGACACTTGGCTCACTAGTTCAGGAAGCTGAGCAGACTCTTGGCTCACTAGGTCAGGAAATCTACCTGACACTTGGCTCACTATGTCAGGAAGCTGAGCTGATTCTTAGCTCACTAGGTCAAGAAGCTGAGCTGACTCTTGGCTCACTAGGTTAGGAAACTGAGCTGACTCTTGGCTCACTAGATCAGGAAATTTAGCTGACTCTTGGCTCACTAGGTCAGGAAATCTAGCTGACTCTTGTCTCACTAGGACAGGAAGTTGAGCTGACTCTTGGCTCACTAGGTCAAGAAATCTAGCTGACTCGGCTCACTAGGTCAGGAAATCTAGCTGACTCTTGGCTCACTAGGTCAGGAAATTGAGCTGGCTCTTGGCTCACTAGGTCAGGAAGTTGAGCTGACTCTTGGCTCACTAGGTCAAGAAATCTAGCTGACTCTTGGCTAACTAGGTCAGGAAGCTGAGCTGAATCTTGGCTCACTAGGTCTGGAAGCTGAGCTGACTCTTGTCTCACTAGGTCAGGAAATCTAGCTGACTCTTGCCTCACTAGGTCAGGAAATTGAGCTGGTTCTTGTCTGACTAGGTCAGGAAATCTAGCTGACTTTTGGCTCACTAGGTCAGGAAGCTGAACTGACTCTTGGCTCCCTACGTCAGGAAGTCTAGTTGACTCTTGGCTAACTAGGTCAGGAAGCTGAGCTGACTCTTAGCTTACTAGGTCAGGAAGTCTAGCTGACTCTTGGCGAACTAGGTCAGGAAGCTGAGCTGACTCTTTGCTCACTACGTCAGGAAGCTGAGCTGACTCTTGGCTCACTAGGTCAGAGATCTAGCTTACTCTTGGCTCACTAGGTCAGGAAATTGAGCTGGCTCTTGGCTCACTAGGTCATGAAATCTAGCTGACTCTTGGCTCACTAGGTCAGGAAGCTGAACTGAATCTTGGCTCCCTAGCTCAGGAAGTCTAGCTGACTCTTGGCTCACTAGTTCAGGAAATCTAGCTGACTCTTGGCTCACTAGGTCAGGAAATTGAGCTGGCACTTGGCTCACTAGGTCAGGAAATCTAGCTGACTCTTGGCTCACTCTGTCAGGTAGCTGCGCTGACTCTTGGCTCACTAGGTCAGGAAGTTCAGCTGACACTTGGCTCACTAGTTCAGGAAGCTGAGCAGACTCTTGGCTCACTAGGTCAGGAAATCTACCTGACACTTGGCTCACTATGTCAGGAAGCTGAGCTGATTCTTAGCTCACTAGGTCAAGAAGCTGAGCTGACTCTTGGCTCACTAGGTTAGGAAACTGAGCTGACTCTTGTCTCACTAGGTCAGGAAGTTGAGCTGACTCTTGGCTCACTAGGTCAAGAAATCTAGCTGACTCGGCTCACTAGGTCAGGAAATCTAGCTGACTCTTGGCTCACTAGGTCAGGAAATTGAGCTGGCTCTTGGCTCACTATGTCAGGAAGCTGAGCTGATTCTTAGCTCACTAGATCAGGAAATTTAGCTGACTCTTGGCTCACTAGGTCAGGAAATCTAGCTGACTCTTGTCTCACTAGGTCAGGAAGTTGAGCTGACTCTTGGCTCACTAGGTCAAGAAATCTAGCTGACTCGGCTCACTAGGTCAGGAAATCTAGCTGACTCTTGGCTCACTAGGTCAGGAAATTGAGCTGGCTCTTGGCTCACTAGGTCAGGAAAGTGAGCTGACTCTTGGCTCACTATGTCAGGAAGCTGAGCTGACTCTTAGCTCACTAGGTCAAGAAGCTGAGCTGACTCTTTCCTCACTAGGTTAGGAAGCTGAGATGTCTCTTGGCTCACTAGGTCTGGAAATTTAACTGACACGTGGCTCACTAGGTCAGGAAATTTAGTTGACTTTTGGCTCACTAGGTCAGGAAATTGAGCTGACTCTTGGCTCACTACGTCAAGAAATTGAGCTGACTCTTGGCTCACTAAGTCAGGAAGCTGAGCTGACTTTTGGCTCACTAGGTCAGGAAATCTAGCTGACTCTTGGCTCACTAGGTCAGGAAGCTGAGCTGACTCTTGGCTCCCTAGGTCAGGAAGTCTAGCTGACTCTTGGTGAACTAGGTCAGGAAGCTGAGCTGACACTTTGCTCACTAGGTCATGAAGCTGAGCTGACTCTTGGATCACTAGGTCAGGAGATATAGCTTACTCTTGACTGACTAGGTCAGGAAATTGAGCTTGCTCTTGGCTCACTAGGTCAGGACATCTAGCTGACTCTTGGTTCACTAGGTCAGAAAACTGAACTGACTCTTGCCTCCCTAGGTCAGGAAGTCTAGCTGACTCTTGGCTAACTAGGTCAGGAAGCTGAGCTGAATCTTGGCTCACTAGGTCAGGAAGCTGAGCTGACTCTTGTCTCACTAGGTCAGGAAATCTAGCTGACTTTTGCCTAACTAGGTCAGGAAATTGAGCTGGTTCTTTTCTGACTAGGTCAGGAAATCTAGCTGACTCTTGGCGAACTAGGTCAGGAAGCTGAGCTGACTCTTTGCTCACTACGTCAGGAAGCTGAGCTGACTCTTGGCTCACTAGGTCAGAGATCTAGCTTACTCTTGGCTCACTAGGTCAGGAAATTGAGCTGGCTCTTGGCTCACTAGGTCATGAAATCTAGCTGACTCTTGGCTCACTAGGTCAGGAAGCTGAACTGAATCTTGGCTCCCTAGGTCAGGAAGTCTAGCTGACTCTTGGCTCACTAGGTCAGGAAATCTAGCTGACTCGCGGCTCACTAGGTCAGGAAATTGAGCTGCCACTTGGCTCACTAGGTCAGGAAATCTAGCTGACTCTTGGCTCACTCTGTCAGGTAGCTGCGCTGACTCTTGGCTCACTAGGTCAGGAAGTTCAGCTGACACTTGGCTCACTAGTTCAGGAAGCTGAGCAGACTCTTGGCTCACTAGGTCAGGAAATCTACCTGACTCTTGGCTCACTATGTCAGGAAGCTGAGCTGACTCTTAGCTCACTAGGTCAAGAAGCTGAGCTGACTCTTGGCTCACTAGGTTAGGAAACTGAGCTGACTCTTGGCTCACTAGGTCAGGACATCTAGCTGACTCTTGGTTCACTAGGTCAGAAAACTGAACTGACTCTTGCCTCCCTAGGTCAGGAAGTCTAGCTGACTCTTGGCTAACTAGGTCAGGAAGCTGAGCTGAATCTTGGCTCACTAGGTCAGGAAGCTGAGCTGACTCTTGTCTCACTAGGTCAGGAAATCTAGCTGACTCTTGCCTCACTAGGTCAGGAAATTGAGCTGGTTCTTGTCTGACTAGGTCAGGAAATCTAGCTGACTCTTGGCTCACTAGGTCAGGAAGCTGAACTGACTCTTGGCTCCCTAGGTCAGGAAGTCTAGCTGACTCTTGGCTAACTAGGTCAGGAAGCTGAGCTGACTCTTAGCTTACTAGGTCAGGAAGTCTAGCTGACTCTTGGCGAACTAGGTCAGGAAGCTGAGCTGACTCTTTGCTCACTATGTCAGGAAGCTGAGCTGACTCTTGGCTCACTAGGTCAGAGATCTAGCTTACTCTTGGCTCACTAGGTCAGGAAATTGAGCTGGCTCTTGGCTCACTAGGTCATGAAATATAGCTGACTCTTGGCTCACTAGGTCAGGAAGCTGAACTGAATCTTGGCTCCCTAGGTCAGGAAGTCTAGCTGACTCTTGGCTCACTGGGTCAAGAAATCTAGCTGACTCTTGGCTCACTAGGTCAGGAAATTGAGCTGGCACTTGGCTCACTAGGTCAGGAAATCTAGCTGACTCTTGGCTCACTCTGTCAGGTAGCTGCGCTGACTCTTGGCTCACTAGGTCAGGAAGTTCAGCTGACACTTGGCTCACTAGTTCAGGAAGCTGAGCAGACTCTTGGCTCACTAGGTCAGGAAATCTACCTGACTCTTGGCTCACTATTTCAGGAAGCTGAGCTGACTCTTAGCTCACTAGGTCAAGAAGCTGAGCTGACTCTTGGCTCACTAGGTCAAGAAATCTAGCTGACTCTTGGCTCACTAGATCAGGAAATTTAGCTGACTCTTGGCTCACTAGGTCAGGAAATCTAGCTGACTCTTGTCTCACTAGGTCAGGAAGTTGAGCTGACTCTTGGCTCACTAGGTCAAGAAATCTAGCTGACTCGGCTCACTAGGTCAGGAAATCTAGCTGACTCTTGGCTCACTAGGTCAGGAAATTGAGCTGGCTCTTGGCTCACTAGGTCAGGAAAGTGAGCTGACTCTTGGCTCACTATGTCAGGAAGCTGAGCTGACTCTTAGCTCACTAGGTCAAGAAGCTGAGCTGACTCTTTCCTCACTAGGTTAGGAAGCTGAGATGTCTCTTGGCTCACTAGGTCTGGAAATTTAACTGACACGTGGCTCACTAGGTCAGGAAATTTAGTTGACTTTTGGCTCACTAGGTCAGGAAATTGAGCTGACTCTTGGCTCACTACGTCAAGAAATTGAGCTGACTCTTGGCTCACTAAGTCAGGAAGCTGAGCTGACTTTTGGCTCACTAGGTCAGGAAATCTAGCTGACTCTTGGCTCACTAGGTCAGGAAGCTGAGCTGACTCTTGGCTCCCTAGGTCAGGAAGTCTAGCTGACTCTTGGTGAACTAGGTCAGGAAGCTGAGCTGACACTTTGCTCACTAGGTCATGAAGCTGAGCTGACTCTTGGATCACTAGGTCAGGAGATATAGCTTACTCTTGACTGACTAGGTCAGGAAATTGAGCTTGCTCTTGGCTCACTAGGTCAGGACATCTAGCTGACTCTTGGTTCACTAGGTCAGAAAACTGAACTGACTCTTGCCTCCCTAGGTCAGGAAGTCTAGCTGACTCTTGGCTAACTAGGTCAGGAAGCTGAGCTGAATCTTGGCTCACTAGGTCAGGAAGCTGAGCTGACTCTTGTCTCACTAGGTCAGGAAATCTAGCTGACTTTTGCCTAACTAGGTCAGGAAATTGAGCTGGTTCTTTTCTGACTAGGTCAGGAAATCTAGCTGACTCTTGGCGAACTAGGTCAGGAAGCTGAGCTGACTCTTTGCTCACTACGTCAGGAAGCTGAGCTGACTCTTGGCTCACTAGGTCAGAGATCTAGCTTACTCTTGGCTCACTAGGTCAGGAAATTGAGCTGGCTCTTGGCTCACTAGGTCATGAAATCTAGCTGACTCTTGGCTCACTAGGTCAGGAAGCTGAACTGAATCTTGGCTCCCTAGGTCAGGAAGTCTAGCTGACTCTTGGCTCACTAGGTCATGAAATCTAGCTGACTCGCGGCTCACTAGGTCAGGAAGCTGAACTGAATCTTGGCTCCCTAGGTCAGGAAGTCTAGCTGACTCTTGGCTCACTAGGTCAGGAAATCTAGCTGACTCGCGGCTCACTAGGTCAGGAAATTGAGCTGGCACTTGGCTCACTAGGTCAGGAAATCTAGCTGACTCTTGGCTCACTCTGTCAGGTAGCTGCGCTGACTCTTGGCTCACTAGGTCAGGAAGTTCAGCTGACACTTGGCTCACTAGTTCAGGAAGCTGAGCAGACTCTTGGCTCACTAGGTCAGGAAATCTACCTGACTCTTGGCTCACTATGTCAGGAAGCTGAGCTGACTCTTAGCTCACTAGGTCAAGAAGCTGAGCTGACTCTTGGCTCACTAGGTTAGGAAACTGAGCTGACTCTTGGCTCACTAGGTCAGGACATCTAGCTGACTCTTGGTTCACTAGGTCAGAAAACTGAACTGACTCTTGCCTCCCTAGGTCAGGAAGTCTAGCTGACTCTTGGCTAACTAGGTCAGGAAGCTGAGCTGAATCTTGGCTCACTAGGTCAGGAAGCTGAGCTGACTCTTGTCTCACTAGGTCAGGAAATCTAGCTGACTCTTGCCTCACTAGGTCAGGAAATTGAGCTGGTTCTTGTCTGACTAGGTCAGGAAATCTAGCTGACTCTTGGCTCACTAGGTCAGGAAGCTGAACTGACTCTTGGCTCCCTAGGTCAGGAAGTCTAGCTGACTCTTGGCTAACTAGGTCAGGAAGCTGAGCTGACTCTTAGCTTACTAGGTCAGGAAGTCTAGCTGACTCTTGGCGAACTAGGTCAGGAAGCTGAGCTGACTCTTTGCTCACTATGTCAGGAAGCTGAGCTGACTCTTGGCTCACTAGGTCAGAGATCTAGCTTACTCTTGGCTCACTAGGTCAGGAAATTGAGCTGGCTCTTGGCTCACTAGGTCATGAAATATAGCTGACTCTTGGCTCACTAGGTCAGGAAGCTGAACTGAATCTTGGCTCCCTAGGTCAGGAAGTCTAGCTGACTCTTGGCTCACTGGGTCAAGAAATCTAGCTGACTCTTGGCTCACTAGGTCAGGAAATTGAGCTGGCACTTGGCTCACTAGGTCAGGAAATCTAGCTGACTCTTGGCTCACTCTGTCAGGTAGCTGCGCTGACTCTTGGCTCACTAGGTCAGGAAGTTCAGCTGACACTTGGCTCACTAGTTCAGGAAGCTGAGCAGACTCTTGGCTCACTAGGTCAGGAAATCTACCTGACTCTTGGCTCACTATTTCAGGAAGCTGAGCTGACTCTTAGCTCACTAGGTCAAGAAGCTGAGCTGACTCTTGGCTCACTAGGTCAAGAAATCTAGCTGACTCGGCTCACTAGGTCAGGAAATTTAGTTGAAACGTGGCTCACTAGGTCAGGAAGCTGAACTGACTCTTGGCTCCCTAGGTCAGGAAGTCTAGCTGACTCTTGGCTAACTAGGTCAGGAAGCTGAGCTGACTCTTAGCTTACTAGGTCAGGAAGTCTAGCTGACTCTTGGCGAACTAGGTCAGGAAGCTGAGCTGACTCTTTGCTCACTATGTCAGGAAGCTGAGCTGACTCTTGGCTCACTAGGTCAGAGATCTAGCTTACTCTTGGCTCACTAGGTCAGGAAATTGAGCTGGCTCTTGGCTCACTAGGTCATGAAATATAGCTGACTCTTGGCTCACTAGGTCAGGAAGCTGAACTGAATCTTGGCTCCCTAGGTCAGGAAGTCTAGCTGACTCTTGGCTCACTGGGTCAAGAAATCTAGCTGACTCTTGGCTCACTAGGTCAGGAAATTGAGCTGGCACTTGGCTCACTAGGTCAGGAAATCTAGCTGACTCTTGGCTCACTCTGTCAGGTAGCTGCGCTGACTCTTGGCTCACTAGGTCAGGAAGTTCAGCTGACACTTGGCTCACTAGTTCAGGAAGCTGAGCAGACTCTTGGCTCACTAGGTCAGGAAATCTACCTGACTCTTGGCTCACTATTTCAGGAAGCTGAGCTGACTCTTAGCTCACTAGGTCAAGAAGCTGAGCTGACTCTTGACTCACTAGGTCAAGAAATCTAGCTGACTCGGCTCACTAGGTCAGGAAATTTAGTTGAAACGTGGCTCATTAGGTCAGGAAATTGAGCTGACTCTTGGCTCACAAGGTCAGGAAATCTAGCTGACTCTTGGCTCACTAGGTTAGGAAATCTAGCCGACTCTTGGCTCAATGGGTCAGGAAGCTGAGCTGACTCTTGGCTCACTAGGTCAGGGAATCAAGCTGACTCTTGGCTCACTAAGTTAGGAAGCTGAACTGACTCTTGTCTCCCTAGGTCAGGAGGTCTAGCTGACTCTTGGCTCACTATGTCAGGAAGCTGAGCTGACTCTTAACTCACTAGGTCAGGAAGCTGAGCTGACTCTTGGCTCACTAGGTTAGGAAGCTGAGTTGAATCTTGGCTCACTAGGTCAGGAAGCTGAGCTGACTCTTGTCTCACTAGGTCAGGAAATCTAGCTGACTCTTGCCTCACTAGGTCAGGAAATTGAGCTGGTTCTTGTCTGACTAGGTCAGAAAATCTAGCTGACTCTTGGCTCACTAGGTCAGGAAGCTGAACTGACTCTTGGCTCCCTAGGTCAGGAAGTCTAGTTGACTCTTGGCTAACTAGGTCAGGAAGCTGAGCTGACTCTAGCTTACTAGGTCATGAAGTCTAGCTGACTCTTGGCGAACTAGGTCAGGAAGCTGAGCTGACTCTTTGCTCACTACGTCAGGAAGCTGAGCTGACTCTTGGCTCACTAGGTCAGAGATCTAGTTTACTCTTGGCTCACTAGGTCAGGAAATTGAGCTCGCTCTTGGCTCACTAGGTCATGAAATCTAGCTGACTCTTGGCTCACTAGGTCAGGAAGCTGAACTGAATCTTGGCTCCCTAGGTCAGGAAGTCTAGCTGACTCTTGGCTCACTGGGTCAGGAAATCTAGCTGACTCTTGGCTCACTAGGTCAGGACATTGAGCTGGAACTTGGCTCACTAGGTCAGGAAATCTAGCTGACTCTTGGCTCACTCTGTCAGGAAGCTGCGCTGACTCTTGGCTCACTAGGTCAGGAAGTTCAGCTGACACTTTGCTCACTAGTTCAGGAAGCTGAGCAGACTCTTGGCTCACTAGGTCAGGAAATCTACCTGACTCTTGGCTCACTATGTCAGGAAGCTGAGCTGACTCTTAGCTCACTAGGTCAGGAAGCTGAACTGAATCTTGGCTCCCTAGGTCAGGAAGTCTAGCTGACTCTTGGCTCACTGGGTCAGGAAATCTAGCTGACTCTTGGCTCACTAGGTCAGGACATTGAGCTGGAACTTGGCTCACTAGGTCAGGAAATCTAGCTGACTCTTGGCTCACTCTGTCAGGAAGCTGCGCTGACTCTTGGCTCACTAGGTCAGGAAGTTCAGCTGACACTTTGCTCACTAGTTCAGGAAGCTGAGCAGACTCTTGGCTCACTAGGTCAGGAAATCTACCTGACTCTTGGCTCACTATGTCAGGAAGCTGAGCTGACTCTTGGCTCACTAGATCAGGAAATTTAGCTGACACGTGGCTCACTAGGTCAGGAAATTGAGCTGACTCTTGTCTCACTAGGTCAGGAAGTTGAGCTGACTCTTGGCTCACTAGGTCAAGAAATCTAGCTGACTCTTGGCTCACTATGTCAGGAAGCTGAGCTGACTCTTGGCTCACTAGATCAGGAAATTTAGCTGACTCTTGGCTCACTAGGTCAGGAAATCTAGCTGACTCTTGTCTCACTAGGTCAGGAAGTTGAGCTGACTCTTGGCTCACTAGGTCAAGAAATCTAGCTGACTCGGCTCACTAGGTCAGGAAATTTAGTTGAAACGTGGCTCATTAGGTCAGGAAATTGAGCTGACTCTTGGCTCACTAAATCAGGAAATCTAGCTGACTCTTGGCTCACTAGGTTAGGAAATCTAGCCGACTCTTGGCTCACTAGGTCAGGAAGCTGAGCTGACTCTTGGCTCACTAGGTCAGGAAGCTGAACTGACTCTTGTCTCCCTAGGTCAGGAAGTCTAGCTGACTTCTGGCTCACTATGTCAGGAAGCTGAGCTGACTCTTAACTCACTAGGTCAGGAAGCTGAGCTGACTCTTGGCTCACTAGGTTAGGAAGCTGAGCTGAATCCTGGCTCACTAGGTCAGGAAATTTAGCTGACACGTGGCTCACTAGGTCAGGAAATTGAGCTGACTCTTGGCTCACTAGGTCAGGAAATCTAGCTGACTCTGGGCTCACTAGGTCAGGAAATCTGGCTGACTCTTTGCTCATTAGGTCAGGAAGCTGAGCTGACTCTTGGCTCACTAGGTCAGGAAATCTAGCTGACTCTTGGCTCACTAGGTCAGGAAGCTGAGCTGACTCTTGGCTCCCTAAGTCGGGAAGTCTAGCTGACTCTTGGCTCACTAGGTCAGGAAGCTGAGCTGACTCTTAGCTCACTAGGTCAGGAAGCTGAGCTGACTCTTGGCTCCCTAGGTCAGGGGGTCTAGCTGACTCTTGGCTCGCTATGTCAGGAAGCTGAGCTGACTCTTAGCTCACTAGGTCAGGAAGCTGAACCGACTCTTGGCTCACTAGGTTAGGAAGATGAGCTGTTTCTTAGCTCACTAGGTCAGGAAATTTAGCTGACACGTGGCTCACTAGGTCAGGAAATTGAGCTGACTCTTGGCTCACTAGGTCAGGAAATTGAGCTGGCTCTTGGCTCACTAGGTCAGGAAAGTGAGCTGACTCTTGGCTCACTATGTCAGGAAGCTGAGCTGACTCTTAGCTCACTAGGTCAAGAAGCTGAGCTGACTCTTTCCTCACTAGGTTAGGAAGCTGAGATGACTCTTGGCTCACTAGGTCTGGAAATGTAGCTGACACGTGGCTCACTAGGTCAGGAAATTTAGTTGACTTTTGGCTCACTAGGTCAGGAAATTGAGCTGACTCTTGGCTCACTACGTCAGGAAATTGAGCTGACTCTTGGCTCACTAAGTCAGGAAGCTGAGCTGACTTTTGGCTCACTAGGTCAGGAAATCTAGCTGACTCTTGGCTCACTAGGTCAGGAAGCTGAGCTGACTCTTGGCTCCCTAGGTCAGGAAGTCTAGCTGACTCTTGGTGAACTAGGTCAGGAAGCTGAGCTGACACTTTGCTCACTAGGTCATGAAGCTGAGCTGACTCTTGGATCACTAGGTCAGGAGATCTAGCTTACTCTTGACTGACTAGGTCAGGAAATTGAGCTTGCTCTTGGCTCACTAGGTCAGGACATCTAGCTGACTCTTGTTTCACTAGGTCAGAAAACTGAACTGACTCTTGCCTCCACTAGGTCAGGAAGTCTAGCTGACTCTTGGCTAACTAGGTCAGGAAGCTGAGCTGAATCTTGGCTCACTAGGTCAGGAAGCTGAGCTGACTCTTGTCTCACTAGGTCAGGAAATCTAGCTGACTCTTGCCTCACTAGGTCAGGAAATTGAGCTGGTTCTTGTCTGACTAGGTCAGGAAATCTAGCTGACTTTTGGCTCACTAGGTCAGGAAGCTGAACTGACTCTTGGCTCCCTACGTCAGGAAGTCTAGTTGACTCTTGGCTAACTAGGTCAGGAAGCTGAGCTGACTCTTAGCTTACTAGGTCAGGAAGTCTAGCTGACTCTTGGCGAACTAGGTCAGGAAGCTGAGCTGACTCTTTGCTCACTACGTCAGGAAGCTGAGCTGACTCTTGGCTCACTAGGTCAGAGATCTAGCTTACTCTTGGCTCACTAGGTCAGGAAATTGAGCTGGCTCTTGGCTCACTAGGTCATGAAATCTAGCTGACTCTTGGCTCACTAGGTCAGGAAGCTGAACTGAATCTTGGCTCCCTAGCTCAGGAAGTCTAGCTGACTCTTGGCTCACTAGTTCAGGAACTCTAGCTGACTCTTGGCTCACTAGGTCAGGAAATTGAGCTGGCACTTGGCTCACTAGGTCAGGAAATCTAGCTGACTCTTGGCTCACTCTGTCAGGTAGCTGCGCTGACTCTTGGCTCACTAGGTCAGGAAGTTCAGCTGACACTTGGCTCACTAGTTCAGGAAGCTGAGCAGACTCTTGGCTCAATAGGTCAGGAAATCTACCTGACACTTGGCTCACTATGTCAGGAAGCTGAGCTGATTCTTAGCTCACTAGGTCAAGAAGCTGAGCTGACTCTTGGCTCACTAGGTTAGGAAACTGAGCTGACTCTTGGCTCACTAGATCAGGAAATTTAGCTGACTCTTGTCTCACTAGGTCAGGAAGTTGAGCTGACTCTTGGCTCACTAGGTCAAGAAATCTAGCTGACTCGGCTCACTAGGTCAGGAAATCTAGCTGACTCTTGGCTCACTAGGTCAGGAAATTGAGCTGGCTCTTGGCTCACTAGGTCTGGAAAGTGAGCTGACTCTTGGCTCACTATGTCAGGAAGCTGAGCTGACTCTTAGCTCACTAGGTCAAGAAGCTGAGCTGACTCTTTCCTCACTAGGTTAGGAAGCTGAGATGTCTCTTGGCTCACTAGGTCTGGAAATTTAACTGACACGTGGCTCACTAGGTCAGGAAATTTAGTTGACTTTTGGCTCACTAGGTCAGGAAATTGAGCTGACTCTTGGCTCACTACGTCAAGAAATTGAGCTGACTCTTGGCTCACTAAGTCAGGAAGCTGAGCTGACTTTTGGCTCACTAGGTCAGGAAATCTAGCTGACTCTTGGCTCACTAGGTCAGGAAGCTGAGCTGACTCTTGGCTCCCTAGGTCAGGAAGTCTAGCTGACTCTTGGTGAACTAGGTCAGGAAGCTGAGCTGACACTTTGCTCACTAGGTCATGAAGCTGAGCTGACTCTTGGATCACTAGGTCAGGAGATATAGCTTACTCTTGACTGACTAGGTCAGGAAATTGAGCTTGCTCTTGGCTCACTAGGTCAGGACATCTAGCTGACTCTTGGTTCACTAGGTCAGAAAACTGAACTGACTCTTGCCTCCCTAGGTCAGGAAGTCTAGCTGACTCTTGGCTAACTAGGTCAGGAAGCTGAGCTGAATCTTGGCTCACTAGGTCAGGAAGCTGAGCTGACTCTTGTCTCACTAGGTCAGGAAATCTAGCTGACTTTTGCCTAACTAGGTCAGGAAATTGAGCTGGTTCTTTTCTGACTAGGTCAGGAAATCTAGCTGACTCTTGGCGAACTAGGTCAGGAAGCTGAGCTGACTCTTTGCTCACTACGTCAGGAAGCTGAGCTGACTCTTGGCTCACTAGGTCAGAGATCTAGCTTACTCTTGGCTCACTAGGTCAGGAAATTGAGCTGGCTCTTGGCTCACTAGGTCATGAAATCTAGCTGACTCTTGGCTCACTAGGTCAGGAAGCTGAACTGAATCTTGGCTCCCTAGGTCAGGAAGTCTAGCTGACTCTTGGCTCACTAGGTCAGGAAATCTAGCTGACTCGCGGCTCACTAGGTCAGGAAATTGAGCTGGCACTTGGCTCACTAGGTCAGGAAATCTAGCTGACTCTTGGCTCACTCTGTCAGGTAGCTGCGCTGACTCTTGGCTCACTAGGTCAGGAAGTTCAGCTGACACTTGGCTCACTAGTTCAGGAAGCTGAGCAGACTCTTGGCTCACTAGGTCAGGAAATCTACCTGACTCTTGGCTCACTATGTCAGGAAGCTGAGCTGACTCTTAGCTCACTAGGTCAAGAAGCTGAGCTGACTCTTGGCTCACTAGGTTAGGAAACTGAGCTGACTCTTGGCTCACTAGGTCAGGACATCTAGCTGACTCTTGGTTCACTAGGTCAGAAAACTGAACTGACTCTTGCCTCCCTAGGTCAGGAAGTCTAGCTGACTCTTGGCTAACTAGGTCAGGAAGCTGAGCTGAATCTTGGCTCACTAGGTCAGGAAGCTGAGCTGACTCTTGTCTCACTAGGTCAGGAAATCTAGCTGACTCTTGCCTCACTAGGTCAGGAAATTGAGCTGGTTCTTGTCTGACCAGGTCAGGAAATCTAGCTGACTCTTGGCTCACTAGGTCAGGAAGCTGAACTGACTCTTGGCTCCCTAGGTCAGGAAGTCTAGCTGACTCTTGGCTAACTAGGTCAGGAAGCTGAGCTGACTCTTAGCTTACTAGGTCAGGAAGTATAGCTGACTCTTGGCGAACTAGGTCAGGAAGCTGAGCTGACTCTTTGCTCACTATGTCAGGAAGCTGAGCTGACTCTTGGCTCACTAGGTCAGAGATCTAGCTTACTCTTGGCTCACTAGGTCAGGAAATTGAGCTGGCTCTTGGCTCACTAGGTCATGAAATATAGCTGACTCTTGGCTCACTAGGTCAGGAAGCTGAACTGAATCTTGGCTCCCTAGGTCAGGAAGTCTAGCTGACTCTTGGCTCACTGGGTCAAGAAATCTAGCTGACTCTTGGCTCACTAGGTCAGGAAATTGAGCTGGCACTTGGCTCACTAGGTCAGGAAATCTAGCTGACTCTTGGCTCACTCTGTCAGGTAGCTGCGCTGACTCTTGGCTCACTAGGTCAGGAAGTTCAGCTGACACTTGGCTCACTAGTTCAGGAAGCTGAGCAGACTCTTGGCTCACTAGGTCAGGAAATCTACCTGACTCTTGGCTCACTATGTCAGGAAGCTGAGCTGACTCTTAGCTCACTAGGTCAAGAAGCTGAGCTGACTCTTGGCTCACTAGGTTAGGAAACTGAGCTGACTCTTGGCTCACTAGATCAGGAAATTTAGCTGACACGTGGCTCACTAGGTCAGGAAATTGAGCTGGCACTTGGCTCACTAGGTCAGGAAATCTAGCTGACTCTTGGCTCACTCTGTCAGGTAGCTGCGCTGACTCTTGGCTCACTAGGTCAGGAAGTTCAGCTGACACTTGGCTCACTAGTTCAGGAAGCTGAGCAGACTCTTGGCTCACTAGGTCAGGAAATCTACCTGACTCTTGGCTCACTATGTCAGGAAGCTGAGCTGACTCTTAGCTCACTAGGTCAAGAAGCTGAGCTGACTCTTGGCTCACTAGGTTAGGAAACTGAGCTGACTCTTGGCTCACTAGATCAGGAAATGTAGCTGACACGTGGCTCACTAGGTCAAGAAATTGAGCTGACTCTTGGCTCACTAGGTCAGGAAATCTAGCTGACTCTTCTCTCATTAGGTCAGGAAGTTGAGCTGACTCTTGGCTCACTAGGTCAAGAAATCTAGCTGACTCGGCTCACTAGGTCAGGAAATTTAGTTGAAACGTGGCTCATTAGGTCAGGAAATTGAGCTGACTCTTGGCTCACAAGGTCAGGAAATCTAGCTGACTCTTGGCTCACTAGGTTAGGAAATCTAGCCGACTCTTGGCTCAATGGGTCAGGAAGCTGAGCTGACTCTTGGCTCACTAGGTCAGGGAATCAAGCTGACTCTTGGCTCACTAAGTTAGGAAGCTGAACTGACTCTTGTCTCCCTAGGTCAGGAGGTCTAGCTGACTCTTGGCTCACTATGTCAGGAAGCTGAGCTGACTCTTAACTCACTAGGTCAGGAAGCTGAGCTGACTCTTGGCTCACTAGGTAAGAAAGCTGAGTTGAATCTTGGCTCACTAGGTCAGGAAGCTGAGCTGACTCTTGTCTCACTAGGTCAGGAAATCTAGCTGACTCTTGCCTCACTAGGTCAGGAAATTGAGCTGGTTCTTGTCTGACTAGGTCAGAAAATCTAGCTGACTCTTGGCTCACTAGGTCAGGAAGCTGAACTGACTCTTGGCTCCCTAGGTCTGGAAGTCTAGTTGACTCTTGGCTAACTAGGTCAGGAAGCTGAGCTGACTCTTAGCTTACTAGGTCATGAAGTCTAGCTGACTCTTGGTGAACTAGGTCAGGAAGCTGAGCTGACTCTTTGCTCACTACGTCAGGAAGCTGAGCTGACTCTTGGCTCACTAGGTCAGAGATCTAGCTTACTCTTGGCTCACTAGGTCAGGAAATTGAGCTCGATCTTGGCTCACTAGGTCATGAAATCTAGCTGACTCTTGGCTCACTAGGTCAGGAAGCTGAACTGAATCTTGGCTCCCTAGGTCAGGAAGTCTAGCTGACTCTTGGCTCACTGGGTCAGGAAATCTAGCTGACTCTTGGCTCACTAGGTCAGGACATTGAGCTGGAACTTGGCTCACTAGGTCAGGAAATCTAGCTGACTCTTGGCTCACTCTGTCAGGAAGCTGCGCTGACTCTTGGCTCACTAGGTCAGGAAGTTCAGCTGACACTTTGCTCACTAGTTCAGGAAGCTGAGCAGACTCTTGGCTCACTAGGTCAGGAAATCTACCTGACTCTTGGCTCACTATGTCAGGAAGCTGAGCTGACTCTTAGCTCACTAGGTCAGGAAGCTGAACTGAATCTTGGCTCCCTAGGTCAGGAAGTCTAGCTGACTCTTGGCTCACTGGGTCAGGAAATCTAGCTGACTCTTGGCTCACTAGGTCAGGACATTGAGCTGGAACTTGGCTCACTAGGTCAGGAAATCTAGCTGACTCTTGGCTCACTCTGTCAGGAAGCTGCGCTGACTCTTGGCTCACTAGGTCAGGAAGTTCAGCTGACACTTTGCTCACTAGTTCAGGAAGCTGAGCAGACTCTTGGCTCACTAGGTCAGGAAATCTACCTGACTCTTGGCTCACTATGTCAGGAAGCTGAGCTAACTCTTGGCTCACTAGATCAGGAAATTTAGCTGACACGTGGCTCACTAGGTCAGGAAATTGAGCTGACTCTTGGCTCACTAGGTCAGGAAATCTAGCTGACTCTTGTCTCACTAGGTCAGGAAGTTGAGCTGACTCTTGGCTCACTAGGTCAAGAAATCTAGCTGACTCGGCTCACTAGGTCAGGAAATTTAGTTGAAACGTGGCTCATTAGGTCAGGAAATTGAGCTGACTCTTGGCTCACTAAGTCAGGAAATCTAGCTGACTCTTGGCTCACTAGGTTAGGAAATCTAGCCGACTCTTGGCTCACTAGGTCAGGAAGCTGAGCTGACTCTTGGCTCACTAGGTCAGGGAATCAAGCTGACTCTTGGCTCACTAGGTCAGGAAGCTGAACTGACTCTTGTCTCCCTAGGTCAGGAAGTCTAGCTGACTCTTGGCTCACTATGTCAGGGAGCTGAGCTGACTCTTAACTCACTAGGTCAGGAAGCTGAGCTGACTCTTGGCTCACTAGGTTAGGAAGCTGAACTGAATCTTGGCTCACTAGGTCAGGAAATTTAGCTGACACGTGGCTCACTAGGTCAGGAAATTGAGCTGACTCTTGGCTCACTAGGTCAGGAAATCTAGCTGACTCTGGGCTCACTAGGTCAGGAAATCTGGCTGACTCTTTGCTCATTAGGTCAGGAAGCTGAGCTGACTCTTGGCTCACTAGGTCAGGAAATCTAGCTGACTCTTGGCTCACTAGGTCAGGAAGCTGAGCTGACTCTTGGCTCCCTAAGTCGGGAAGTCTAGCTGACTCTTGGCTCACTAGGTCAGGAAGCTGAGCTGACTCTTAGCTCACTAGGTCAGGAAGCTGAGCTGACTCTTGGCTCCCTAGATCAGGGGGTCTAGCTGACTCTTGGCTCGCTATGTCAGGAAGCTGAGCTGACTCTTAGCTCACTAGGTCAGGAAGGTGAACCGACTCTTGGCTCACTAGGTTAGGAAGATGAGCTGTTTCTTAGCTCACTAGGTCAGGAAATTTAGCTGACACGTGGCTCACTAGGTCAGGAAATTGAGCTGACTCTTGGCTCACTAGGTCAGGAAATTGAGCTGGCTCTTGGCTCACTAGGTCACGAAAGTGAGCTGACTCTTGGCTCACTATGTCAGGAAGCTGAGCTGACTCTTAGCTCACTAGGTCAAGAAGCTGAGCTGACTCTTTCCTCACTAGGTTAGGAAGCTGAGATGACTCTTGGCTCACTAGGTCTGGAAATGTAGCTGACACGTGGCTCAATAGGTCAGGAAATTTAGTTGACTTTTGGCTCACTAGGTCAGGAAATTGAGCTGACTCTTGGCTCACTACATCAGGAAATTGAGCTGACTCTTGGCTCACTAAGTCAGGAAGCTGAGCTGACTTTTGGCTCACTAGGTCAGGAAATCTAGCTGACTCTTGGCTCACTAGGTCAGGAAGCTGAGCTGACTCTGGGCTCCCTAGGTCAGGAAGTCTAGCTGACTCTTGGTGAACTAGGTCAGGAAGCTGTGCTGACACTTTGCTCACTAGGTCATGAAGCTGAGCTGACTCTTGGATCACTAGGTCAGGAGATCTATCTTACTCTTGACTGACTAGGTCAGGAAATTGAGCTTGCTCTTGGCTCACTAGGTCAGGACATCTAGCTGACTCTTGGTTCACTAGGTCAGAAAACTGAACTGACTCTTGCCTCCACTAGGTCAGGAAGTCTAGCTGACTCTTGGCTAACTAGGTCAGGAAGCTGAGCTGAATCTTGGCTCACTAGGTCAGGAAGCTGAGCTGACTCTTGTCTCACTAGGTCAGGAATTCTAGCTGACTCTTGCCTCACTAGGTCAGGAAATTGAGCTGGTTCTTGTCTGACTAGGTCAGGAAATCTAGCTGACTTTTGGCTCACTAGGTCAGGAAGCTGAACTGACTCTTGGCTCCCTACGTCAGGAAGTCTAGTTGACTCTTGGCTAACTAGGTCAGGAAGCTGAGCTGACTCTTAGCTTACTAGGTCAGGAAGTCTAGCTGACTCTTGGTGAACTAGGTCAGGAAGCTGAGCTGACTCTTTGCTCACTACGTCAGGAAGCTGAGCTGGCTCTTGGCTCACTAGGTCATGAAATCTAGCTGACTCTTGGCTCACTAGGTCAGGAAGCTGAACTGAATCTTGGCTCCCTAGCTCAGGAAGTCTAGCTGACTCTTGGCTCACTAGTTCAGGAAATCTAGCTGACTCTTGGCTCACTAGGTCAGGAAATTGAGCTGGCACTTGGCTCACTAGGTCAGGAAATCTAGCTGACTCTTGGCTCACTCTGTCAGGAAGCTGCGCTGACTCTTGGCTCACTAGGTCAGGAAGTTCAGCTGACACTTGGCTCACTAGTTCAGGAAGCTGAGCAGACTCTTGGCTCACTAGGTCAGGAAATCTACCTGACACTTGGCTCACTATGTCAGGAAGCTGAGCTGATTCTTAGCTCACTAGGTCAAGAAGCTGAGCTGACTCTTGGCTCACTAGGTTAGGAAACTGAGCTGACTCTTGGCTCACTAGATCAGGAAATTTAGCTGACTCTTGGCTCACTAGGTCAGGAAATCTAGCTGACTCTTGTCTCACTAGGTCAGGAAGTTGAGCTGACTCTTGGCTCACTAGGTCAAGAAATCTAGCTGACTCGGCTCACTAAGTCAGGAAATTTAGTTGAAACGTGGCTCATTAGTTCAGGAAATTGAGCTGACTCTTGGCTCACTAGGTCAGGAAATCTAGCTGACTCTTGGCTCACTAGGTCAGGAAATTGAGCTGGCTCTTGGCTTACTAGGTCAGGAAAGTGAGCTGACTCTTGGCTCACTATGTCAGGAAGCTGAGCTGACTCTTAGCTCACTAGGTCAAGAAGCTGAGCTGACTCTTTCCTCACTAGGTTAGGAAGCTGAGATGTCTCTTGGCTCACTAGGTCTGGAAATTTAACTGACACGTGGCTCACTAGGTCAGGAAATTTAGTTGACTTTTGGCTCACTAGGTCAGGAAATTGAGCTGACTCTTGGCTCACTACGTCAAGAAATTGAGCTGACTCTTGGCTCACTAAGTCAGGAAGCTGAGCTGACTTTTGGCTCACTAGGTCAGGAAATCTAGCTGACTCTTGGCTCACTAGGTCAGGAAGCTGAGCTGACTCTTGGCTCCCTAGGTCAGGAAGTCTAGCTGACTCTTGGTGAACTAGGTCAGGAAGCTGAGCTGACACTTTGCTCACTAGGTCATGAAGCTGAGCTGACTCTTGGATCACTAGGTCAGGAGATATAGCTTACTCTTGACTGACTAGGTCAGGAAATTGAGCTTGCTCTTGGCTCACTAGGTCAGGACATCTAGCTGACTCTTGGTTCACTAGGTCAGAAAACTGAACTGACTCTTGCCTCCCTAGGTCAGGAAGTCTAGCTGACTCTTGGCTAACTAGGTCAGGAAGCTGAGCTGAATCTTGGCTCACTAGGTCAGGAAGCTGAGCTGACTCTTGTCTCACTAGGTCAGGAAATCTAGCTGACTTTTGCCTAACTAGGTCAGGAAATTGAGCTGGTTCTTTTCTGACTAGGTCAGGAAATCTAGCTGACTCTTGGCGAACTAGGTCAGGAAGCTGAGCTGACTCTTTGCTCACTACGTCAGGAAGCTGAGCTGACTCTTGGCTCACTAGGTCAGAGATCTAGCTTACTCTTGGCTCACTAGGTCAGGAAATTGAGCTGGCTCTTGGCTCACTAGGTCATGAAATCTAGCTGACTCTTGGCTCACTAGGTCAGGAAGCTGAACTGAATCTTGGCTCCCTAGGTCAGGAAGTCTAGCTGACTCTTGGCTCACTAGGTCAGGAAATCTAGCTGACTCGCGGCTCACTAGGTCAGGAAGTTGAGCTGGCACTTGGCTCACTAGGTCAGGAAATCTAGCTGACTCTTGGCTCACTCTGTCAGGTAGCTGCGCTGACTCTTGGCTCACTAGGTCAGGAAGTTCAGCTGACACTTGGCTCACTAGTTCAGGAAGCTGAGCAGACTCTTGGCTCACTAGGTCAGGAAATCTACCTGACTCTTGGCTCACTATGTCAGGAAGCTGAGCTGACTCTTAGCTCACTAGGTCAAGAAGCTGAGCTGACTCTTGGCTCACTAGGTTAGGAAACTGAGCTGACTCTTGGCTCACTAGATCAGGAAATTTAGCTGACACGTGGCTCACTAGGTCAGGAAATTGAGCTGACTCTTGGCTCACTAGGTCAGGAAATCTAGCTGACTCTTGTCTCATTAGGTCAGGAAGTTGAGCTGACTCTTGGCTCACTAGGTCACGAAATCTAGCTGACTCGGCTCACTAGGTCAGGAAATTTAGTTGAAACGTGGCTCATTAGGTCAGGAAATTGAGCTGACTCTTGGCTCACTAGGTCAGGAAATCTAGCTGACTCTTGGCTCACTAGGTTAGGAAATCTAGCCGACTCTTGGCTCAATAGGTCAGGAAGCTGAGCTGACTCTTGGCTCACTAGGTCAGGGAATCAAGCTGACTCTTGGCTCACTAGGTTAGGAAGCTGAACTGACTCTTGTCTCCCTAGGTCAGGAAGTCTAGCTGACTCTTGGCTCACTATGTCAGGAAGCTGAGCTGACTCTTAACTCACTAGGTCAGGAAGCTGAGCTGACTCTTGGCTCACTAGGTTAGGAAGCTGAGTTGAATCTTGGCTCACTAGGTCAGGAAGCTGAGCTGACTCTTGTCTCACTAGGTCAGGAAATCTAGCTGACTCTTGCCTCACTAGGTCAGGAAATTGAGCTGGTTCTTGTCTGACTAGGTCAGAAAATCTAGCTGACTCTTGGCTCACTAGGTCAGGAAGCTGAACTGACTCTTGGCTCCCTAGGTCAGGAAGTCTAGTTGACTCTTGGCTAACTAGGTCAGGAAGCTGAGCTGACTCTTAGCTTACTAGGTCAGGAAGTCTAGCTGACTCTTGGCGAACTAGGTCAGGAAGCTGAGCTGACTCTTTGCTCACTACTTCAGGAAGCTGAGCTGACTCTTGGCTCACTAGGTCAGAGATCTAGCTTACTCTTGGCTCACTAGGTCAGGAAATTGAGCTGGCTTTTGGCTCACTAGGTCATGAAATCTAGCTGACTCTTGGCTCACTAGGTCAGGAAGCTGAACTGAATCGTGGCTCCCTAGGTCAGGAAGTCTAGCTGACTCTTGGCTCACTGGGTCAGGAAATCTAGCTGACTCTTGGCTCACTAGGTCAGGACATTGAGCTGGCACTTGGCTCACTAGGTCAGGAAATCTAGCTGACTCTTGGCTCACTCTGTCAGGAAGCTGCGCTGACTCTTGGCTCACTAGGTCAGGAAGTTCAGCTGACACTTTGCTCACTAGTTCAGGAAGCTGAGCAGACTCTTGGCTCACTAGGTCAGGAAATCTACCTGACTCTTGGCTCACTATGTCAGGAAGCTGAGCTGACTCTTAGCTCACTAGGTCAAGAAGCTGAGTTGACTCTTGGCTCACTAGGTTAGGAAGCTGAGCTGACTCTTGGCTCACTAGATCAGGAAATTTAGCTGACACGTGGCTCACTAGGTCAGGAAATTGAGCTGACTCTTGGCTCACTAGGTCAGGAAATCTAGCTGACTCTTGTCTCACTAGGTCAGGAAGTTGAGCTGACTCTTGGCTCACTAGGTCAAGAAATCTAGCTGACTCGGCTCACTAGGTCAGGAAATTTAGTTGAAACGTGGCTCATTAGGTCAGGAAATTGAGCTGACTCTTGGCTCACTAAGTCAGGAAATCTAGCTGACTCTTGGCTCACTAGGTTAGGAAATCTAGCCGACTCTTGGCTCACTAGGTCAGGAAGCTGAGCTGACTCTTGGCTCACTAGGTCAGGGAATCAAGCTGACTCTTGGCTCACTAGGTCAGGAAGCTGAACTGACTCTTTCCTCACTAGGTTAGGAAGCTGAGATGACTCTTGGCTCACTAGGTCTGGAAATGTAGCTGACACGTGGCTCACTAGGTCAGGAAATTTAGTTGACTTTTGGCTCACTAGGTCAGGAAATTGAGCTGACTCTTGGCTCACTACGTCAAGAAATTGAGCTGACTCTTGGCTCACTAAGTCAGGAAGCTGAGCTGACTTTTGGCTCACTAGGTCAGGAAATCTAGCTGACTCTTGGCTCACTAGGTCAGGAAGCTGAGCTGACTCTTGGCTCCCTAGGTCAGGAAGTCTAGCTGACTCTTGGTGAACTAGGTCAGGAAGCTGAGCTGACACTTTGCTCACTAGGTCATGAAGCTGAGCTGACTCTTGGATCACTAGGTCAGGAGATATAGCTTACTCTTGACTGACTAGGTCAGGAAATTGAGCTTGCTCTTGGCTCACTAGGTCAGGACATCTAGCTGACTCTTGGTTCACTAGGTCAGAAAACTGAACTGACTCTTGCCTCCCTAGGTCAGGAAGTCTAGCTGACTTTTGCCTAACTAGGTCAGGAAGCTGAGCTGAATCTTGGCTCACTAGGTCAGGAAGCTGAGCTGACTCTTGTCTCACTAGGTCAGGAAATCTAGCTGACTTTTGCCTAACTAGGTCAGGAAATTGAGCTGGTTCTTTTCTGACTAGGTCAGGAAATCTAGCTGACTCTTGGCGAACTAGGTCAGGAAGCTGAGCTGACTCTTTGCTCACTACGTCAGGAAGCTGAGCTGACTCTTGGCTCACTAGGTCAGAGATCTAGCTTACTCTTGGCTCACTAGGTCAGGAAATTGAGCTGGCTCTTGGCTCACTAGGTCATGAAATCTAGCTGACTCTTGGCTCACTAGGTCAGGAAGCTGAACTGAATCTTGGCTCCCTAGGTCAGGAAGTCTAGCTGACTCTTGGCTCACTAGGTCAGGAAATCTAGCTGACTCGCGGCTCACTAGGTCAGGAAGTTGAGCTGGCACTTGGCTCACTAGGTCAGGAAATCTAGCTGACTCTTGGCTCACTCTGTCAGGTAGCTGCGCTGACTCTTGGCTCACTAGGTCAGGAAGTTCAGCTGACACTTGGCTCACTAGTTCAGGAAGCTGAGCAGACTCTTGGCTCACTAGGTCAGGAAATCTACCTGACTCTTGGCTCACTATGTCAGGAAGCTGAGCTGACTCTTAGCTCACTAGGTCAAGAAGCTGAGCTGACTCTTGGCTCACTAGGTTAGGAAACTGAGCTGACTCTTGGCTCACTAGATCAGGAAATTTAGCTGACACGTGGCTCACTAGGTCAGGAAATTGAGCTGACTCTTGGCTCACTAGGTCAGGAAATCTAGCTGACTCTTGTCTCATTAGGTCAGGAAGTTGAGCTGACTCTTGGCTCACTAGGTCAAGAAATCTAGCTGACTCGGCTCACTAGGTCAGGAAATTTAGTTGAAACGTGGCTCATTAGGTCAGGAAATTGAGCTGACTCTTGGCTCACTAGGTCAGGAAATCTAGCTGACTCTTGGCTCACTAGGTTAGGAAATCTAGCCGACTCTTGGCTCAATAGGTCAGGAAGCTGAGCTGACTCTTGGCTCACTAGGTCAGGGAATCAAGCTGACTCTTGGCTCACTAGGTTAGGAAGCTGAACTGACTCTTGTCTCCCTAGGTCAGGAAGTCTAGCTGACTCTTGGCTCACTATGTCAGGAAGCTGAGCTGACTCTTAACTCACTAGGTCAGGAAGCTGAGCTGACTCTTGGCTCACTAGGTTAGGAAGCTGAGTTGAATCTTGGCTCACTAGGTCAGGAAGCTGAGCTGACTCTTGTCTCACTAGGTCAGGAAATCTAGCTGACTCTTGCCTCACTAGGTCAGGAAATTGAGCTGGTTCTTGTCTGACTAGGTCAGAAAATCTAGCTGACTCTTGGCTCACTAGGTCAGGAAGCTGAACTGACTCTTGGCTCCCTAGGTCAGGAAGTCTAGTTGACTCTTGGCTAACTAGGTCAGGAAGCTGAGCTGACTCTTAGCTTACTAGGTCAGGAAGTCTAGCTGACTCTTGGCGAACTAGGTCAGGAAGCTGAGCTGACTCTTTGCTCACTACTTCAGGAAGCTGAGCTGACTCTTGGCTCACTAGGTCAGAGATCTAGCTTACTCTTGGCTCACTAGGTCAGGAAATTGAGCTGGCTCTTGGCTCACTAGGTCATGAAATCTAGCTGACTCTTGGCTCACTAGGTCAGGAAGCTGAACTGAATCGTGGCTCCCTAGGTCAGGAAGTCTAGCTGACTCTTGGCTCACTGGGTCAGGAAATCTAGCTGACTCTTGGCTCACTAGGTCAGGACATTGAGCTGGCACTTGGCTCACTAGGTCAGGAAATCTAGCTGACTCTTGGCTCACTCTGTCAGGAAGCTGCGCTCACTCTTGGCTCACTAGGTCAGGAAGTTCAGCTGACACTTTGCTCACTAGTTCAGGAAGCTGAGCAGACTCTTGGCTCACTAGGTCAGGAAATCTACCTGACTCTTGGCTCACTATGTCAGGAAGCTGAGCTGACTCTTAGCTCACTAGGTCAAGAAGCTGAGTTGACTCTTGGCTCACTAGGTTAGGAAGCTGAGCTGACTCTTGGCTCACTAGATCAGGAAATTTAGCTGACACGTGGCTCACTAGGTCAGGAAATTGAGCTGACTCTTGGCTCACTAGGTCAGGAAATCTAGCTGACTCTTGTCTCACTAGGTCAGGAAGTTGAGCTGACTCTTGGCTCACTAGGTCAAGAAATCTAGCTGACTCGGCTCACTAGGTCAGGAAATTTAGTTGAAACGTGGCTCATTAGGTCAGGAAATTGAGCTGACTCTTGGCTCACTAAGTCAGGAAATCTAGCTGACTCTTGGCTCACTAGGTTAGGAAATCTAGCCGACTCTTGGCTCACTAGGTCAGGAAGCTGAGCTGACTCTTGCCTCACTAGGTCAGGGAATCAAGCTGACTCTTGGCTCACTAGGTCAGGAAGCTGAACTGACTCTTGTCTCCCTAGGTCAGGAAGTCTAGCTGACTCTTGGCTCACTATGTCAGGAAGCTGAGCTGACTCTTAACTCACTAGGTCAGGAAGCTGAGCTGACTCTTGGCTCACTAGGTTAGGAAGCTGAGCTGAATCCTGGCTCACTAGGTCAGGAAATTTAGCTGACACGTGGCTCACTAGGTCAGGAAATTGAGCTGACTCTTGGCTCACTAGGTCAGGAAATCTAGCTGACTCTGGGCTCACTAGGTCAGGAAATCTGCCTGACTCTTTGCTCATTAGGTCAGGAAGCTGAGCTGACTCTTGGCTCACTAGGTCAGGAAATCTAGCTGACTCTTGGCTCACTAGGTCAGGAAGCTGAGCTGACTCTTGGCTCCCTAAGTCGGGAAGTCCAGCTGACTCTTGGCTCACTAGTTCAGGTAGCTGAGCTGACTCTTAGCTCACTAGGTCAGGAAGCTGAGCTGACTCTTGGCTCCCTAGGTCAGGGGGTCTAGCTGACTCTTGGCTCGCTATGCCAGGAAGCTGAGCTGACTCTTAGCTCACTAGGTCAGGAAGCTGAGCTGAATCTTGGCTCACTAGGTCAGGAAGCTGAGCTGACTCTTGTCTCACTAGGTCAGGAAATCTAGCTGACTTTTGCCTAACTAGGTCAGGAAATTGAGCTGGTTCTTTTCTGACTAGGTCAGGAAATCTAGCTGACTCTTGGCGAACTAGGTCAGGAAGCTGAGCTGACTCTTTGCTCACTACGTCAGGAAGCTGAGCTGACTCTTGGCTCACTAGGTCAGAGATCTAGCTTACTCTTGGCTCACTAGGTCAGGAAATTGAGCTGGCTCTTGGCTCACTAGGTCATGAAATCTAGCTGACTCTTGGCTCACTAGGTCAGGAAGCTGAACTGAATCTTGGCTCCCTAGGTCAGGAAGTCTAGCTGACTCTTGGCTCACTAGGCCAGGAAATCTAGCTGACTCGCGGCTCACTAGGTCAGGAAGTTGAGCTGGCACTTGGCTCACTAGGTCAGGAAATCTAGCTGACTCTTGGCTCACTCTGTCAGGTAGCTGCGCTGACTCTTGGCTCACTAGGTCAGGAAGTTCAGCTGACACTTGGCTCACTAGTTCAGGAAGCTGAGCAGACTCTTGGCTCACTAGGTCAGGAAATCTACCTGACTCTTGGCTCACTATGTCAGGAAGCTGAGCTGACTCTTAGCTCACTAGGTCAAGAAGCTGAGCTGACTCTTGGCTCACTAGGTTAGGAAACTGAGCTGACTCTTGGCTCACTAGATCAGGAAATTTAGCTGACACGTGGCTCACTAGGTCAGGAAATTGAGCTGACTCTTGGCTCACTAGGTCAGGAAATCTAGCTGACTCTTGTCTCATTAGGTCAGGAAGTTGAGCTGACTCTTGGCTCACTAGGTCAAGAAATCTAGCTGACTCGGCTCACTAGGTCAGGAAATTTAGTTGAAACGTGGCTCATTAGGTCAGGAAATTGAGCTGACTCTTGGCTCACTAGGTCAGGAAATCTAGCTGACTCTTGGCTCACTAGGTTAGGAAATCTAGCCGACTCTTGGCTCAATAGGTCAGGAAGCTGAGCTGACTCTTGGCTCACTAGGTCAGGGAATCAAGCTGACTCTTGGCTCACTAGGTTAGGAAGCTGAACTGACTCTTGTCTCCCTAGGTCAGGAAGTCTAGCTGACTCTTGGCTCACTATGTCAGGAAGCTGAGCTGACTCTTAACTCACTAGGTCAGGAAGCTGAGCTGACTCTTGGCTCACTAGGTTAGGAAGCTGAGTTGAATCTTGGCTCACTAGGTCAGGAAGCTGAGCTGACTCTTGTCTCACTAGGTCAGGAAATCTAGCTGACTCTTGCCTCACTAGGTCAGGAAATTGAGCTGGTTCTTGTCTGACTAGGTCAGAAAATCTAGCTGACTCTTGGCTCACTAGGTCAGGAAGCTGAACTGACTCTTGGCTCCCTAGGTCAGGAAGTCTAGTTGACTCTTGGCTAACTAGGTCAGGAAGCTGAGCTGACTCTTAGCTTACTAGGTCAGGAAGTCTAGCTGACTCTTGGCGAACTAGGTCAGGAAGCTGAGCTGACTCTTTGCTCACTACTTCAGGAAGCTGAGCTGACTCTTGGCTCACTAGGTCAGAGATCTAGCTTACTCTTGGCTCACTAGGTCAGGAAATTGAGCTGGCTCTTGGCTCACTAGGTCATGAAATCTAGCTGGCTCTTGGCTCACTAGGTCAGGAAGCTGAACTGAATCGTGGCTCCCTAGGTCAGGAAGTCTAGCTGACTCTTGGCTCACTGGGTCAGGAAATCTAGCTGACTCTTGGCTCACTAGGTCAGGACATTGAGCTGGCACTTGGCTCACTAGGTCAGGAAATCTAGCTGACTCTTGGCTCACTCTGTCAGGAAGCTGCGCTGACTCTTGGCTCACTAGGTCAGGAAGTTCAGCTGACACTTTGCTCACTAGTTCAGGAAGCTGAGCAGACTCTTGGCTCACTGGGTCAGGAAATCTAGCTGACTCTTGGCTCACTAGGTCAGGACATTGAGCTGGCACTTGGCTCACTAGGTCAGGAAATCTAGCTGACTCTTGGCTCACTCTGTCAGGAAGCTGCGCTGACTCTTGGCTCACTATGTCAGGAAGCTGAGCTGACTCTTAGCTCACTAGGTCAAGAAGCTGAGTTGACTCTTGGCTCACTAGGTTAGGAAGCTGAGCTGACTCTTGGCTCACTAGATCAGGAAATTTAGCTGACACGTGGCTCACTAGGTCAGGAAATTGAGCTGACTCTTGGCTCACTAGGTCAGGAAATCTAGCTGACTCTTGTCTCACTAGGTCAGGAAGTTGAGCTGACTCTTGGCTCACTAGGTCAAGAAATCTAGCTGACTCGGCTCACTAGGTCAGGAAATTTAGTTGAAACGTGGCTCATTAGGTCAGGAAATTGAGCTGACTCTTGGCTCACTAAGTAAGGAAATCTAGCTGACTCTTGGCTCACTAGGTTAGGAAATCTAGCCGACTCTTGGCTCACTAGGTCAGGAAGCTGAGCTGACTCTTGCCTCACTAGGTCAGGGAATCAAGCTGACTCTTGGCTCACTAGGTCAGGAAGCTGAACTGACTCTTGTCTCCCTAGGTCAGGAAGTCTAGCTGACTCTTGGCTCACTATGTCAGGAAGCTGAGCTGACTCTTAACTCACTAGGTCAGGAAGCTGAGCTGACTCTTGGCTCACTAGGTTAGGAAGCTGAGCTGAATCCTGGCTCACTAGGTCAGGAAATTTAGCTGACACGTGGCTCACTAGGTCAGGAAATTGAGCTGACTCTTGGCTCACTAGGTCAGGAAATCTAGCTGACTCTGGGCTCACTAGGTCAGGAAATCTGGCTGACTCTTTGCTCATTAGGTCAGGAAGCTGAGCTGACTCTTGGCTCACTAGGTCAGGAAATCTAGCTGACTCTTGGCTCACTAGGTCAGGAAGCTGAGCTGACTCTTGGCTCCCTAAGTCGGGAAGTCCAGCTGACTCTTGGCTCACTAGTTCAGGTAGCTGAGCTGACTCTTAGCTCACTAGGTCAGGAAGCTGAGCTGACTCTTGGCTCCCTAGGTCAGGGGGTCTAGCTGACTCTTGGCTCGCTATGTCAGGAAGCTGAGCTGACTCTTAGCTCACTAGGTCAGGAAGCTGAGCTGAATCTTGGCTCACTAGGTCAGGAAGCTGAGCTGACTCTTGTCTCACTAGGTCAGGAAATCTAGCTGACTTTTGCCTAACTAGGTCAGGAAATTGAGCTGGTTCTTTTCTGACTAGGTCAGGAAATCTAGCTGACTCTTGGCGAACTAGGTCAGGAAGCTGAGCTGACTCTTTGCTCACTACGTCAGGAAGCTGAGCTGACTCTTGGCTCACTAGGTCAGAGATCTAGCTTACTCTTGGCTCACTAGGTCAGGAAATTGAGCTGGCTCTTGGCTCACTAGGTCATGAAATCTAGCTGACTCTTGGCTCACTAGGTCAGGAAGCTGAACTGAATCTTGGCTCCCTAGGTCAGGAAGTCTAGCTGACTCTTGGCTCACTAGGTCAGGAAGTCTAGCTGACACTTGGCTCACTAGGTCAGGAAATTGAGCTGACTCTTGGCTCACTAGGTCAGGAAATTGAGCTGGCTCTTGGCTCACTAGGTCAGGAAAGTGAGCTGACTCTTGGCTCACTATGTCAGGAAGCTGAGCTGACTCTTAGCTCACTAGGTCAAGAAGCTGAGCTGACTCTTTCCTCACTAGGTTAGGAAGCTGAGATGACTCTTGGCTCACTAGGTCTGGAAATTTAGCTGACACGTGGCTCACTAGGTCAGGAAATTTAGTTGACTTTTGGCTCACTAGGTCAGGAAATTGAGCTGACTCTTGGCTCACTACGTCAGGAAATTGAGCTGACTCTTGGCTCACTACGTCAGGAAGCTGAGCTGACTTTTGGCTCACTAGGTCAGGAAATCTAGCTGACTCTTGGCTCACTAGGTCAGGAAGCTGAGCTGACTCTTGGCTCCCTAGGTCAGGAAGTCTAGCTGACTCTTGGTGAACTAGGTCAGGAAGCTGAGCTGAAACTTTGCTCACTAGGTCATGAAGCTGAGCTGACTCTTGGATCACTAGGTCAGGAGATCTAGCTTACTCTTGACTGACTAGGTCAGGAAATTGAGCTTGCTCTTGGCTCACTAGGTCAGGACATTTAGCTGACTCTTGGTTCACTAGGTCAGAAAACTGAACTGACTCTTGCCTCCCTAGGTCAGAGATCTAGCTTACTCTTGGCTCACTAGGTCAGGAAATTGAGCTGGCTCTTGGCTCACTAGGTCATGAAATCTAGCTGACTCTTGGCTCACTAGGTCAGGAAGCTGAACTGAATCTTGGCTCCCTAGCTCAGGAAGTCTAGCTGACTCTTGGCTCACTAGTTCAGGAAATCTAGCTGACTCTTGGCTCACTAGGTCAGGAAATTGAGCTGGCACTTGGCTCACTAGGTCAGGAAATCTAGCTGACTCTTGGCTCACTCTGTCAGGAAGCTGCGCTGACTCTTGGCTCACTAGGTCAGAAAGTTCAGCTGACACTTGGCTCACTAGTTCAGGAAGCTGAGCAGACTCTTGGCTCACTAGGTCAGGAAATCTACCTGACACTTGGCTCACTATGTCAGGAAGCTGAGCTGATTCTTAGCTCACTAGGTCAAGAAGCTGAGCTGACTCTTGGCTCACTAGGTTAGGAAACTGAGCTGACTCTTGGCTCACTAGATCAGGAAATTTAGCTGACTCTTGGCTCACTAGGTCAGGAAATCTAGCTGACTCTTTTCTCACTAGGTCAGGAAGTTGAGCTGACTCTTGGCTCACTAGGTCAAGAAATATAGCTGACTCGGCTCACTAGGTCAGGAAATTTAGTTGAAACGTGGCTCATTAGGTCAGGAAATTGAGCTGACTCTTGGCTCACTAGGTCAGGAAATCTAGCTGACTCTTGGCTCACTAGGTCAGGAAATTGAGCTGGCTCTTGGCTCACTAGGTCAGGAAAGTGAGCTGACTCTTGGCTCACTATGTCAGGAAGCTGAGCTGACTCTTAGCTCACTAGGTCAAGAAGCTGAGCTGACTCTTTCCTCACTAGGTTAGGAAGCTGAGATGACTCTTGGCTCACTAGGTCTGGAAATTTAGCTGACACGTGGCTCACTAGGTCGGGAAATTTAGTTGACTTTTGGCTCACTAGGTCAGGAAATTGAGCTGACTCTTGGCTCACTACGTCAGGAAATTGAGCTGACTCTTGGCTCACTAAGTCAGGAAGCTGAGCTGACTTTTGGCTCACTAGGTCAGGAAATCTAGCTGACTCTTGGCTCACTAGGTCAGGAAGCTGAGCTGACTCTTGGCTCCCTAGGTCAGGAAGTCTAGCTGACTCTTGGTGAACTAGGTCAGGAAGCTGAGCTGACACTTTGCTCACTAGGTCATGAAGCTGAGCTGACTCTTGGATCACTAGGTCAGGAGATATAGCTTACTCTTGACTGACTAGGTCAGGAAATTGAGCTGACTCTTGGCTCACTACGTCAGGAAATTGAGCTGACTCTTGGCTCACTAAGTCAGGAAGCTGAGCTGACTTTTGGCTCACTAGGTCAGGAAATCTAGCTGACTCTTGGTTCACTAGGTCAGAAAACTGAACTGACTCTTGCCTCCCTAGGTCAGGAAGTCTAGCTGACTCTTGGCTAACTAGGTCAGGAAGCTGAGCTGACTCCTGGCTCACTAGGTCAGATATCTAGCTTACTCTTGGCTCACTAGGTCAGGAAATTGAGCTGGCTCTTGGCTCACTAGGTCATAAAATCTAGCTGACTCTTGGCTCACTAGGTCAGGAAGCTGAACTGAATCTTGGCTCCCTAGCTCAGGAAGTCTAGCTGACTCTTGGCTCACTAGTTCAGGAAATCTAGCTGACTCTTGGCTCACTAGGTCAGGAAATTGAGCTGGCACTTGGCTCACTAGGTCAGGAAATCTAGCTGACTCTTGGCTCACTCTGTCAGGAAGCTGCGCTGACTCTTGGCTCACTAGGTCAGAAAGTTCAGCTGACACTTGGCTCACTAGTTCAGGAAGCTGAGCAGACTCTTGGCTCACTAGGTCAGGAAATCTACCTGACACTTGGCTCACTATGTCAGGAAGCTGAGCTGATTCTTAGCTCACTAGGTCAAGAAGCTGAGCTGACTCTTGGCTCACTAGGTTAGGAAACTGAGCTGACTCTTGGCTCACTAGATCAGGAAATTTAGCTGACTCTTGGCTCACTAGGTCAGGAAATCTAGCTGACTCTTTTCTCACTAGGTCAGGAAGTTGAGCTGACTCTTGGCTCACTAGGTCAAGAAATATAGCTGACTCGGCTCACTAGGTCAGGAAATTTAGTTGAAACGTGGCTCATTAGGTCAGGAAATTGAGCTGACTCTTGGCTCACTAGGTCAGGAAATCTAGCTGACTCTTGGCTCACTAGGTCAGGAAATTGAGCTGGCTCTTGGCTCACTAGGTCAGGAAAGTGAGCTGACTCTTGGCTCACTATGTCAGGAAGCTGAGCTGACTCTTAGCTCACTAGGTCAAGAAGCTGAGCTGACTCTTTCCTCACTAGGTTAGGAAGCTGAGATGACTCTTGGCTCACTAGGTCTGGAAATTTAGCTGACACGTGGCTCACTAGGTCGGGAAATTTAGTTGACTTTTGGCTCACTAGGTCAGGAAATTGAGCTGACTCTTGGCTCACTACGTCAGGAAATTGAGCTGACTCTTGGCTCACTAAGTCAGGAAGCTGAGATGACTTTTGGCTCACTAGGTCAGGAAATCTAGCTGATTCTTGGCTCACTAGGTCAGGAAGCTGAGCTGACTCTTGGCTCCCTAGGTCAGGAAGTCTAGCTGACTCTTGGTGAACTAGGTCAGGAAGCTGAGCTGACACTTTGCTCACTAGGTCATGAAGCTGAGCTGACTCTTGGATCACTAGGTCAGGAGATATAGCTTACTCTTGACTGACTAGGTCAGGAAATTGAGCTGACTCTTGGCTCACTACGTCAGGAAATTGAGCTGACTCTTGGCTCACTAAGTCAGGAAGCTGAGCTGACTTTTGGATCACTAGGTCAGGAAATCTAGCTGACTCTTGGTTCACTAGGTCAGAAAACTGAACTGACTCTTGCCTCCCTAGGTCAGGAAGTCTAGCTGACTCTTGGCTAACTAGGTCAGGGAGCTGAGCTGACTCCTGGCTCACTAGGTCAGATATCTAGCTTACTCTTGGCTCACTAGGTCAGGAAATTGAGCTGGCTCTTGGCTCACTAGGTCATAAAATCTAGCTGACTCTTGGCTCACTAGGTCAGGAAGCTGAACTGAATCTTGGCTCCCTAGCTCAGGAAGTCTAGCTGACTCTTGGCTCACTAGTTCAGGAAATCTAGCTGACTCTTGGCTCACTAGGTCAGGAAATTGAGCTGGCACTTGGCTCACTAGGTCAGGAAATCTAGCTGACTCTTGGCTCACTCTGTCAGGAAGCTGCGCTGACTCTTGGCTCACTAGGTCAGAAAGTTCAGCTGACACTTGGCTCACTAGTTCAGGAAGCTGAGCAGACTCTTGGCTCACTAGGTCAGGAAATCTACCTGACACTTGGCTCACTATGTCAGGAAGCTGAGCTGATTCTTAGCTCACTAGGTCAAGAAGCTGAGCTGACTCTTGGCTCACTAGGTTAGGAAACTGAGCTGACTCTTGGCTCACTAGATCAGGAAATTTAGCTGACTCTTGGCTCACTAGGTCAGGAAATCTAGCTGACTCTTGTCTCACTAGGTCAGGAAGTTGAGCTGACTCTTGGCTCACAAGGTCAAGAAATATAGCTGACTCGGCTCACTAGGTCAGGAAATTTAGTTGAAACGTGGCTCATTAGGTCAGGAAATTGAGCTGACTCTTGGCTCACTAGGTCAGGAAATCTAGCTGACTCTTGGCTCACTAGGTCAGGAAATTGAGCTGGCTCTTGGCTCACTAGGTCAGGAAAGTGAGCTGACTCTTGGCTCACTATGTCAGGAAGCTGAGCTGACTCTTAGCTCACTAGGTCAAGAAGCTGAGCTGACTCTTTCCTCACTAGGTTAGGAAGCTGAGATGACTTTTGGCTCACTAGGTCTGGAAATTTAGCTGACACGTGGCTCACTAGGTCGGGAAATTTAGTTGACTTTTGGCTCACTAGGTCAGGAAATTGAGCTGACTCTTGGCTCACTACGTCAGGAAATTGAGCTGACTCTTGGCTCACTAAGTCAGGAAGCTGAGCTGACTTTTGGCTCACTAGGTCAGGAAATCTAGCTGACTCTTGGCTCACTAGGTCAGGAAGCTGAGCTGACTCTTGGCTCCCTAGGTCAGGAAGTCTAGCTGACTCTTGGTGAACTAGGTCAGGAAGCTGAGCTGACACTTTGCTCACTAGGTCATGAAGCTGAGCTGACTCTTGGATCACTAGGTCAGGAGATATAGCTTACTCTTGACTGACTAGGTCAGGAAATTGAGCTTGCTCTTGGCTCACTAGGTCAGGACATCTGGCTGACTCTTGGTTCACTAGGTCAGAAAACTGAACTGACTCTTGCCTCCCTAGGTCAGGAAGTCTAGCTGACTCTTGGCTAACTAGGTCAGGAAGCTGAACTGAATCTTGGCTCACTAGGTCAGGAAGCTGAGCTGACTCTTGTCTCACTAGGTCAGGAAATCTAGCTGACTTTTGCCTCACTAGGTCAGGAAATTGAGCTGGTTCTTTTCTGACTAGGTCAGGAAATCTAGCTGACTCTTGGCGAACTAGGTCAGGAAGCTGAGCTGACTCTTTGCTCACTACGTCAGGAAGCTGAGCTGACTCTTGGCTCACTAGGTCAGAGATCTAGCTTACTCTTGGCTCACTAGGTCAGGAAATTGAGCTGGCTCTTGGCTCACTAGGTCATGAAATCTAGCTGACTCTTGGCTCACTAGGTCAGGAAGCTGAACTGAATCTTGGCTCCCTAGGTCAGGAAGTCTAGCTGACTCTTGGCTCACTAGGTCAGGAAATCTAGCTGACTCGCGGCTCACTAGGTCAGGAAATTGAGCTGGCACTTGGCTCACTAGGTCAGGAAATCTAGCTGACTCTTGGCTCACTCTGTCAGGTAGCTGCGCTGACTCTTGGCTCACTAGGTCAGGAAGTTCAGCTGACACTTGGCTCACTAGTTCAGGAAGCTGAGCAGACTCTTGGCTCACTAGGTCAGGAAATCTACCTGACTCTTGGCTCACTATGTCAGGAAGCTGAGCTGACTCTTAGCTCACTAGGTCAAGAAGCTGAGCTGACTCTTGGCTCACTAGGTTAGGAAACTGAGCTGACTCTTGGCTCACTAGATCAGGAAATTTAGCTGACACGTGGCTCACTAGGTCAGGAAATTGAGCTGACTCTTGGCTCACTAGGTCAGGAAATCTAGCTGACTCTTGTCTCATTAGGTCAGGAAGTTGAGCTGACTCTTGGCTCACTAGGTCAAGAAATCTAGCTGACTCGGCTCACTAGGTCAGGAAATTTAGTTGAAACGTGGCTCATTAGGTCAGGAAATTGAGCTGACTCTTGGCTCACTAGGTCAGGAAATCTAGCTGACTCTTGGCTCACTAGGTTAGGAACTCTAGCCGACTCTTGGCTCAATAGGTCAGGAAGCTGAGCTGACTCTTGGCTCACTAGGTCTGGGAATCAAGCTGACTCTTGGCTCACTAGGTTAGGAAGCTGAACTGACTCTTGTCTCCCTAGGTCAGGAAGTCTAGCTGACTCTTGGCTCACTATCTCAGGAAGCTGAGCTGACTCTTAACTCACTAGGTCAGGAAGCTGAGCTGACTCTTGGCTCACTAGGTTAGGAAGCTGAGTTGAATCTTGGCTCACTAGGTCAGGAAGCTGAGCTGACTCTTGTCTCACTAGGTCAGGAAATCTAGCTGACTCTTGCCTCACTAGGTCAGGAAATTGAGCTGGTTCTTGTCTGACTAGGTTAGAAAATCTAGCTGACTCTTGGCTCACTAGGTCAGGAAGCTGAACTGACTCTTGGCTCCCTAGGTCAGGAAGTCTAGTTGACTCTTGGCTCACTAGGTCAGGAAGCTGAACTGACTCTTGTCTCCCTAGGTCAGGAAGTCTAGCTGACTCTTGGCTCACTATGTCAGGAAGCTGAGCTGACTCTTAACTCACTAGGTCAGGAAGCTGAGCTGACTCTTGGCTCACTAGGTTAGGAAGCTGAGCTGAATCCTGGCTCACTAGGTCAGGAAATTTAGCTGACATGTGGCTCACTAGGTCAGGAAATTGAGCTGACTCTTGGCTCACTAGGTCAGGAAATCTAGCTGACTCTGGGCTCACTAGGTCAGGAAATCTGGCTGACTCTTTGCTCATTAGGTCAGGAAGCTGAGCTGACTCTTGGCTCACTAGGTCAGGAAATCTAGCTGACTCTTGGCTCACTAGGTCAGGAAGCTGAGCTGACTCTTGGCTCCCTAAGTCGGGAAGTCTAGCTGACTCTTGGCTCACTAGTTCAGGAAGCTGAGCTGACTCTTAGCTCACTAGGTCAGGAAGCTGAGCTGACTCTTGGCTCCCTAGGTCAGGGGGTCTAGCTGACTCTTGGCTCGCTATGTCAGGAAGCTGAGCTGAGTCTTAGCTCACTAGGTCAGGAAGCTGAACCGACTCTTGGCTCACTAGGTTAGGAAGATGAGCTGTTTCTTAGCTCACTAGGTCAGGAAATTTAGCTGACACGTGGCTCACTAGGTCAGGAAATTGAGCAGACTCTTGGCTCACTAGGTCAGGAAATTGAGCTGGCTCTTGGCTCACTAGGTCAGGAAAGTGAGCTGACTCTTGGCTCACTATGTCAGGAAGCTGAGCTGACTCTTAGCTCACTAGGTCAAGAAGCTGAGCTGACTCTTTCCTCACTAGGTTAGGAAGCTGAGATGACTCTTGGCTCACTAGGTCTGGAAATTTAGCTGACACGTGGCTCACAAGGTCAGGAAATTTAGTTGACTTTTGGCTCACTAGGTCAGGAAATTGAGCTGACTCTTGGCTCACTACGTCAGGAAATTGAGCTGACTCTTGGCTCACTAAGTCAGGAAGCTGAGCTGACGTTTGGCTCACTAGGTCAGGAAATCTAGCTGACTCTTGGCTCACTAGGTCAGGAAGCTGAGCTTACTCTTGGCTCCCTAGGTCAGGAAGTCTAGCTGACTCTTGGTGAACTAGGTCAGGAAGCTGAGCTGACACTTTGCTCACTAGGTCATGAAGCTGAGCTGACTCTTGGATCACTAGGTCAGGAGATCTAGCTTACTCTTGACTGACTAGGTCAGGAAATTGAGCTTGCTCTTGGCTCACTAGGTCAGGACATTTAGCTGACTCTTGGTTCACTAGGTCAGAAAACTGAACTGACTCTTGCCTCACTAGGTCAGGAAGTCTAGCTGACTCTTGGCTAACTAGGTCAGGAAGCTGAGCTGAATCCTGGCTCACTAGGTCAGGAAGCTGAGCTGACTCTTGTCTCACTAGGTCAGGAAATATAGCTGACTCTTGCCTCACTAGGTCAGGAAATTGAGCTGGTTCTTGTCTGACTAGGTCAGGAAATCTAGCTGACTTTTGGCTCACTAGGTCAGGAAGCTGAACTGACTCTTGGCTCCCTACGTCAGGAAGTCTAGTTGACTCTTGGCTAACTAGGTCAGGAAGCTGAGCTGACTCTTAGCTTACTAGGTCAGGAAGTCTAGCTGACTCTTGGCGAACTAGGTCAGGAAGCTGAGCTGACTCTTTGCTCACTACGTCAGGAAGCTGAGCTGACTCTTGGCTCACTAGGTCAGAGATCTAGCTTACTCTTGGCTCACTAGGTCAGGAAATTGAGCTGGCTCTTGGCTCACTAGGTCATGAAACCTAGCTGACTCTTGGCTCACTAGGTCAGGAAGCTGAACTGAATCTTGGCTCCCTAGGTCAGGAAGTCTAGCTGACTCTTGGCTCACTGGGTCAGGAAATCTAGCTGACTCTTGACTCACTAGGTCAGGAAATTGAGCTGGCACTTGGCTCACTAGGTCAGGAAATCTAGCTGACTCTTGGCTCACTCTGTCAGGAAGCTGCGCTGACTCTTGGCTCACTAGGTCAGGAAGTTCAGCTGACACTTGGCTCACTAGTTCAGGAAGCTGAGCAGACTCTTGGCTCACTAGGTCAGGAAATCTACCTGACACTTGGCTCACTATGTCAGGAAGATGGGCTGATTCATAGCTCACTAGGTCAAGAAGCTGAGCTGACTCTTGGCTCACTAGGTTAGGAAACTGAGCTGACTCTTGGCTCACTAGATCAGGAAATTTAGCTGACTCTTGGCTCACTAGGTCAGGAAATCTAGCTGACTCTTGTCTCACTAGGTCAAGAAGTTGAGCTGATTCTTGGCTCACTAGGTCAAGAAATCTAGCTGACTCGGCTCACTAGGTCAGGAAATTTAGTTGAAACGTGGCTCATTAGGTCAGGAAATTGAGCTGACTCTTGGCTCACTAGGTCAGGAAATCTAGCTGACTCTTGGCTCACTAGGTCCGGAAATTGAGCTGGCTCTTGGCTCACTAGGTCAGGAAAGTGAGCTGACTCTTGGCTCACTATGTCAGGAAGCTGAGCTGACTCTTAGCTCACTAGGTCAAGAAGCTGAGCTGACTCTTTCCTCACTAGGTTAGGAAGCTGAGATGACTCTTGGCTCACTAGGTCTGGAAATTTAGCTGACACGTGGCTCACTAGGTCAGGAAATTTAGTTGACTTTTGGCTCACTAGGTCAGGAAATTGAGCTGACTCTTGGCTCACTACGTCAGGAAATTGAGCTGACTCTTGGCTCACTAAGTCAGGAAGCTGAGCTGACTTTTGGCTCACTAGGTCAGGAAATCTAGCTGACTCTTGGCTCACTAGGTCAGGAAGCTGAGCTGACTCTTGGCTCCCTAGGTCAGGAAGTCTAGCTGACTCTTGGTGAACTAGGTCAGGAAGCTGAGCTGACTCTTGTATCACTAGGTCAGGAGATCTAGCTTACTCTTGACTGACTAGGTCAGGAAATTGAACTTGCTCTTGGCTCACTAGATCAGGACATCTAGCTGACTCTTGGTTCACTAGGTCAGAAAACTGAAATTACTCTTGCCTCCCTAGGTCAGGAAGTCTAGCTGACTCTTGGCTAACTAGGTCAGGAAGCTGAGCTGAATCTTGGCTCACTAGGTCAGGAAGCTGAGCTGACTCTTGTCTCACTAGGTCAGGAAATCTAGCTGACTCTTGCCTCACTAGGTCAGGAAATTGAGCTGGTTCTTGTCTGACTAGGTCAGGAAATCTAGCTGACTTTTGGCTCACTAGGTCAGGAAGCTGAACTGACTCTTGGTTCCCTACGTCAGGAAGTCTAGTTGACTCTTGGCTAACTAGGTCAGGAAGCTGAGCTGACTCTTAGCTTACTAGGTCAGGAAGTCTAGCTGACTCTTGGCGAACTAGGTCAGGAAGCTGAGCTGACTCTTTGCTCACTACGTCAGGAAGCTGAGCTGACTCTTGGCTCACTAGGTCAGAGATCTAGCTTACTCTTGGCTCACTAGGTCAGGAAATTGAGCTGGCTCTTGGCTCACTAGGTCAGGACATCTAGCTGACTCTTGGTTCACTAGGTCAGAAAACTTAACTGACTCTTGCCTCCCTAGGTCAGGAAGTCTATCTGACTCTTGGCTCGCTAGGTCAGGAAATCTAGCTGACTCTCGGCTCACTAGGTCAGGAAATTGAGCTGGCACTTGGCTCACTAGGTCAGGAAATCTAGCTGACTCTTGGCTCACTCTGTCAGGAAGCTGCGCTGACTCTTGACTCACTAGGTCAGGAAGTTCAGCTGACACTTGGCTCACTAGTTCAGGAAGCTGAGCAGACTCTTGGCTCACTAGTCAGGAAATCTACCTGACTCTTGGCTCACTATGTCAGGAAGCTGAGCTGACTCTTAGCTCACTAGGTCAAGAAGCTGAGCTGACTCTTGGCTCACTAGGTTAGTAAACTGAGCTGACTCGTGGCTCACTAGATCAGGAAATTTAGCTGACACGTGGCTCACTAGGTCAGGAAATCGAGCTGACTCTTGGCTCACTAGGTCAGGAAATCTAGCTGACTCTTGTCTCACTAGGTCAGGAAGTTGAGCTGACTCTTGGCTCACTAGGTCAAGAAATCTAGCTGACTCGGCTCACTAGGTCAGGAAATTTAGTTGAAACGTGGCTCATTAGGTCAGGAAATTGAGCTGACTCTTGGCTCACTAGGTCAGGAAATCTAGCGGACTCTTGGCTCACTAGGTTAGGAAATCTAGCCGACTATTGGCTCACTAGGTCAGGAAGCTGAGCTGACTCTTGGCTCACTAGGTCAGGGAATCAAGCTGACTCTTGGCTCACTAGGTCAGGAAGCTGAACTGACTCTTGTCTCCCTAGGTCATAAAGTCTAGCTGACTCTTGGCTCACTATGTCAGGAAGCTGAGCTGACTCTTAACTCACTAGGTCAGGAAGCTGAGCTGACTCTTGGCTCACTAGGTTAGGAAGCTGAGCTGAATCCTGGCTCACTAGGTCAGGAAATTTAGCTGACACGTGGCTCACTAGGTCAGGAAATTGAGCTGACTCTTGGCTCACTAGGTCAGGAAATCTAGCTGACTCTGGGCTCACTAGGTCAGGAAATCTGGCTGACTCTTTGCTCATTAGGTCAGGAAGCTGAGCTGACTCTTCGCTCACTAGGTCAGGAAATCTAGCTGACTCTTGGCTCACTAGGTCAGGAAGCTGAGCTGACTCTTGGCTCCCTAAATCAGGAAGTCTAGCTGACTCTTGGCTCACTAGGTCAGGAAGCTGAGCTGACTCTTAGCTCACTAGGTCAGGAAGCTGAGCTGACTCTTGGCTCCCTAGGTCAGGGGGTCTAGCTGACCCTTGGCTCGCTATTTCAGGAAGCTGAGCTGACTCTTAGCTCACTAGGTCAGGAAGCTGAACTGACTCTTGGCTCACTAGGTTAGGAAATTTAGCTGACACGTGGCTCACTAGGTCAGGAAATTGAGCTGACTCTTGGCTCACTAGGTCAGGAAATCTAGCTGACTCTGGGCTCACTAGGTCAGGAAATTGAGCTGACTCTTGGCTCACTAAGTCAGGAAGCTGAGCTGACTTTTGGCTCACTAGGTCAGGAAATCTAGCTGACTCTTGGCTCACTAGGTCAGGAAGCTGAGCTGACTCTTGGCTCCCTAGGTCAGGAAGTCTAGCTGACTCTTGGTGAACTAGGTCAGGAAGCTGAGCTGACTCTTGTATCACTAGGTCAGGAGATCTAGCTTACTCTTGACTGACTAGGTCAGGAAATTGAACTTGCTCTTGGCTCACTAGATCAGGACATCTAGCTGACTCTTGGTTCACTAGGTCAGAAAACTGAACTGACTCTTGCCTCCCTAGGTCAGGAAGTCTAGCTGACTCTTGGCTCCCTAAATCAGGAAGTCTAGCTGACTCTTGGCTCACTAGGTCAGGAAGCTGAGCTGACTCTTAGCTCACTAGGTCAGGAAGCTGAGCTGACTCTTGGCTCCCTAAATCAGGAAGTCTAGCTGACTCTTGGCTCACTAGGTCAGGAAGCTGAGCTGACTCTTAGCTCACTAGGTCAGGAAGCTGAGCTGACTCTTGGCTCCCTAGGTCAGGGGGTCTAGCTGACCCTTGGCTCGCTATTTCAGGAAGCTGAGCTGACTCTTAGCTCACTAGGTCAGGAAGCTGAACTGACTCTTGGCTCACTAGGTTAGGAAGATGAGCTGTTTCTTAGCTCACTAGGTCAGGAAATTTAGCTGACACGTGGCTCACTAGGTCAGGAAATTGAGCTGACTCTTGGCTCACTAGGTCAGGAAATCTAGCTGACTCTGGGCTCACTAGGTCAGGAAATTGAGCTGACTCTTGGCTCACTAAGTCAGGAAGCTGAGCTGACTTTTGGCTCACTAGGTCAGGAAATCTAGCTGACTCTTGGCTCACTAGGTCAGGAAGCTGAGCTGACTCTTGGCTCCCTAGGTCAGGAAGTCTAGCTGACTCTTGGTGAACTAGGTCAGGAAGCTGAGCTGACTCTTGTATCACTAGGTCAGGAGATCTAGCTTACTCTTGACTGACTAGGTCAGGAAATTGAACTTGCTCTTGGCTCACTAGATCAGGACATCTAGCTGACTCTTGGTTCACTAGGTCAGAAAACTGAACTGACTCTTGCCTCCCTAGGTCAGGAAGTCTAGCTGACTCTTGGCTAACTAGGTCAGGAAGCTGAGCTGAATCTTGGCTCACTAGGTCAGGAAGCTGAGCTGACTCTTGTCTCACTAGGTCAGGACATCTAGCTGACTCTTGCCTCACTAGGTCAGGAAATTGAGCTGGTTCTTGTCTGACTAGGTCAGGAAATCTAGCTGACTTTTGGCTCACTAGGTCAGGAAGCTGAACTGACTCTTGGTTCCCTACGTCAGGAAGTCTAGTTGACTCTTGGCTAACTAGGTCAGGAAGCTGAGCTGACTCTTAGCTTACTAGGTCAGGAAGTCTAGCTGACTCTTGGCGAACTAGGTCAGGAAGCTGAGCTGACTCTTTGCTCACTACGTCAGGAAGCTGAGCTGACTCTTGGCTCACTAGGTCAGAGATCTAGCTTACTCTTGGCTCACTAGGTCAGGAAATTGAGCTGGCTCTTGGCTCACTAGGTCAGGACATCTAGCTGACTCTTGGTTCACTAGGTCAGAAAACTGAACTGACTCTTGCCTCCCTAGGTCAGGAAGTCTATCTGACTCTTGGCTCACTAGGTCAGGAAATCTAGCTGACTCTCGGCTCACTAGGTCAGGAAATTGAGCTGGCACTTGGCTCACTAGGTCAGGAAATCTAGCTGACTCTTGGCTCACTCTGTCAGGAAGCTGCGCTGACTCTTGACTCACTAGGTCAGGAAGTTCAGCTGACACTTGGCTCACTAGTTCAGGAAGCTGAGCAGACTCTTGGCTCACTAGGTCAGGAAATCTACCTGACTCTTGGCTCACTATGTCAGGAAGCTGAGCTGACTCTTAGCTCACTAGGTCAAGAAGCTGAGCTGACTCTTGGCTCACTAGGTTAGGAAACTGAGCTGACTCGTGGCTCACTAGATCAGGAAATTTAGCTGACACGTGGCTCACTAGGTCAGGAAATTGAGCTGACTCTTGGCTCACTAGGTCAGGAAATCTAGCTGACTCTTGTCTCACTAGGTCAGGAAGTTGAGCTGACTCTTGGCTCACTAGGTCAAGAAATCTAGCTGACTCGGCTCACTAGGTCAGGAAATTTAGTTGAAACGTGGCTCATTAGGTCAGGAAATTGAGCTGACTCTTGGCTCACTAGGTCAGGAAATCTAGCTGACTCTTGGCTCACTAGGTTAGGAAATCTAGCCGACTCTTGGCTCACTAGGTCAGGAAGCTGAGCTGACTCTTGGCTCACTAGGTCAGGGAATCAAGCTGACTCTTGGCTCACTAGGTCAGGAAGCTGAACTGACTCTTGTCTCCCTAGGTCATAAAGTCTAGCTGACTCTTGGCTCACTATGTCAGGAAGCTGAGCTGACTCTTAACTCACTAGGTCAGGAAGCTGAGCTGACTCTTGGCTCACTAGGTTAGGAAGCTGAGCTGAATCCTGGCTCACTAGGTCAGGAAATTTAGCTGACACGTGGCTCACTAGGTCAGGAAATTGAGCTGACTCTTGGCTCACTAGGTCAGGAAATCTAGCTGACTCTGGGCTCACTAGGTCAGGAAATCTGGCTGACTCTTTGCTCATTAGGTCAGGAAGCTGAGCTGACTCTTCGCTCACTAGGTCAGGAAATCTAGCTGACTCTTGGCTCACTAGGTCAGGAAGCTGAGCTGACTCTTGGCTCCCTAAATCTGGAAGTCTAGCTGACTCTTGGCTCACTAGGTCAGGAAGCTGAGCAGACTCTTAGCTCACTAGGTCAGGAAGCTGAGCTGACTCTTGGCTCCCTAGGTCAGGGGGTCTAGCTGACCCTTGGCTCGCTATGTCAGGAAGCTGAGCTGACTCTTAGCTCACTAGGTCAGGAAGCTGAACTGACTCTTGGCTCACTAGGTTAGGAAGATGAGCTGTTTCTTAGCTCACTAGGTCAGGAAATTTAGCTGACACGTGGCTCACTAGGTCAGGAAATTGAGCTGACTCTTGGCTCACTAGGTCAGGAAATCTAGCTGACTCTGGGCTCACTAGGTCAGGAAATCTGGCTGACTCTTTGCTCATTAGGTCATTAAGCTGAGCTGACTCTTGGCTCACTAGGTCCGGAAATCTAGCTGACTCTTGGCTCACTAGGTCAGGAAGCTGTGCTGACTCTTGGCACCCTAGGTCAGGAAGTCTAGCTGACTCTTGGCTCACTAGGTCAGGAAGCTCAGCTGACTCTTAGCTCACTAGGTCAGGAAGCTGAGCTGACTCTTGGCTCCCTAGGTCAGGGGGTCTAGCTGACTCTTGGCTCACTAGGTCAGGAAGCTGAGCTGACTCTTGGCTCCCTAAATCAGGAAGTCTAGCTGACTCTTGGCTCACTAGGTCAGGAAGCTGAGCTGACTCTTAGCTCACTAGGTCAGGGAGCTGAACTGACTCTTGGCTCACTAGGTTAGGAAGATGAGCTGTTTCTTAGCTCACTAGGTCAGGAAGCTGAGCTGCCTCTTCTCTCACTAGGTTAGGAATTGGCTCACTAGGTCAGGAAATTTAGCTGACACATGGCTCACTAGGTCAGGAAATTGAGCTGATTCTTGGCTCACTAGGTCAGGAAATCTAGCTGACTCTTGGCTCACTAGATCAGGAAATCTAGCTGACTCTTGGCTCCCTAGGTCAGGAAGCTGAGCTGACTCTTTGGTCAATAGGTAAGGAAAGTGCGCTCTCAGGATCTGATTTGTGTATCTCTATTTGATGTCTAGCACATAGCATTGTTGTAGATTCTGTATTTCATTAAAATGATACATATAAACACATATATATTCTTAAATAACCTTCATACACAACCGTGTTTATTTTAGAGTCAATGGAAAGCCAGGAAATAGATAGAAGAGAAGGGTAAAAAGAGGAGGCAGACAAAAGAGAATCTGCAAGGCAGGACTATAGTTAGAATAAAGAAATGCAAGTGAATCCGCAGGAAGTCTAATAACAAGGGCCAAGCTATAGTCAAGGTAAAGAACAAATTAAAGACGAGAGAAAAAGTTTAGAAGCAGGGAAGGAGAAAAAGAATGTGATGTAGAAATGATGTAGAGGTGGGAGTAACAGGTGCGTGCACTACTAGAGGCGTGGGAGGAGTAGGAAAGAGTAGAACTAAACAGGAGACCAAGATTCCTGGTTGAGGATGAGATAGACTGGAAAGGGGGAAAAGAGGGGGGAGAATTGGAAACAGTAAGAGAAGCTGTGCTGACTCTTGGCTCACTAGGTCAGGAAGTTGAGCTGACTCTTGGTTCACTATGTCAGGAAGCTGAGCGGACTCTTGGCTCACTAGGTCAGAAAATCTAGCTGAATCTTGGCTCACTAGGTCAAGAAATTGAGCTGGCTCTTGACTCACTAGGTCAGGAAATCTAGCTGAATCTTGGCTCAATATGTCAGGAAGCTGAGCTGACTCTTTGCTCATTAGGTCAGGAAGCTGAGCTGACTCTTGGCTCACTAGGTCAGGAAATCTAGCAGGCTCTTGGCTCACAAGGTCAGGAATGTAACTGACTCTTGGCTCACTAGGTCAGGAAATCAAGCTAATTCTTGGTTCAGTAGGTCAGGAATCTGAGCTGACTCTTGGCTAACTAGGTCAGGGACCTGAGCTGATTCTTGGCTTACTAGGTCAGGAAATCTAGCTGACTCTTGGCTAGCTAGGTCAGAGATCTAGCTTACTCTTGGCTCACTAGGTCAGGAAATTGAGCTGGCTCTTGGCTCACTAGGTCATGAAATCTAGCTGACTCTTGGCTCACTAGGTCAGGAAGCTGAACTGAATCTTGGCTCCCTAGGTCAGGAAGTCTAGCTGCCTCTTGGCTCACTGGGTCAGGAAATCTAGCTGACTCTTGGCTCACTAGGTCAGGACATTGAGCTGGCACTTGGCTCACTAGGTCAGGAAATCTAGCTGACTCTTGGCTCACTCTGTCAGGAAGCTGCGCTGACTCTTGGCTCACTAGGTCAGGAAGTTCAGCTGACACTTTGCCCACTAGTTCAGGAAGCTGAGCAGACTCTTGACTCACTAGGTCAGGAAATCTACCTGACTCTTGGCTCATTATGTCAGGAAGCTGAGCTGACTCTTAGCTCACTAGGTCAAGAAGCTGAGCTGACTCTTGGCTCCCTAGGTCAGGGGGTCTAGCTGACTCTTGGCTTGCTATGTCAGGAAGCTGAGCTGACTCTTAGCTCACTAGGTCAGGAAGCTGAACGGACTCTTGGCTCACTAGGTTAGGAAGATGAGCTGTTTCTTAGCTCACTAGTTCAGGAAGTTGAGCTGCCTCTTCTCTCACTAGGTTAGGAATTGGCTCACTAGGTCAGGAAATTTAGCTGACACATGGCTCACTAGGCCAGGAAATTGAGCTGATTCTTGGCTCACTAGGTCAGGAAATCTAGCTGACTCTTGGCTCACTAGGTCAGGAAGCTGAGCTGACTCTTGGCTCCCTAAATCAGGAAGTCTAGCTGACTCTTGGCTCACTAGGTCAGGAAGCTGAGCTGACTCTTAGCTCACTAGGTCAGGAAGCTGAACTGACTCTTGGCTCACTAGGTTAGGAAGATGAGCTGTTTCCTAGCTCACTAGGTCAGGAAGCTGAGCTGCCTCTTCTCTCACTAGGTTAGGAATTGGCTCACTAGGTCAGGAAATTTAGCTGACACATGGCTCACTAGGTCAGGAAATTGAGCTGATTCTTGGCTCACTAGGTCAGGAAATCTAGCTGACTCTTGGCTCACTAGGTCAGGAAATCTAGCTGACTCTTGGCTCCCTAGGTCAGGAAGCTGAGCTGACTCTTTGCTCAATAGGTAAGGAAAGTGCGCTCTCAGGATATGATTTGTGTATCTCTATTTGATGTCTAGCACATAGCATTGTTGTAGATTGTGTATTTCATTAAAATGGTACATATAAACACATATATATTCTTAAATAACCTTCATACACAACCGTGTTTATTTTAGAGTCAATGGAAAGCCAGGAAATAGATAGAAGAGAAGGGTAAAAAGAGGAGGCAGACAAAAGAGAATCTGTAAGACAGGACTATAGTTAGAATAAAGAAATGCAAGTGAATCCGCAGGAAGTCTAATAACAAGGGCCAAGCTATAGTCAAGGTAAAGAACAAATTAAAGACGAGAGAAAAAGTTTAGAAGCATGGAAGGAGAAAAAGAATGTGATGTAGAAATGATGTAGAGGTGGGAGTAACAGGTGCGTGCACTACTAGAGGCGTGGGAGGAGTAGGAAAGAGTAGAACTAAACAGGACACCAAGATTCCTGGTTGAGGATGAGATAGACTGGAAAGGGGGAAAAGTGGGGGGAGAATTGGAAACAGTAAGAGAAGCTGTGCTGACTCTTGGCTCACTAGGTCAGGAAGTTGAGCTGACTCTTGGTTCACTATGTCAGGAAGCTGAGGGGACTCTTGGCTCACTAGGTCAGAAAATCTAGCTGAATCTTGGCTCTCTAGGTCAGGAAATTGAGCTGGCTCTTGGCTCACTAGGTCAGGAAATCTAGCTGACTCTTGGCTCAATATGTCAGGAAGCTGAGCTGACCCTTTGCTCATTAGGTCAGGAAGCTGAGCTGACTCTTGGCTCACTAGGTCAGGAAATCTAGCAGACTCTTGGCTCACAAGGTCAGGAATCTAATTGACTCTTGGCTCACTAGGTCAGGAATCTGAGCTGACTCTTGGCTCACTAGGTCAGGAAATCAAGCTAACTCTTGGTTCACTAGGTCAGGAAGCTGAGCTGACTCTTGGCTCCCTAGGACAGGAAGTCTAGCTGACTCTTGGCTAACTAGGTCAGGAAGCTGCGCTGACTCTTGGCTCACTAGGTCAGGGACCTGAGCTGACTCTTGGCTTACTAGGTCAGGAAATCTAGCTGACTCTTGGCTCACTAGGTCAGGAAGCTGAACTGAATCTTGGCTCCCTAGGTCAGGAAGTCTAGCTGACTCTTTGCTCACTGGGTCAGGAAATCTAGCTGACTCTTAGCTCACTAGGTCAGGACATTGAGCTGGCACTTGGCTCACTAGGTCAGGAAATCTAGCTGACTCTTGGCTCACTCTGTCAGGAAGCTGCGCTGACTCTTGGCTCACTAGGTCAGGAAATCTACCTGACTCTTGGCTCATTATGTCAGGAAGCTGAGCTGACTCTTAGCTCACTAGGTCAAGAAGCTGAGCTGACTCTTGGCTCACTAAGTTAGGAAGCTGAGCTGACTCTTGGCTCACTAGATCAGGAAATTTAGCTGACACGTGGCTCACTAGGTCAGGAAATTGAGCTGACTCTTGGCTCACTAGGTCAGGAAATCTAGCTGACTCTTGTCTCACTAGGTCAGGAAGTTGAGCTGACTCTTGGCTCACTAGGTCAAGAAATCTAGCTGACTCGGCTCACTAGGTCAGGAAATTTAGTTGAAACGTGGCTCATTAGGTCAGGAAATTGAGCTGACTCTTGGCTCACTAGGTCAGGAAATCTAGCTGACTCTTGGCTCACTAGGTTAGGAAATCTAGCCGACTCTTGGCTCACTAGGTCAGGAAGCTGAGCTGACTCTTGGCTCACTAGGTCAGGGAATCAAGCTGACTCTTGGCTCAGTAGGTCAGGAAGCTGAACTGACTCTTGTCTCCCTAGGTCAGGAAGTCTAGCTGACTCTTGGCTCACTATGTCAGGAAGCTGAGCTGACTCTTAACTCACTAGGTCAGGAAGCTGAGCTGACTCTTGGCTCACTAGGTTAGGAAGCTGAGCTGAATCCTGGCTCACTAGGTCAGGAAATTTAGCTGACACGTGGCTCACTAGGTCAGGAAATTGAGCTGACTCTTGGCTCACTAGGTCAGGAAATCTAGCTGACTCTGGGCTCACTAGGTCCAGAAATCTGGCTGACTCTTTGCTCATTAGGTCAGGAAGCTGAGCTGACTCTTGGCTCACTAGGTCAGGAAATCTAGCTGACTCTTGGCTCACTAGGTCAGGAAATTGAGCTGGCTCTTGGCTCACTAGGTCAGGAAATCTAGCTGACTCTTGGCTCAATATGTCAGGAAGCTGAGCTGACTCTTTGCTCATTAGGTCAGGAAGCTGAGCTGACTCTTGGCTCACTAGGTCAGGAAATCTAGCAGACTCTTGGCTCACAAGGTCAGGAATCTAACTGACTCTTGGCTCACTAGGTCAGGAATCTGAGCTGACTCTTGGCTCACTAGGTCAGGAAATCAAGCTAACTCTTGGTTCACTAGGACAGGAGGTCTAGCTGACTCTTGGATAACTAGGTCAGGAAGCTGAGCTGACTCTTGGCTCACTAGGTCAGGGACCTGAGCTGACTCTTGGCTTACTAGGTCAGGAAATCTAGCTGACTCTTGGCTCACTAGGTCAGAGATCTAGCTTACTCTTGGCTCACTAGGTCAGGAAATTGAGCTGGCTCTTGGCTCACTAGGTCATGAAATCTAGCTGACTCTTGGCTCACTAGGTCAGGAAGCTGAACTGAATCTTTACTCCCTAGGTCAGGAAGTCTAGCTGACTCTTGGCTCACTGGGTCAGGAAATCTAGCTGACTCTTGGCTCACTAGGTCAGGACATTGAGCTGGCACTTGGCTCACTAGGTCAGGAAATCTAGCTGACTCTTGGCTCACTCTGTCAGGAAGCTGAGCTGACTCTTGGCTCACTAGGTCAGGAAGTTCAGCTGACACTTTGCCCACTAGTTCAGGAAGCTGAGCAGACTCTTGGCTCACTAGGTCAGGAAATCTACCTGACTCTTGGCTCATTATGTCAGGAAGCTGAGCTGACTCTTAGGTCACTAGGTCAAGAAGCTGAGCTGACTCTTGGCTCACTAGGTTAGGAAGCTGAGCTGACTCTTGGCTCACTAGATCAGGAAATTTAGCTGACACGTGGCTCACTAGGTCAGGAAATTGAGTTGACTCTTGGCTCACTAGGTCAGGAAATCTAGCTGACTCTTGTCTCACTAGGTCAGGAAGTTGAGCTGACTCTTGGCTCACTAGGTCAAGAAATCTAGCTGACTCGGCTCACTAGGTCAGGAAATTTAGTTGAAACGTGGCTCATTAGGTCAGGAATTTGAGCTGACTCTTGGCTCACTAGGTTAGGAAATCTAGCCGACTCTTGGCTCACTAGGTCAGGAAGCTGAGCTGACTCTTGGCTCACTAGGTCAGGGAATCAAGCTGACTCTTGGCTCACTAGGTCAGGAAGCTGAACTGACTCTTGTCTCCCTAGGTCAGGAAGTCTAGCTGATTCTTGGCTCACTATGTCAGGAAGCTGAGCTGACTCTTAACTCACTAGGTCAGGAAGCTGAGCTGACTCTTGGCTCACTAGGTCAGGAAATCTAGCTGACTCTTGTCTCACTAGGTCAGGAAGTTGAGCTGACTCTTGGCTCACTAGGTCAAGAAATCTAGCTGACTCAGCTGACTAGGTCAGGATATTTAGCTGACACATGGCTCACTAGGTCAGGAAATTGAGCTGACTCTTGGCTCACTAGGTCAGGAAATCTAGCTGACTCTGGGCTCACTAGGTCAGGAAATCTGGCTGACTCTTTGCTCATTAGGTCAGGAAGCTGAGCTGACTCTTGGCTCACTAGGTCAGGAAATCTAGCTGACTCTTGGCTCACTAGGTCAGGAAGATGAGCTGACTCTTGGCTCCCTAAGTCGGGAAGTCTAGCTGACTCTTGGCTCACTAGGTCAGGAAGCTGAGCTGACTCTTAGCTCACTAGGTCAGGAAGCTGATCTGACTCTTGGCTCCCTAGGTCAGGGGGTCTAGCTGACTCTTGGCTCGCTATGTCAGGAAGCTGAGCTGACTCTTAGCTCACTAGGTCAAGAAATCTAGCTGACTCGGCTCACTAGGTCAGGAAATTTAGTTGAAACGTGGCTCATTAGGTCAGGAATTTGAGCTGACTCTTGGCTCACTAGGTTAGGAAATCTAGCCGACTCTTGGCTCACTAGGTCAGGAAGCTGAGCTGACTCTTGGCTCACTAGGTCAGGGAATCAAGCTGACTCTTGGCTCACTAGGTTAGGAAGATGAGCTGTTTCTTAGCTCACTAGGTCAGGAAATTTAGCTGACACGTGGCTCACTAGGTCAGGAAATTGAGCTGACTCTTGGCTCGCTATGTCAGGAAATCTAGCTGACTCTTGGCTCACTAGGTCAGGAAGCTGAACTGACTCTTGGCTCCCCAGGTCAGGAAGTCTAGCTGACTCTTGGCTAACTAGGTCAGGAAACTGAGCTGACTCTTGGCTCACTAGGTCGGGAAGCTGAGCTGACACTTGGCTCACTAGGTCAGGAGATCTAGCTGACTCTTGGCTCACTATGTCAGGAAGCTGAGCTGACTCTTAGCTCACTAGGTCAGGAAGCTGAGCTGACTCTCGGCTCACTAGGTTAGGAAGCTGAGCTGACCCTTGGCTCGCTAGGTCAGGAAATTTAGCTGACACATGGTTCACTAGGTAAGGAAGTTGAGCTGACTCTTGGCTCACTAGGTCAGGAAATCTAGCTAACTCTTGGCTGACTATGTCAAGAAGCTGAGCTGACTCTTAACTCACTAGGTCAGGAAGCTGAGCTGACTCTTGGCTCACTAGGTTAAGAAGCTGAGCTGACCCTTGGCTCACTAGGTCAGGGCATTTAGCTGACACATGGCTCACTAGGTCAGGAAATTGAGCTGACTCTTGGCTCGCTATGTCAGGAAATCTAGCTGACTCTTGGCTCACTAGGTCAGGAAGCTGAACTGACTCTTGGCTCCCCAGGTCAGGAAGTCTAGCTGACTCTTGGCTAACTAGGTCAGGAAACTGAGCTGACTCTTGGCTCACTAGGTCAGGAAGCTGAGCTGACACTTGGCTCACTAGGTCAGGAGATCTAGTTGACTCTTGGCTCTCTAGATCAGGAAATTGAGCTGGCTCTTGGCTCACTAGGTCAGGAAATCTGGCTGACTCTTGGCTCACTATGTCAGGAAGCTGAGCTGACTCTTAACTCACTAGGTCAGGAAGCTGAGCTGACTCTTGCCTCACTAGTTTAAGAAGCTGATGTTACTCACCGGCCGGCGAGTAGTCTGGGCAAGTGACCAGGATGGTTGTACTGGATGTTGCTTGCAGAGCTCGAGATGGAGCCTCCACCTGAGCCTCCTCTCTGTTGAGGGAAATAAGCTCTTTTTGATGATATAACTCTCTGCTGCGCTTAATCACAGACAGAGAGAACGATCACCCAATAGAGCGGGGAGAACACACTGCCACGGACCCAGCTGAAAGAAAAAGACAAATGGTAAATACTTGGTGAGAGCAAAGACCACAACAAGAAAAACCTCACAAAAGCAGGAAGTACCTGGGTCACCCACTCCTCTTGTAATTGAAAAGAACAAGAATGGAATTTCCCCTGTAAGTATAGAAAAGATATTAGATTCTATTTTGATGGTTTCAGATAGGATATAATAAAGAAGAGTTAGGGAGGTCTTACCAGAACAGGAATTGAAATAACCTAACCAATCCAGGCTAGAAAGCAACAGAAGTACAAAACAATAAACAGGAAGGTTAGTAGGGATGCTAAACCCGGGCAGCACGAGGAGCGCACTAGATACGGGTAGGTGCACTTCTCAGCAAGGCGTCCCTGTGTGCACTTTCAGAAATGACTCCTTGTGTACAATCAGCAAAGCGTCCTTGCGTACACTTGAGGAAATAAATCCAAAACAACGGAATGGAGTCGGAATCCCCAAAAAGACACTTGAATTGAAGAAGGGTACAGTTCACAATATACCTAAGCTGAAGTATTGCAGGAGGCTACACAAATAAGGTAGCCATGTTTCAGTAGCTCAAATATTCCAAATAGAAATTGTAACAGGAAGAACTCACCCTCGATTTTGAGAGGTTGAAGCTGAGAACTTGGAGTCAGCTGGGAATGTGAGGAAAACCAGGTGAAGGCAGTGGTTGGGTATTTCAGGACAGAAGTTTCTGTACGGGAAGAACAGCGAAAGGCAATCCAGTGGACAGGCAGCGAGGTCTGGTACACAGGCGGGCTAAAGACAGTACAGAATCAGGATGCAAGCAAACCATAGGGCAGGCAAAGGTCCGGTACATGGGTAGGCAGAAGAATTGAGAAATCTCAAGGCAGTCCGTAAATGGAAAACAGGAACTGGTACACGGGAAGGCAAAGATTAGGAAAGGCACAGAAGACAAAACTTCGGATGCCGGTTGCAACGTTAATCGGAAGCAGCGTCCTTCCCGCTGCAGTGCCTAATATTACCCAGGAGGTGGAGCGCCGTAAGCCCGTCAGAGCTCACGTTCCGCATAGTCGGAACAACACGCAAAAGGTAGGTTTCCTGGGAGTTGTAGGCAAAGGCTGGGTTGTTGATACTTTTGATGTTGTTGACCCTAATCTCCAGGGTAACCGCCACCGAGAGAAGTAAGGGGCTGAGAAACGTCGGATACTGTGGCGAAGCGTCACGACTTTGGTAGGTGCCTTGAAAGTGGTCTGTTTCGCCTGGCATGATGAGGAGGCAAGCAGGTCATTCAGACCCCAAAGTGTGATAGCATCCACCCCCAAAGGCAGTGCCAACCCCTTGCGGGCATGAAAGTGGCGCAGAAGCACAGGAGATTGGATGTTCCCCAACGGTTCCCAGGATCTATCCTCCGGGCCGTACCCCTTCCAATCAACTAGGTAGAATGGACGACCCCTGCACAGCTGGAAATCCAGGATATCCACCACCTCGTATTAGACATCGCTGCCACCCTGATCGGAGGAGGACGAGCGGGCAAACGAGTAGAAGGCAGGCAAGGCTTTACCAGGGAAACATGAAAAACCGGATGCACTTTCCAAGATGAAGGCAGAGAAAGCCGTACAGCAACCGGACTAATCACCTCACTGATGGCATACGGACCCACGAACTTGGGAAGGAGCAAGCGCTTTCCAGGGATCTTCAGGTTGTGAGTAGACATCCAAACTTTTGCACCCACTTTATAACTGGGAGCAGGAATCCTATGCTTATCTGCATACTTTTTTGCTTTAACCTGAGCACGGAGGAGATGTTCCAGAACAGATTTGCGAACAGATTTGAGATCCCAAATACAAGCTCGTGCAGCCGGGTTGTCAATGGGAAGCGTAGGATCCAGGGGCAAAGACCGAGGATAGTAGCCATACAAAGTGAAGAAAGGAGAAACACCAGAAGCCGAATGTCGCAAGTTTTTATAGGTGAATTTGGCCGGTGGCAACATCGCCAACCAAGATGACTGGAAATGAAGACAGAGACAATGCAGGTATTGTTCAGGAGTTGCATTGACACTCTCGGTTTGCCCATCTGTCTGTGGATGATAAGCAGAACTGAGCCTGTCATCAACACCAAGAGACAATGTCAACGCCCTCCAGAAGCGGGATGTAAACTGAGGGCCGCGGTCCGAAACCACAATGGAAGGGAGCCCAAAGAATCGGAAAACATGCTTTAGAAACATGGAGGCCAATATAGGTGCAGAAGGCAGCCCGGAACATGGGATGAACAGTGCCATTTTAGTGAAATAATCGATGACAACCCAAATAGTATCAAAGCCATCCACAGAGGGCAGATCGACTATAAAATCCATAGAGACCATATACCATGGTTTATATGGTACCGGAAGAGGTTGCAACAAACCCACAGATTTAGATCTAGAGATTTTAGACTGAGAGCATACAGAACAGGAGGCCAAATAATCAATTACGTCGCTGGACATAGAAGGCCACCAAGCCCAACGGCGCAAAGAGTCAAGGGTTTTTTGTTGTCCCGGGTGAGCCGCCATCAGTGAATCATGAGACCAAGCAAGTGCGCGTAAACGCGCATCACCAGGAGGTAAAAACAATCTCCCCTGGATGTAGGGCAAACCCTGCACTATATCGAGGTTGAGAGCCTCACAATCCCTTGCATGCGAGGAAACCCAATCAGATATCAGGGAGCGTAGTGGAGGCTGAGGGGTGCACCCACAGACCACTCTACAGGGTAGCAGGAGAGAGCAGTTGTTAGTTTTACCACCGGGATTGGAAGACAAACGTGACAAGGCGTCAGCACAAGTATTGAACCGGGCTGGCCGATAAGCAATGGTGAAATTAAATTGTGAAAAGAAGAGATGCTAGCGAGCCTGTCTAGCGGTAAGACATTTCATGGATTTGAACGCAAGGAGACTCCGATGATCTGAAAACACTGTGACAGGATGACACGCACCCAGCAAATGATGTCTCCATTCAGAAAAGGCGTCCTTGATGGCCAACAACTCTCTTTCCGTGATGGGGTAGTTCTGTTCATACTGAGTCAACTTCCGGAAATGAAAAGCAACCGGATGGATCTCTCCCGAATCGGGACAACGCTGGGATAGTACTACCCCTATGGCGGAGCCTGAGGCATCGGCCTCTACTAGGTATGGTAAGAGCGGATTAGGATGTTGCAGTACTGGAGCAGTCGAGAAGGCGGCTTTCAGAGCTTCAAAGGACTGTTGCGCCTCCGGACTCCATTGAAATGCCCGTTTAGAGCTGGTCAATGCTGTCAGAGGAGCAGAAATTGATGAAAACGAGTGAATGAAGCGTCTGTATTAGTTTGAAAAACCCAAAAAGGATTGTAAAGCCTTGGTAATAGTAAGCACAGGCCAGTCAAGAACAGCTCTAACTTTAGAACGGCTCATTCTAATTCCGTGATTAGTAAGGTTGTAACCCAAGAACTCCAGTAGAATTGAACACGCATTTTTCAGCTTTAACAAATAAATGATTGTCTCGTAGTCTCTGAAGCACGAAGCAAACATGGTCAATGTGTTCCTCCATGGAAGAGGAGTATATCAAAATGTCGTCTAAGTAGACAATGACAAATTGATCCAGACAGTCATGAAAAATATCATTCATGAATGCCTGGAACGTAGCAGGCGCATTACATAGCCCAAAGGGCATCACCAGGTACTCAAACAGTCCATACCGGGTCTTAAAGGCTGTCTTCCACTCATCCCCCTCTCATATTCGAACAAGATTATATGCACCTCGAAGGTCCAGTTTAGTGAACTACCGAAGAACCAAGCTGATCCAAAAGAATAGATATCAGTGGAAGAGGGTATTGATTCTTTACAGTTATAGCATTCAAGGCCCTGTAATCAATGCAAGGGTGAAGATCGCCTTCTTTCTTAGGGACGAAAAAGAGGGGAGATGCCGCAGGTGATCTAGATGGTCTGATGAACCCAGTGGTCAAGGCCTTGTCGATGTATTCCTTAAGTACCTTGTCTTCGGGCAGAGTAAGTGAGTACACCCTTCCTGCTGGTATCTTAGCTCCTGGCACTAAATCGATAGGGCAGTCATAGGGTCTATGAGGGGGCAGAACATCTGCACCCCCTTTGTCAAAGACATCCCGGAAGGCACTGTATTCTGAGGGAACATGGACTTCCTTGACAGTAGTAATGGCACCGATAAGTGCATTGGAGACTGCCAATGCCTGACAAGAAGACACCGGACACACGTTTGAGTCCTGAAAACATTTCTCTTTGCAGACCGGGGAAGGAAATTGGACAGTTTTTGCAGCCCAATCAATGGCCGGGTTGTGATAGCGTAACCATGGAACTCCCAGAATGACCCGAAACTGGGGTGCTTTGATCAAATCGAAGGAGATTGTCTCCACATGTCCGTCTTCTGCTTGCATGCGGATGAGAGACGTGTTTTGGGTTACCGACCCAGAGACCAAAGAAGTGCAGTCCACAGCGTGGACTGCCTCTGGTTGGGCCTTATCTAATACAGGAACCTTGTTACTGATGGCGTAATCATAGTCCATATAATTCCCCGTTGTCCCAGAATCGATGATAGCCAGAGAAGAAAAAGAAGTATCAGTAGTTGCAGTAAATACTACTGGCAAAGTGACAGGGGCGGAGGCTGTAACATTAGAGTCCAATGATAAGATTCCCGGCGTAGGGACTCTGTCTATCGCCGGGATTTGGCGTTTCCCACCTTCTTGTTGGGTTTCTTTGGACAGTCTTTCAGCGGGTGTTCGGCTGAGCCGCAGTACATGCATAGATTGTGAGATTGTCAATACTCACATTGCGTAGGGGTTAGAGGGCCCCACACCGCCCCCACTTGCATTGGCTCTGGAGCAGAAGAGTGCGTGGGAACAGGGTCAAAGGTGGGAGTTATGTTTGCTTGTGGCTTACGTTCCCCCTTCCTTTCGGACCTTCTGGCGTCTATCTGAAAGACTAAATCCAAAAGTTCCCCAAAAACAGTAGGAATCACAGGGACAGTAGCCAGGGTGTCTTTTAATTCCTCAGACAACCCTTTATAGAATACTGCCGATTTCTTCTCCTCGGGCCAATCTGTTTCAGCCGCCAATTGGTTGAAACAAGGGAGGTAGGTAAACAGAGAGGAAGTGCCCTGTCGCAGGTTCAAAAATTCCAGGTCTGTGGCCTGTGACTTGTAGCGGGGATCAAAGACCCTGTTCATGGCTGTGATAAGAGCATCAAAGTCATATAGAACGTAACTGTTATATTCAAGTAAAGGATTAGCCCAAGCAGCTGCCGCCCCCCGCAGATGAGAAAGAATGAAAGCCGCCTTTGTCGTGGAATTGGGGAAAGCAGTTGGGCGGCAAAGAAAGTGTAGTTTACACTGATTAATGAATGTACAGTATTTTTTTGGATCACCTGTGAAACGCTCTGGGGGGCCAATGGAAACTGTGTAGCCATGAGCACAGGGGTTGCAGAAAACCCAGAGGCGGCAGCCATAGGGGCGACAGAACCCGAAGCCGTAGCACCAGAGGAATCAATGCCCAGAGTCTGAGAAGCTGGAAACCTCTGCAGGCTGTCAATCCTGTGATGCAATGCATCATGCTCTGCCGTCATATCCGTACGGAGTTCGGACACCAAGCGAACCAAAGGGTTCAGAGGGTCCGTCTTTTCCATGGCTTCTGATTTTGTTACTCACCGGCCGGCGAGTAATCTGGGCAAGCGACCAGGATGGTTATACTGGATGTTGCTTGAAGAGCTCGAGATGGAGCCTCCACCTGAGCCTCCTCTCTGTTGAGAGAAATAAGCTCTTTTTGATGATATGACTCTCTGTTGCGCTTAATCGCAGACAGAGAGACCGATCACCCAAAAGAGCGGGGAGAACACACTGCCTCGGACCCAGCTGAAAGAAAAAGACAAATGGTAAATACTTGGTGAGAGCAAAGACCACCACAAGAAAAACCTCACAAAAGCAGGAAGTAACTGGGTCACCCACTCCTCTTATAATTGAAAAGAACAAGAGTGGAATTTCTCCTGTAAGTATAGAAAAGATATTAGATTCTATTTTGATGGTTTCAGATAGGATATAATAAAGAAGAGTTAGGGAGGTTTTACCAGAACAGGAATTGAAATAACCTAATCAATCCAGGCTAGAAAACAACGGCAGTACAAAACAATAAACACAAAGGTTAGTAGGGATGCTATACCCAGACGGCACAAGGAGCGCACTAGATACGGGTAGGTGCACTTCTCAGCAAAGCGTCCCTGTGTGCACTTTCAGAAATGAGTCCTTGTGTACAATCAGCAAAGCGTCCTTGCGTACACTTGAGGAAATAAATCCAAAACAACGGAATGGAGTCGGAATCCCCAAAAAGACACTTGAATTGAAGAAGGGTACAGTTCACAGTATACCTAAGGTGAAGTATTGCAGGAGGCTACACAAATAAGGTAGCCATGTTTCAGTAGCTCAAATGTTCCAAATAGAAATTGTAACAGGAAGAACTCACCCTCGATTTTGTGAGGTTGAAGCTGAGAACTTGGAGTCAGCTGGGAATGTGAGGAAAACCAGGTGAAGGCGGTGGTTGGGTAATTCAGGACAGAAGTTTCTGTACGGGAAGAACAGGGAAAGGCAATCCAGTGGAGAGGCAGCAAGGTCTGGTACACAGGCGGGCTAAAGACAGTAGAGAATCAGGATGCAAGCAAACCGTAGGGCAGGCAAAGGTCCGCTACATGGGTAGGCAGAAGATTTGAGAAATCTCAAGGCAGTCCGTAAATGGAAGACAGGAACTGGTACACGGGAAGGCAAAGATTAGGAAAGGCACAGAAGACGAAACTTCGGAGGCCGGTTGTAACGTTAATCAGAAGCAGCGTCCTTCCCACTGCAGTGCCTAATATTACCCAGGAGGCGGAGTGCCGTAAAACCATCAGAGCTCACGTTCCGCATAGTCGGAACTACACGCAAAAGGTAGGTTTCCTGGGAGTTGTAGGCAAAGGCTGGGTTGTTGATACTTTTGATGTTGTTGACCCCAATCTCCAGGGTAACCGCCACCGAGAGAAGTAAGGGGCTGAGAAACGTCGGATACTGTGGTGAAGCGTCACGACTTTGGTAGGTGCCTTGAAAGTGGTCTGTTTCACCTGGCGTGATGAGGAGGCGAGCGGGTCTTTCAGACCCCGATGTGTGACAGCTGAGCTGACTCTTGGCTCACTAGGTCAGGAAATGTAGCTGAAACGTGGCTCACTAGGTCAGGAAATTGAGCTGACTCTTGGCTCACTAGGTCAGGAAATCTAGCGGACTCTTGGCTCACTTGGTCAGGAAATCTAGCTGACTCTTGGCTCACTAGGTCAGGAAGCTGAGCTTACTCTTGGCTCACTAGGTCAGGAAATCTAGCTGACTCTTGGCTCGCTATATCAGGAAGCTGAGCTGACTCTTAGCTTACTAGGTCAGGAAGCTGAGCTGACTCTTGGCTCCCTAGGTCAGGAGGTCTAGCTGACTCTTGGCTCACTAGGTCAGGAAGCTGAGCTGACTCTTTGCTCACTGGGTTAGGAAGCTGAGCTGACTCTTGGCTCCCTAGGTCAGGAGGTCTAGCTGACTCTTGGCTCACTAGCTCAGGAAATCTAGCTGACTCTCGTCTCACTAGGTCAGGAAATTGAGCTGGCTCTTGGCTCACTAGGTCAGGAAATCTAGCTGACTCTTGGCTCACTATGTCAGGAAGCTGAGCTGACTCTTAACTCACTAGATCAGGAAGCTGAGCTGACTCTTGGCTCACTAGGTTAGGAATCTGAGCTGACTCTTGGCTCACTAGGTCAGGAAATGTAGCTGACACGTGGCTCACTAGGTCAGGAAATTGAGCTGACTCTTGGCTCACTAGGTTAGGAAATCTAGCTGACTCTTGGCTCACTAGGTCAGGAAGTCTAGCTGACTCTTGGCTAACTAGGTCAGGAAGCTGAGCTAACTCTTGGCTCACTAGGTCAGGAGATATAGCTGGCTCTTGGCTCACTAGGTCAGGAAATCTAGCTGACTCTTGGCTCACTATGTCAGGAAGCTGAGCTGACTCTTAACTCACTACGTCAGGAAGCTGAGCTGGCTCATGGCTCACTAGGTTAGGAAGCTGAGCTGACTCTTGCCTCACTAGGTCAGGAAGTTGAGCTGACACTTGGATCACTATGTCAGGAAGCTGAAAGGACTCTTGGCTCACTAGGTAAGGAAGCTGAGCTGACTCTTGCCTCAATAGGTCAGGAAATTGAGCTGGCTCTTGGCTCACTAGGTCAGGTATTCTAGCTTACTCTTGGCTCACTATGTCAGTAAACTGAGCTGACTCTTGGCTCACTAGGTCAGGAAGCTGAGCTGACTCTTGGCTCACTAGGTCAGGAAGCTGAGCCGACTCTTGGCTCGCTAGGTCAGGAAATCTAGCTGACTCTTGGCTCACTAGGTCAGGAAATCTAGCTGACTCTTGGCTCACTAGGTCAGGAAGCTGAGCGGACTCTTGGCTCACTAGGTCAGGAAGCTGAGCTGACTCTTGGCTCACTATGTCAGGAAATCAAGCTGACTCTTGGCTCACTAGGTCAGGAAGCTGAGCTGACTCTTGACTCCCTAGGTCAGGATGTCTAGCTGAGTCTTCGCTCACTAGATCAGGAAATCTAGCTGACTCTTGGCTCACTAGGTCAGGAAATTGAGATGGCTCTTGGCTCACTAGGTGAGGAAATCTAGCTGACTCTTGGCTCACTATGTCAGGAAGCTGAGTTGACTCTTACCTCACTAGGTCAGGAAGCTGAGCTGACTCTTGGCTCACTAGGTTAGGAAGCTGAGCTGACTCTTAGCTCACAAGGTGAGTAAGCTGAGCTGACTCTTGGCACACTAGGTCAGGAAGCTGAGCTGACTCTTAGCTCCCTAGGCCAGGATGTCTAGCTGAGTCTTGGCTCACTAGGTTAGGAAATTTAGCTGAGACGTGCTCACTTGGTCAGGAGATTGAGCTGACTCTAAGCTCACTAAGTCAGGAAATCTAGCTGACTCTTGGCTCACTAGGTCAGGAAGCTGAGCTGACTCTTGGCTCCCTAGCTCAGGAAGTCTAGCTGACTCTTGGCTCACTAAGTCAGGAAGCTGAGCTGACTCTTAGCTCACTAGGTCAGGGAGCTGAGATGACTCTTGGCTCACTAGTTTAGGAAGCTGAACTGACTCTTAGCTCACTAGGTCAGGAAGCTGAGCTGACTCTTGGCTCACTAGGTCAGGAAATTTAGCTGACACGTGGCTCACTAGGTCAGGAAATTGAGCTGACTCTTGGCCCAGTAGGTCAGGAAATTGCGCTCTCAGGATAGAATTTGTGTATCTCTATTTGATGTCTAGCACATAGCATTGTTGGAGATTGTGTATTTCATTAAAATGGTACATATAAAAATATATATATATATATATATTTTGTGTTAAGTAACCTTCATACACATCTGTGTTTATTTAAGAGTCAATGGAAAACCAAGAAATAGATGGAAGAGAAGGGTAAAAAGAGGAGGAAGCCAAAAGAGAATCTGTTAGGCAGAACTATAGCTAGAACAAGGAGATGCAAGTGGATCCGCAGGAAGACTAATAAGAAGGGCCGCGCTATAGTCAAGGCAAAGAATAAATTAAAGACGAGAGAAGAAGTTTAGATGCATGGAAGGAGAACAAAGAATGAGATGTAGAAATGATGTACAGGTGGGAGCAACAGGTGCGTGCACTACTAGAGACGTGGGAGGAGTAGGAAAGAGTAGAACTAAACAAGACCTCAGGATTCATGGATGAGGATGAAATAGGCAGGAAATGGGGGGAAGATGGGGGGAATTGCTATCCGTAAGTGAAGACAAAAATAAAGTACTTCATTCTTGGAGGAGTTCAAGTGAAGAAGATCAGAGTTCCTCCAAGGCTGACCACCCAGAGGGCAGATTGAATTGAGATGGTGGCATGGATCACATCAGTGAATCAAGAAAAATACAATATGATTTGGTGTCACTAACGTCGGTTATATCTTCTTCTTCAGATGAGAAAGCAGATTCACCCCCTTCCCCCAACTCCTCACCTTCCACTTTCTTCTTAAGTTTTCCTTCCTTGTGTCTTGAAGGCTTCTCCTTTTTTTTATGAAGATAAGGACCCCCTTGATAGGATGCCACCGTGCCACTAAGATAGGGGTAACGGGGGCGTTCCCACCAGGAGTGCCACCCAGGGGAAAAAGCCAAAGGCACAAAAAACCCCTAAAGACTTCACAGGTTGGAAACCTCTTTGACATGGCCTTCATGTTCTTCTGTAGTCCTGGAGTACACTAGGATATCATCGAGGTAGACTATGGTAGTCTGGCACAGTAAATCTGAAAATAGTCTGTCCATAAAGCGCTGGAAAACTGAAGGGGCATTTACTAATCCAAATGGCATCACCTGGTATTCGTATAGCCCATAAGGAGTCCTGAACACTGTCTTCCATTCATCCCCCTTTTGAATCTGGAGAAGGTGGTATGCGTTCCGGAGATCCAACTTGGTAAAAACTGTGGCGCCATGAACGGCTTGAATGATTTCGGAAATGAGTGGCATTGGGTATCTGTCTTTAATGGTTACCTTGTTCAGACCGCTGTAATCAATACAGGGTCTTAATTCCTGTGAGTCCTTCTTGGGGATGAAAAACAGCGAAGCTCCTGCCGGAGATTTCGATGGTCTTATGAGTCCATTGGCCAAATTGTTATCCAGGTATTCCCGGAGGAAGTGTCTCTCTCTGAGTGATAGAGGAAACATCCTACAAAACGGGACTAATGCTCCTGGGACAAGGTCTAAGCAGCAATCTTCAGGTCTGTGAGGAGGTAGTTCGCTAGGAGATTTCTCAGTCACTACTTCAGTGTATTCCTGGAGGTGATGAGGAAGACAGTGGATGAGTCTGGAGTCATAGATACTGGTGGTCTGGATTGTCTCGAACCTTGGCTCTGGAAGGCATTCGGCCTTACAGAAAGCGGACTGAAAGCTCAGTATATTCTTAGTCCAGTCTATGTGAGGGTTATGTCTTCTGAGCCACCCTATCCCCAGTATTATAGGGAAATGAGCTGCTCGAATGATATCGAATGAGATCATTTCAGAATGCTGCTGAATGCGTAGGTTTAGTTCTTCAGTGGTGTGTGTGATCAGGCCGGAACTCAAAGGTTCTCCGTCAACACCCTCTATCTTCTGGTCCTCTTGTTTAGCCAGGCGATTGATACCCTTCTGTTCTGCCCACAAGGTGTCGATGAAGTTGCCGGCAGCGCCACAATCGAGCAAGGCCTGGGTTAAAATTTCAGTCTTGCCCAACGTTAAGGTAACAGTAAGAACCATCAGCCGGGAATCCTCTGGAGTACTAGAAGAAGACACCGATAGAGTTGCATAAGGACTTGAGATGGCCCTTCGGGAGTGCGTCCTAACACTTACCGAGGGCGCTGGTTTCCCGAACGTCTTGGTGGGACATCTGGACAGTCACGTAGCAAGTGATTAGAGGCTCCACAGTACATACACATATTGCCATCTCGTCTCCTCTTACGTTCCTCCGGGGTGAGTGGGGCTCGAGCTGTTCCTATTTGCATTGGTTCCTCTTTGCCTTGTCGAGAAGACGGTACAGAGGAAGGTGACTGAGTCTCAGGGGGAGTGTGACTGAAGAATTTGGTCTTCTTTCTTTCAGACCGCCGTTCTGACAGTCGAAAATCAATCCGAAGAGTGGCAGTTATGAGATCCGAAAAAGATGTTGGGCGATCTATTCGTGCCAACTCGTCCTTGAGGTCCTCTCTCAGCCCTCGATGAAAAATGGCGTACTGAGCCTGTTCCTGCCAGCCAGCTTCGGCGGCTATCTGCTTAAAGGTGGTAATATAGGAGAGTAAGTCTGTGTTGCCCTGTCGGATGTCCAAGAGATCTTCGGAGGCCAGGAAGGTACTTTCAGTACGCAAAAAGGTCTGTTGGAGTAAAGTCTTGAAATCATCATAATTCTGTAGTACAGGATCGGGTTGATTAACCAAAGGTGTGGCCCAAGCCCGGGCATTACCCGTCATGTGGGTAATCATGAATCCTACTTTGGCATGATCTGAGGCGAATGTCTGAGGACGGAAGGAAAAGTGCAGATTGCATGCATCGAGGAATTCTACTCGCTTAGGTGAACCATCGAATTTGCCTGACACCAAAGGAAGCGAGGGTAGATCTGAAGAAGGTTGTTCTCTATCAGTCATTCTTTGATGTAGTGCTGCATTGGCGGCCTTAAGATTCTGAACTTCCAGGTTAAGGTTTTGGACGGCAGCTACAAGTTCCTGTACCTGCTGAGGAGTTGCCATCTTGGTTTCTTGTTGGCGTTGCAAACTGTCACTAACGTCGGTTATATCTTCTTCTTCAGATGAGAAGGCAGATTCACCCCCTTCCCCCAACTCCTCACCTTCCACTTTCTTCTTAAGTTTTCCTTCCTTGTGTCTTGAAGGCTTCTCCTTTTTTTTATGAAGATAAGGACGCCCTCGATAGGATGCCACCGTGCCACTAAGATAGGGGCAACGGGGGCGTTCCCACCGGGAGCGCCACCCAGGGGAAAAAGCCAAAGGCACAAAAAAACCCTAAAGACTTTCTTCTGGTAGAATTGGCGAAGCAGACTGAAGCGCTGGAGAATGGTAGGTGGTGGATGAGTCGACCAACCAACCAGCACAGGTTGGAATCAGAAGCACAGCGAGGTACCAGGGGAACACCAAGGCAGTTCGGTAGGTAAACACGGGACTGTAAAGAGTGGATCCAGCAAGGGGATTAGCAAAGGCAGTCCAGAGAGCAGGCAGGGTCAGTAAACCAGCAGATCCAACAAGGTACAAGGGATTAGCAAGGCAGTCTGGTGAGCAGGCAGGGTCAGTAAACCAGCAGATCCAACAAGGTAAAAGGGAGTAGCGAAGGCAGTCCGGTGAGCAGACCAAGGAAGAAAGAAAAATAAGGAAGAAAGGAAGAAAACAGGCCAGGAGGAAAAATAAGGTAAAAGGACTAGAGCAGTAGAGGACAGAAAAAAGGAGTAGGGAAAAAGGAAAGGAAAGGTAGGCAGCAAAACAGGGAGGAAAGAAGGGAAAAAGCAAACTAGAATCAAGGGAGAGGCAGAGTAACCCTAGCAAGGCAAGATAGATGAGAAAAATAGCTAGCGGGAACAACCACGGGAGCGGCAGCAACACAGGAAGGAACCCGGAACGTTGCAACGCGCACGTAACCCGGAAGCGGTGGAATTTAAACCTCCAGCCACGTACGCGCGCAACGTCCAGGAAGGCGCAGGGATCGCTGAGCAAGAAAATCAATGACGGACTGTCTCGCCAGCGATCCCGCGCCAGCGATTCCATACCCGGCATCTCTGCCGCGATGTGACATTTGGTAATCATCAACATAGAAGTAGCACGACCAATTATAGGAGTAGATCAATGAACAGAGAGGGACAGTATAGAGAAAAAAAGAGGGCCCTGGGGAGGCACTGAATTGTGGCAGATGACTTCTTAGCCCGGAACACTGAGTAAGTACGATCACTTAAGTAGGAGCGGAACCACTGATACGCAGAGTCTGAGAAGCCTGAAGAAGAAATACTGGACAGAGAGTAGGGTGGCCGACAGCAGTATCAAAGGCCACAGAGAGATCAAGAAGAATAAGGGTAGAGGAAAGCTTGGCATGGTGCGCAAAGAAAAGAGAGTTTGTGGTGTAGAGTAGAGCAGTTTCAACAGAGTGTAGTGGCTGAACAGCAGATTGGTGGAGAGGAAGCATTAGAGTGCGAGCCCAGATAAGAAGAGACTTGGTGTACAGTGTCTGCTGCAGCACATTTGATTGAAAAGAAAAAGAGAAATGGGACTGAAATTAGCGGGAAGAGAACTGTTGAGTCGGGTTATTTTGAGCACAGCAAGAATATTAGCATGTTTAAACTCTGAGGGAAACACTGAAGAAGAGACAGATGTGTTAATAAGAGAGGCCAAGATGTGACGCATTCAAGGAGAGGTTATAGGTATCAGACGAGAAGGACGAGGGTCCCCAGAAGAGGCTTTAAGGAGGGTACAAGCTAGAAATTAGGCAGTGTCAGTATCGGAAAGATGAGTGAAGAAGTCAAGAGTTGACGAAAGAACCAAAAAGGAAGAAAGCAAGGAGTCACCCTGAGGAAGGGGGACAAGGAAGAACGTAAAAGAGTAACTTGAATAGAAAAGTACTGAGCAAAGTCGAAGGAAGAAAGAGAAAAGGATAACGAGGGATCAGAGGAAGGCATGGATTTTATACAATGTAAAAGCTGGAATAACCACAGAAAGTGGGAGAAAAGAAGGTGAGCAAGATCAGAGGATTATTGGTTCTTAGCTTTAAGTAGCAAAGCATCATGGGAAGCAGGCAGAAAAGAATCGAATACAGGATCAGCAGGAGGTTGAACATTTTTCCAGCATCATTCGGCGTAGTGGAGAGAAAGCAGAATGGACGGAATGCCTAAGGAAAGCCCATGCTGGGGTGGTTTATAAAAACAGTGAAAGGGTTAAGCAGCAAAAAGAAGAATCTGGAGTAGAAAAAAAGAGTAGAAAAATGGGAGCTACAGAATCAGCAGAATGGGATGAGAACTCATCCAAAGGAGGAAAACAGGAGCAAAATGCAGGCAGAAGTAAAGAGGTGTCAAAGAAGCACAAGTCACAATGTAAGAAAGGGGGAACAGGGACAAAACTATTGGCCGAAGATGGGAGAGAAAGCGTGAAAGAAAGCAGACAGTGGTCAGAGAATAGATATGAGTTGTCGAAATGGGGATCTCAGAAGGAAGAGATGAGAAAAGGAGATCAAGACAGGAATCAGAAGCATGCGAACGGAGAAGGAGGGTGGAAAGGGTAAAAGTGATACGAAGAGCAGAAGAGAAAGAGAAGAAGAGGAAGCATCCCGAGTAGTAGTGAGGCGAAGATTAACATTTCCAAGATGTAGTAGTGAGGCGAAGATTAAAATTTCCAAGATGTAGTAGTGAGGTGAAGATTACAATTTCCAGGATTTAGTAGTGAGGCGAAGATTAAATTGTCCAAGATGTAGTAGTGAGGCGAAGATTAAAATTTCCAAGATGTAGTAGTGAGGCGAAGATTAAAATTTCCAAGATGTAGTAGTGAGGCGAAGATTAAATTGTCCAAGCTGTAGTAGTGAGGCGAAGATTAAATTGTCCAAGATGTAGTAGTGAGGCGAAGATTAAAATTTCCAAGATGTAGTAGTGAGGCGAAGATTAAAATTTCCAAGATGTAGTAGTGAGGCGAAGATTAAATTGTCCAAGATGTAGTAGTGAGGCGAAGATTAAAATTTCCAAGATGTAGTAGTGAGGCGAAGATTAAATTGTCCAAGCTGTAGGGAAGATAAGAAGGGATAGACCAAGGGAGGGAGAAACTAGAGTAGAGCGAGCACAAGGAGGCCTGCAGATAATCAAGATACCCACGGGATAAGGTTTAGAAAAGGAGTCACAATGCTATTCAAAGGGAGAGTAGGAGGGTTGATCAAGAGGTGGCCAAGATGGAGACCACAAGGAGTGAGAGAGAATTCCAGTGCCCCCACCTTTAGCAGAAAGGCGAGGCATGTGGAAGGGACTTGGAAACTTGTGAGCGATGAGGAACAAGCTGCTGGGGTAACAATGTTAGAGTAGGGGATCTAGGATTCAGTGAGCCATAAATATTGGAAGTTACTTGGAGCAAGCGAGTCAAGAATGGAAAGATATTTGTTGCAAGCGCATCTGACATTCTATAGAGCAATCCATAGGAAAGGGGAATTAGAGGAGGAAAAAGTCAGATAGACCAGCTTGGATTGCACAGAAAACAGCAATAATGCCTGACAGAGTGAACAGAATGACATACGGTAAAAGGACTATGTGGATTGTGATAGAAGGTTACGTCAGGGTGCCTAGACAGGGTGGAGGAACCAGCACACAAGGTTCAGGAGTCAGAGGGCAAAAACATTGTTAGGAAAGAAAAAGAAAAGGAGATTGCAGTAGGTAATCCAGCCCAGCGAAGACCATTTAGGGACAATCAGGGAGGATGCAACCCTTGACGCAACGCCGCCCAAGACCAAGTCGCATGACCACGGAGGTTCCGCTTGCTGCAGCAGCAACCCTGGCAAGAGGACAGGAGCATCACAGTGTGGGTGCTATGTGTGGAGCCCAGATGATAGATGGCCCAGCTGAAGGTGCCCAAGTAAGGGAAGAGGTAGCCTGGGTCCACACAGTAATGGAGCCAGACATAATGTTCCTGGTCACGTGACTGGCCGTGAAAGTCCCACCACAGCAGCATGGGAAGGGGAGAGGAGCATCACGGCATGGGTGCTACATGCGGGCCCAAATAGTAGACAGCCAGGTGAAGACATTCAAGTAGGGACAGATGCAGCCCGGGTCCACTCAGTAACGGAGCCAGAGATATTAGTGGTCACGTAACTGACCGTTGAAGTCCCACTTCAGCACCAGCAACCCTGGCAAGGGGAAAGGAGCATCATGGCATGGGTGGTAAGTGCAGTACCCAGATGGTACATGGCAAACTGAAGAAGTTAGGTTAGGGCAGAGTCCGCCCGGGTCCCCACAGTAATGGAGTGAAAGATAATGTTCCTGATCATGCGACTGACCATGGAAGTCCCGGTGCAGCAGCCTGGAAAGGGTAGAGGAGCATCATGGCCTGGGTGCTACATGTGGGCCCCAGATGGTAGACGGAGTCCAAGCAAATGAAGAGACCGCCCAGGTCCAAGTAGTAATTGAGCCAGAGATAATGTGCGCGGTCACCTGACTATGTCACGTGACCACGGAAGTCCTGCTGCAGCAGCTCAAGACACTTAACATGGCAGTGTTGGCACTATTGCAAGACCGCAGAGAGGCCGGGCCCTGATTCTCCTTGGTCTTTCCACATCATTTGATACGATTGACCATGCAATTCTTCTTCAACTGTTGCAGCAGACTGGGATGTCAGGGGCTCCTCTGGCTTGGTTCACCTTTGTCCTCTCCGAGCATCAACAGACTGTTTCACTATTTCTGTTTTCCTGTGCGCCTCCCTCTGTCTCTTGTGGGGTCCCCAAGGGGTCCTCCTTGTTCCCCCTTCTTTTCATGTTCCCTTGTTGACCTCATCTCCTCCTATGGTATCAATTTGTATACGTATGCCGACGATACTCAGCTGGTTTTCCACTTCAGGTCCCCAGTCTCTAGTCCTCCTTCCAAACTTAAGGAATGTCTGACCGAGATCGGGTGCTGGATGGTGGGAAACTGGCTGAAATTAAATGGTGAGAAGACTGAGGTTCTGGTGGTCACGGTGGTCGGCTCCACAACTCCCTTTCCTTTTGGACCTCAGAATTTTGGCCAGACTCGCTGAGCTTGCGTACGACCACGAGAGCCTGATGATAAAGCTTCTTCCTACCGGTTCGCAGGAGGCTCAGATTGCATCTGTTTTTGATGGGGTTTTCTCAGGCTAAAATTGCTGAGAATAGTCCTGCCTTTCTTACCACCTCAATATTGCTCTATGGTAGTCACTGCCTCTATCATGGACTCTCTGGACTACTGTACCGGCATCTACCTCGGGCAGCTGGACTCGGTGGTACAGAGACTCCAGATCCTTTCAAACTCTGCAGCGCAGTTCACCCTTGGTTCACCAAGGATCTCCCACATCACTAGGCTGTTGGCTAAACTTCACTGACTGCCGGCAGCGGTGAGAAGTAGGATCGAATTCAAGATCCTCTGCAGTGTACACCATTCTGTCCACTCAGTAGGTCTTCTTTTTCTTTGCTCAAAGTTAACTTGCTATGTCCCGGAGCATAGACTTCGATCTGCCTCACAAAACCTTTTAGTAGTTCCACGCTTCTGTAGGTCAAGGTGCGGCGTATGCTCCTTCTCTGTTCTTGCTCCAATACTCCGGAACTCTCTTCCTCAAGGCTTGAGAGACATCAGAGACCATCTCGGTCTCTAAAAAACCCTCAAAACGTTTCTATTCAGAAGCTGCCGATCGTGCTGCTTCCTGGTCTCCGTTAGCGCACAGATGCTTTTGGGCCTCGGTTTTCGCACTTAAGAAATATGAATACAATACAATGCAATACACTACATTTGCTATCTTTGGGATTTGATACTCGAATGAGTCAGTGCTCGATTTGTTTTTATAAAGCTGTGTCTGATTAGGTTTGAGGATAAATGGGTTCACCCTGAGTGAAATTTGAGGAACGTTTGATATGTTTATTATAAGGAGAATTGCAACATCGCTTTAGGAGAACATTTGTATTATTTCATGGTAATCAAGCATCCTATTTTCAGGGCAGAAACGTAATTCTTTTGAGGAAATTCTGATAGTATGAGTGTTTTAAATGAGGCGATATGCCCCGCGGTTGCGGGCCCACCCTGTAGGTAATGGCCTGCCACCCAAGTTAAGGGCCCGAGCGCAGCGAGGGTCCCTTAACGAAAGTGGCGGACCATTACCTACAGGGTGGGCCCAGCCACCAAGTTTCATATCGCCATTAGCACCCGTGTAGATACCTACAAGGGTGCTAATGTTTATTTTCTTGTAAAACGAAAGTAAAACGTACCTCACTTCTTTCGCGACATGGGACCGGGTTCTGCAATCTGTGGCTCTCCAGCTGTTTTGGATTACAACTCCCATGAGGCCTCACATTGACTATACTGGCTAGGACTATTGAGAGTTTGAGTCCAACATATCTGGAGAGTGAAAGATTGCAGGCCCCTTAGTGTCCCAGTAAAACAGTGAACGGTCATGTAGTCAGTGGAAGAATTGAAACATGTTGGGGTGCCCAGAAGTATAGCCCTACAAAGAAATGTTATATGTGTGGGGCTTCTGGGGTTCAGCAGCCAACCACTGTGTTGATCTGATACCCGGAAATCAGTAGAAGATTTAATCAGATTAAGCTCATTCATTATGGCACTGGGTGTTGGTGACCGCTTTTGATTAATTTTAGTCTTTTCTGTAGCCTCTAATGAGCTCCCAGCAAATAAATTGATCATTAAAAGCCTCAAATGCTATTTGCATGTTTTATATTGATAAGAGTAGGTGCATACCTTTTGTTTCCGCCTGATGTGAGTCAGCAGGTTTCTGGATAATAATGGGGGGCTGTTCTTGAGAAAAGGGGCTTGTGTTTACTACTTGTGTAGTTGCTGTGGGTGGGGGACTTTTTCCCACCAGCCGGTATTTTGCAATACAGGAACTTGGACCCAGAATAGAATGATATCATGGTGCAGACACACACAATTAAAGATATACATTTCAGCTGTGTCCCACCATTCCAAGATGGCGCCTGTGGAAATACTGCTCTAGTGAAGATGCAATGGGCCAATGAAAGGCGCCCCTACCCCATGGAGCAGCTGATTGGTCTGGATTGTGTTCTTCATCCACACTAAGAGTGAAAGCCACAGAGAAATAGAAAGTAAGTCTGAATTCCATAATGTTAGGCCCTGGAGGCCTCTGCAATAAGGACAGGCACACCGAGGTTAGAAAACACGTCTTCCTTTATTTCAGTACAACTTCTAACTGACTGCCGTGGGGCAGTCCTCCCACGCAACGTCCCGCTTCACGTGGCCGGCCCACGTGACTCGACTTCTGTCTCTTAAAGAGACAGTGTAACAACACCCCCGGACAAATGTCCTTACAACAACAATAACATTAACATTCTTCAACTAGGCGCATCGGTTTCTTCACGACCCGATGGGGTCGACCGTTTGCGGCTTCTCCTGGATCATCTTCCAGCTCTTGCACTATCCTCCCTCCTGGGCGAGCCAAGAATCTCGGGGGTGACCACAGCGAGTCTCTCGGGTCCGTTGGTAATGGTTCCGGATCTGGGGGATCTCGCTCCTGCAGGCCCTGACCGGCGGTGAGTTTGAACTGCGAGCAGTTCCGAGTTATTTCTCGTTCTTCATTTTCAGCTGTTACCATGGTTCCTTTGGTAGCCGTCACGAGAAGCGGCTGTGGGGAGAACCTTGGGTCGGTCTTTCTGATCATCGTCTGTTGGACCAGTACTTCGTCTCCCACTTGGATCTCTTTCGGGCGAGCGCCTCTTTTTTCATCGGTTCGAATGCGGGCCCGTTCCTTCCGTTCCGCATCTCGCGTTAGAACTTCCGGATCTGCTTCCGGCTTGTTGTTGGGGTGTCTTATGATGCGAGTGCGAACTTGGTATTTTACCAACATCTCGGCCGGCGTCCTGTTTGTGGCCTCGTGCGGCGTGTTTCGATAGTCCCGAAGCATTCTGCACAGAGCCTGGTGAGGGTCAACATTTTCTAGCCTGGCTCTTTGTAGGGTCTTCTTGATCGACGACATGAATCTTTCGGCCATCCCGTTGGCTTGTGGCCACCTTGGTGTTATTTTCTGGTGTCTGAAGCCTAGATGCTTGGCGAAGGTTGCGAAGTCGTGACCACAGAACGGCGGGCCGTTATCCGACTTGATGACTTCTGGTATGCCCCACTCGCTCACGACCTCGTCGAAGACGGCTGCTATGTGGGCGAAGGCTGTAGACGGTGACTTTTTCACTATTGGGAAGCGAGAGTGCTCATCAATGAACAGTAGTAGGTATTCGCCAGACTCAAGGGGCCCATAGAAGTCTATTGCCACTCTTTCCCATGGGTGATCGGGGATCTGCAGTGACTGTAGTGGTGCGGGGGCTTCGGCCCTGGCTGTGCATTGACATGCCATGCAGTTTCGTACCCATCGATCTACTAGAGCGTCAAGAAATGGGAACCATACATGGCACCGCAGTTGCCGTTTGGTATTGTCTGCCCCGCGATGGCCTTCATGGGCTGTCTTTATGATGTCCGATCGTAGGGCCGCTGGGATTATTATTCTGCACCCTCGAAGGAGTATGGACTTGTCCTTGACGGCTAGTTCGGTATGAACTTTTGCCAACCTTTCCAGTTCATCTCGATTCGCTTCCGGGTGTTCCGTTAGGAGTTTCTTGTATGATTTCCATCTGTTGTGTTCTGTGAGTTTGATAGCCAGTGCTATGGATGGGTCAGCAGCTGACGCCTCGGCAACTGTCTCGAGTGAAATTGCCGGGGGAAGAGCGTTTGTGGTGACGTAGCTGATGTATTCTACATCTCCCTTTCGCTGTGTGGCTTTTCCTGTGGGGTGTCTCGACAAGTAGTCTGCTGGGTTGTGTTCCCCACCCGGACGATGAATGATGTGATAGTCATATTCTTGCAGGCGGATACCCCACCGTTCAATACGTGGCGGCATCTTCGTTCGAGGGTTGCCGAACAGTGATAGGAGGGCTTGATGGTCCGTTATTAGGGTAAACTTTTTTCCTATGACAAAGTTGTGGAAATGTTCGCATGCCCAGACTGCCGCCAGGCTTTCCTTTTCTGCCTGCGAATATGCGGACTCGGGTTTCGAGAGGGCTCTGCTGGCGTAGGCCACCACATGTCTCGGGTAGGTGTCTGTCCCGTTTGTTTGAGCGAGGATGGCACCCAGACCGACTGGACTTGCATCGACCACGATTTCCGTGTGCCAGGTGGGGTCGAAGTAGGCAAGTTTTCTGGCTTCTGCTAGGTGTTGCTTGATTGAGTCGAACGCATCTTGGCAATCGGCCGTCCAGGCGAAGAGCATCTCTTTTTGAAGGAGTTTCCTGAGTGGTTCCGTGATTGTGGCATAATGGGGTATGTATCTCGCGCAGTAACCTGCCATCCCCAGAAATGATCGCACGTCCGCTATTTGCCTTGGTTCCTGTAGGCCGAAGATCGTCGCCACTTTGTCGGGGTCCGGTGTCATTCCATCTGCGGAGAATATGTGGCCAAAGAACTTCAGCTTGGATTTGCTGAATCGACATTTGTCGACGTTGAGTGTGAGTCCAGCGTCTTGAATGGCTCTGCAGGTGGCGCGGAGAGCTACATCGTGTTCCTCCTTCGACTTGCCAAATACTAGGATGTCATCGCTGTAGTTAAGTGCTCCTTTGATTGGGCGAATGATTTGCCTGATGGTTTCGTGGAAGATCTCTGCGGCAGATGAAATGCCGAAGTTGAGGCGTTTGTACCGGAATAAGCCGTCGTGCGTGGCGAATGTTGTTATGCCTCTGGATTCTGGATGAAGTACCAGTTGGTGGTAACCCTGGTTAAGGTCCAGTTTCGAGAAGAGGGTGGACTTGTTTATCTGGACGATCATGTCCTCGATGCGGGGGCCGGGGTGTCGCTCTCGCTGGATTGCGGTGTTGGCGACGCGCATGTCGACGCAGAGTCTGAGCTGTCCCCCTTCTTTTGGCACTATGACTAGTGGGGAGACCCACGGGGTCGGGCCCACTGCTGGTTCAATAATGTCATTTTCTAGGAGCTGTTGGAGCTCAGCTGACACGGCGGCTTGGAGGTGGAACCCGACTCTCCTCGGGTGTTGGGGAACTGGGCAGACTGCGGGATCAATGTGCAGTTTAATTGAGGGTCCTTTCAGTTTTCCTAGGCCTTTGCATATGAGGGGGAATTCCTTCACGATGGCGTCTTTTGATATCACGTCCATCTCTCTGGTTTCCGCTTGGACGTTTGACACGCTTTCTGTCGTTACTTGAGTTGGTTCTGATGAGTGGATCATGTCCCCGTCTTGGACGTGTATGTCTATGAGTCCCAGGGAGGAGGCCGTCCTGTAGCTGAGGAGGCACCTTCCTTTAGTTGGGCTGCGAATTACGTGTATGCTTGTCATCGTGGCATGGTTGCCGTGAATGAGGTGGCGGGTGAAGAAGCCAATTGATTGTAGTGGAGTGTCGGCGCCCCACTGATATATCTTGGACTCAGATGGTACTAAGGGAGGTTTCTTGGGAATCTGGTGAAACTCCTTTTCTCCCATTATGTTGACCGTTGCTCCTGAGTCGATCAGGAAGCAGAATTGGTGGCCTCCTATTTCCATTGGTATCTTGGGTGCCTCGCGTGCTTGTCCTTCGTCCATGATGAGGTTGACATATTCATCTTGTCGATAGTGATCAAACTGATACTCTTCCACTTCAGGGTGCTGTAGGTGTTGGTCCACCTCATAATGAGATACGGGCGCTGGGGGCCCGTCGTATTCATCTCTGATGTGGGATATTTGTTCATACTGTCCGTCGCCTTGGGGTTCTTCCGAGGGGTAGACGTCTTCAACTACCCTGACATACCTTCTTGGGCTTTGTTGGAACGGACGCGACGAATAGCCTTGGCTTTGTGTATTCCTGTAAGGTATTTTGAACTGTGGGGCGACCGGTGGTCTTTGGGTTGGGAACGGTTTGCCCTCTCTGCAGACCGATTGGAAGTGTCCCTCTCTCCCGCAGTTGCCGCATTTCTGGGACAATGCGGGGCATGTCCCTGCATGGGGATACGGCATTCCACAACGGTAGCACTGGCGTTGCATTCTCGGAACAGTTGAGTAGGTGAGGTTGGGTCCTCTCTCTGTTGTCCTGGCATTATTGGCCTGCATGGCCGCGATCACCTCGTTGTTATCATGCTTGGAGGGGGCGGTGCCAGTTATTTGCGTCACTTGCTTTTCGACTCTCTCGAGGATCCTTGCCATGTGGCTGACTTCGTCAATCGTGACGGGGGCTTTTAAGAGTTGCTTCTTTAGCGTTTGGGATACGCACCCTTCAATCACTCGCAATCTAATGGCCTCATCTAGGGAGAATGCGTGGAACTGGCAGTTCGCACCTTTTATCCGTAGGCGGGTGATGAACTCGTCGACCGTTTCATCTGCCCTCTGTTTGCACTGATTGAAAATGTATCTTTCATAGTCCCTGTTGGGTTCGATCACCAGTCTTTTGTTCAGAGCTGCAATGAGGGCTGGGAAGTCAGCTTGCTCTGCCTGCGGGATGGTTTTCAGAAGTATTTTAATGTCATTCCCTGCGAGGTTCAGAAACATGCTGCGTAGTCTCGGGGATTTCTCTTCGCCCGCGGCGTCAATGAAAGTGTTGAAATCTTCCAGCCACTCGACCCACCTTGGGCCTTTGTCCGCCTGTGGCATCATGGAGAAGGGGGGTGGCATGCGCCATGCTGTGGTTGCTGTGTTCCCCGCTGGGGCGGGGGGGCCCGGGGCCTGCTGATCTTGGGGAGCGCTCATAGTAGCAGCGAGCAGTGCCGTTCACTTGTGTGTGTCTGTCCCTGAGGGGGACTGTTGCCCTGGTGACAGGTGCTGAGGGCTGGCGAGCAGCGCAGGGTGACACCCACCTTTCACCGGGGTCCTGGCGGCGGTCTCCGGAGTCTGTCTGGCTTGGCGGGCAGGTGGACGTATCCTCGACGTCGGTCTCCGGCTGTGGGGGCCGGGCCTGGGTTAGGCGTGCTGGTGGGTGCCTGGGCCTGGGTCTGCTGCTGGGCTGGGCCTGGGATCAGGTTAGCCGCTGGAGCCCCCGTGGAGTTGGGCCTGGGGTCAGGCTTGTCTCTGTGGCGCACGTGGAGAGTTCGTTTTGAATTTACAACACACACAAAAAAAAAAATTTTTTTTTTTTTTTTTTTTTTTTTTTTCTGTGGACCGCACCCGCGCCCTTCCTGTGTCGTGGGCACCTCGGGGTGGGTTGCTGGTGAGCCGGGATCGGCGTCTCGTGAGATCCGGAGTGGAGGAGGAGGCGGGCGCTCACAGGCTGGGCTTGTCGGCACCCGACGCGCACTGCAGAGCTCGGATGGCGCCGTGGGCGGCGAGGAGGAGGAGGAGGAGGAGGACTCGGCGGCCCTGGAAAACGCCTCGTCGCCAGTTGTTAGGCCCTGGAGGCCTCTGCAATAAGGACAGGCACACCGAGGTTAGAAAACACGTCTTCCTTTATTTCAGTACAACTTCTAACTGACTGCCGTGGGGCAGTCCTCCCACGCAACGTCCCGCTTCACGTGGCCGGCCCACGTGACTCGACTTCTGTCTCTTAAAGAGACAGTGTAACACATAACATTACAAAAACCTCAATACAGCACGTTGCAGAAATAGCAAACACAAAGCACAAAAGTGGAGAAAAAAACACTGTAACCTGCAGGGAAACAAAAGTGGCTCTTAAACACAGCATTTGACGAGTCTTTCCCGACTTAGACGTTTGCTCGAGCGTCTATGAAATGTGCGACACTAATTTTAGCACAATGCTTTCTTTCTGCATCACAGAGCTTCTGGTTGACACCAGGTACCCTCTACACACTGCAGAAGAGCTCTTAGAGGAGAGCTAAAGCTCTCTCTAGCCTAACTTAAAAATGAGTCTCTATTATAAAACTGGCTCTAAGGGCCTGATTCACAGAGTGTTTTCCAATGGGATTGCGCCATTATTTATTTTATTTTTATTTATTGTATTGGGTATTCATAATGTGCCTCTACAGCAAAAGGTGTTTCAAGGCGCAACGAGACAAGAGCGAGGGACAGAGATGAAGAAAAACAAAAAAACGGTCCTACTAGGCCATGTGTCATTCGGATTGTGCAAGAGCAGTGACAAGACGTGCTGGGGAGTGGGGTAGGTGGGGGTATGCTAAGGAGGGAAAGGACGTGCAGGTGGAGTGGCGAGCGTGCAATACTGGGGGTTAGGGGTCAAGGGCCCTGGGGGTTAGGTGAGTGCTTAGTGGGGGGAGGCAGCTGGACAATTGCCAGAGGGATGCATAGAGTGCAGGCTAAGGGGAGGCCAGGCGGTGTTATAACACGCTTCTGTAAATCTGTGCTCAGGTCAATTTTATATTTATTTGTGGATTGGGCCAATATGTTTTAGGTACAGTTAAAGGCCCTTTGTACAGGCCACTTCTGGAGAAAAGATTTCAACACACTGCTCGTTTACCTTGGAAGGGTTCTGATTAGTAATTTATTTCTGGCTCTTTACCGCTGCCAAAAGCACCTGTTTCATAACCACCCCTTATAAATGCTGGACCCCTACGGAGGGACAGGCAGACTGCAGAAGGTCCAGGTGCACTACTGACGTCTCACTCACAACGCGCAGGTAGGTGGGCACGGTTTACCTTGACCTTCTCTGGAAATCTCACTGCCATACACACATGCTTACAAAGACACCTGCACACGCTCCAGCACTCCTGCACTGCCTTACACACATGCACACACCTGTATCAAACATGCAGGAGAGCCTTGTGACCCCTCTACCCACATGAACAATGAACCTTCCACTTTGAAGCATTCTTTACAGACAGCTCAAAGGTAAGGTCCGTAGGGGGCTAAGGACTTCATCCAGAGTGTAGCGGTATAGCCCATGGAAATACCGCAAAATGGAATTTTGCTTTCAATGTAGTACGTTTTCAGTAACCTCAAAGGGACGAAGGATTATTTGCCATTCAGACCCTTTAGCTATTCCCATTTTGAAATCCCAGAGGGCTCCATTGGAGATTGCATGTTACTGCATATGGTAATGGTTTTGCATGGGGAACATTTCCTCTACACCAAACCAGGTAGATATTTGCAAGTTACTGTAACCATACTCTTAATTACGTGATGCAGTAAATGTGTCATTGATCCTGTTACCACTGCTTCTTTACTGCACCACTACATTCTTAATGAGATCCTAAAGAGGGCACTCATGCTGGTCAGTGGTTTTCCAGTGGCCACACATCCTAGTCAGTTCCTTTCCAGCAGCCGCTCCCCCTTGTCACTTGTTTTCCACTGTCCCTCGCCCTGGTCACTTGTTTTCAAGCAGCTACTCACCCTTGTCTGCAGTCCCTCAACCTGGTCAGTTGTTTTGTAGCTGCCACTCTGCCTTATCATTGTTTTCCAGCTGTCCCTCACCCTGGTCACTTGTTTTCAAGCAGCCACTCACCCTTGTCTGCAGCCACTTGCCCTGGTCAGTTGTTTTCCAGCGGTCCCTTAACCTGGTCAGTTGTTTCCAAGCAGCCACTTGCCCTAGTCTGCAGCCACTCATCCTAGTCTGTTGTTTCCCAGCAGCCACTTGCCCTGGTCTGCAGCCACCCACCTTGGTTAGTTGTTTTCCATAAGTCCCTTACTCTGGTCAGTTGTTGAATAGCAGCAATTCTCCCTTGTCAGTTGTTTCCCAGCAGTCACTTTCCCTGGTCAGTTGTTTTCCAGCAGCCACTAACCCTTGTCAGTTGTTTCCAAGCAGCCACTTGCCCTGGTCTGCAGCCACTCACCCTGGTCAGTTGTTTCCCAGCAGCCACTTGCCCTGGTCTGCAGCCACCCACCCTGGTTAGTTGTTTTATACCTGCCATTCACCATCTTCCTGTGTAAATCAGACCAAACCTTTTAATCTAAGTAAACACTAATGCCCAACTCTCTCCGTGTACAAGAAACCTGCAAATCCTTATGTACAAGGTACCTGTCACTCCCTGTGTAAGAGGGACCTGCCCAGCTCTGTCTGTGCATAAAGCACCTGTCCCTCTCTGCCTGTGCACAAGGTACCTGTCCACCCCTGGCTTTGTCCAAGGTACCTGCTACTCTCTCTTTGCCCGAGGTACCTGTCCACATCTTTCCATGCAAAATGCAGTAGCCTTCTCCCTCTATACACGAAACACCTGTCCCCATCCTGTGCACAAGTCATCTGTCTGTGTCTGTGCATAAGACACTGCCCTTCTCTGCCTATGCACAGGGAACTGGTCTCTCCCTGACAGTGCACAAAGTGACTGCCTACTTCTGTCTGTACATAAGGCACTGCCCTTCTCTGCCTGTTCACCTACCCATCTCAGTGCACAAGGCACCTGCCCATCTCTGTGCACAAGGCACCTATACATCTCAGTGCACCAGACACCTATACATCTCAGTGCACACGGCACCTATCCGGTCCTGAGCACAAGGCGCCTACCCGTCTCTGTGGGCAAGACCCCTACCCATGTCAGTGCATAAGGCACCTATACATCTCAGTGCACAAGGCACCTATACGGTCCTGAGCACAAGGCGCCTACCCGTCTCTGTGGGCAAGACCCCTACCCATGTCAGTGCATAAGGCACCTATACATCTCAGTGCACAAGGCACCTATCCGGTCCTGAGCACAAGGCGCCTACCCGTCTCTGTGGGCAAGACCCCTACCCATCTGTGTGAACAAGGCACCTATACATCTCAGTGCACAAGGCACCTATACGGTCCTGAGCACAAGGCGCCTACCCGTCTCTGTGGGCAAGACCCCTACCCATCTCTGTGCACAAGGCACCTATACATCTCAGTGCACAAGGCACCTATACGGTCCTGAGCACAAGGCGCCTACCCGTCTCTGTGGGCAAGACCCCTACCCATCTGTGTGCACAAGGCACCTATACATCTCAGTGCACAAGGCACCTATACGGTCCTGAGCACAAGGCGCCTACCCGTCTCTGTGGGCAAGACCCCTACCCATCTGTGTGCACAAGGCACCTATACATCTCAGTGCACCAGACACCTATACATCTCAGTGCACACGGCACCTATCCGGTCCTGAGCACAAGGCGCCTACCCGTCTCTGTGGGCAAGACCCCTACCCATGTCAGTGCATAAGGCACCTATACATCTCAGTGCACACGGCACCTATACGGTCCTGAGCACAAGGCGCCTACCTGTCTCTGTGGGCAAGACCCCTACCCATGTCAGTGCATAAGGCACCTATACATCTCAGTGCACACGGCCCCTATACGGTCCTGAGCACAAGGCGCCTACCCGTCTCTGTGGGCAAGACCCCTACCCATCTGTGTGCACAAGGCACCTATACATCTCAGTGCACAAGGCACCTATCCGGTCCTGAGCACAAGGCACCTGCCCATCTCTGTGCACAAGGCACCTATACATCTCAGTGCACCAGACACCTATACATCTCAGTGCACACGGCACCTATCCGGTCCTGAGCACAAGGCACCTACCCGTCTCTGTGGGCAAGACCCCTACCCATCTGTGTGCACAAGGCACCTATACATCTCAGTGCACAAGGCACCTATCCGGTCCTGAGCACAAGGCGCCTACCCGTCTCTGTGGGCAAGACCCCTACCCATCTGTGTGCACAAGGCACCTATACATCTCAGTGCACAAGGCACCTATACGGTCCTGAGCACAAGGCGCCTACCCGTCTCTGTGGGCAAGACCCCTACCCATCTGTGTGCACAAGGCACCTATACATCTCAGTGCACAAGGCACCTATACGGTCCTGAGCACAAGGCGCCTACCCGTCTCTGTGGGCAAGACCCCTACCCATCTGTGTGCACAAGGCACCTATACATCTCAGTGCACAAGGCACCTATACGGTCCTGAGCACAAGGCGCCTACCCGTCTCTGTGGGCAAGACCCCTACCCATCTGTGTGCACAAGGCACCTATACATCTCAGTGCACAAGGCACCTATACGGTCCTGAGCACAAGGCGCCTACCCGTCTCTGTGGGCAAGACCCCTACCCATCTGTGTGCACAAGGCACCTATACATCTCAGTGCACAAGGCACCTATACGGTCCTGAGCACAAGGCGCCTACCCGTCTCTGTGGGCAAGACCCCTACCCATCTGTGTGCACAAGGCACCTATACATCTCAGTGCACAAGGCACCTATACGGTCCTGAGCACAAGGCACCTACCCGTCTCTGTGGGCAAGACCCCTACCCATCTGTGTGCACAAGGCACCTACACATCTCAGTGCACAAGGCACCTATACGGTCCTGAGCACAAGGCGCCTACCCGTCTCTGTGGGCAAGACCCCTACCCATGTCAGTGCATAAGGCACCTATACATCTCAGTGCACAAGGCACCTATACATCTCAGTGCACACGGCACCTATCCGGTCCTGAGCACAAGGCACCTGCCCATCTCTGTGCACAAGGCACCTATACATCTCAGTGCACAAGGCACCTATCCGGTCCTGAGCACAAGGCACCTGCCCATCTCTGTGCACAAGGCACCTATACATCTCAGTGCACCAGACACCTATACATCTCAGTGCACACGGCACCTATCCGGTCCTGAGCACAAGGCACCTACCCGTCTCTGTGGGCAAGACCCCTACCCATCTGTGTGCACAAGGCACCTATACATCTCAGTGCACAAGGCACCTATACGGTCCTGAGCACAAGGCGCCTACCCGTCTCTGTGGGCAAGACCCCTACCCATCTGTGTGCACAAGGCACCTATACATCTCAGTGCACAAGGCACCTATCCGGTCCTGAGCACAAGGCGCCTACCCGTCTCTGTGGGCAAGACCCCTACCCATCTGTGTGCACAAGGCACCTATACATCTCAGTGCACAAGGCACCTATACGGTCCTGAGCACAAGGCGCCTACCCGTCTCTGTGGGCAAGACCCCTACCCATCTGTGTGCACAAGGCACCTATACATCTCAGTGCACAAGGCACCTATACGGTCCTGAGCACAAGGCGCCTACCCGTCTCTGTGGGCAAGACCACTACCCATGTCAGTGCATAAGGCACTGTGAAGGCAACATGAAGCAGACACAGACAACAGGTTCAAGTTTGGTCCACAAAGTTTTAATAACGTGAAATGAATGGATGGATAAGGCCTAACCTGCCCTATGCTAGGGTGGGATTTCCCTACTTAAATAAACTACGGATAGTCTATGTCAGGAGGTGCAAAGTAAAAGTCTGTCTGTGTCAAAACCTATTCTTACCCTCACGTCTGTCTGGATACAATGTGTAGGGAGGTCAGCATTAAAACAAAAAGTCTTCAATGTAAAGTTCAGAGCGTCTTCCAGCTCATGGCCTGTAATCAGCTTCCCCTTCCCCAGGTTCAAAATAGTTGAAACGACACAAGGGTTCCCTTCCCCGAGAGTTCAAATCTTCCAGCTTTTACAACAACACAATTCCCTAGAAAACGTCCCAGTCCTTAGGATATTGTCACTTTTCACTAGTTCACATAGGCAGTCCAGTTCTTTGATTTCAAAAACACATACGAGGTTGTTGCATAACACAAGCTTCTTCATAAGTGCTTTCAGTGGCGTTTCCATACAGGGGGGCACTCGGTCTAGGCGCAGTTGTCAGACCATATGGTCCACCCATAAGAGGTCACTCAATCGATGCCCCTTCTTGGCTGCTTTACCAACAACTGTATGCCACTTCTTCAACTTGACAGTGATGCTTGATTCATTCACCTGCGTCACACTCTCCTGACACTGTGTCATGGCTTGTATGGCCTACTATGCATCATATAATACTAAGTTCCTTGTACCAGGCATATTCCTAATATTTCTTTCACTCTGCTCAAGAATGCTCAAAACGTGCATCCGCTCTGTTTGGCATTCACAAGTGCTTATATTTGCTTTCACTTCGTTCAGTATTTCAAAAGTGCTTATAATTGCTTTTAACTTCATTTGGTATTCAGAAGTACTTATTTTATGTCATTTTATTGTAAAACAATGTTGATTGCCTGATTTTCATATGTGCCAGCCAGGCAAGTGTTACCGCTTCTTGGTTCGCTCACCGGTTGGATCTTACGGCTCTTCTGCAAGGTCCTCGGCCGCTACAGAGTCTCTCCTACCCGTGCGGTACCTTGCTCTCTCTCCCAGCGGCTTCCCGTGGCTCCGCTCCCCCAGCGATGCTCCACCTGCAGCTCTGGATTCTTACGACTGCTTCGCTCTGTCGTGCCATTCTCCCTCTTACAGTCTGCTACCAGCTTCAAGCGGCCGTCAGCTTCGCTTCCTGCTGCATAAACTCTGCATTCTTGAAAGGGTCTTGAGTACTGCGCTTGCCACACCGCCGATCCGGAGAGGTCTGCCTGCATGTAGCAGTCCATAGCCCTGCTTCCACGTATGACTCCATTTCCAAAAGGATGTTGGCCTTTAAAGTTCCCACCATCATTATCAGTCCAGGAAAGACTATACCGCTCACCATTAGAATGGTATTTCAGCCTTACTCGTGCTGTCCTCCTCCTAGTCCCGGTACACAGTTGAGGCTGATATGTGTCTGTATCGACAAAATGAGGCTGATAAGTGTTTGTATTATCAAAATGACGATGTGTCTTCCTAGGTGGTCTCTTCCTCGTCCCAGTGTTGAGCTGGTGTTTTTTAGGGAAAGTTTGGAGGGAAAAACAGGGAAGGAGCTCTCCCCACTCCACAAGTTTCTGCCCCAGGTGATCCAGGTGACAGAATCCAAAAGCGGTGGCCTTTCTGTGGCCACCCGAGAAGAGGACACAGGGTGAAAAGATGTGAGGACGGCCTCTAGTTCCTCACAACACCTATCCATCTCTGTGCACAAGGCATCTATCCGTCTCTGTGTACAAGGCACCAGCCCGCCTCTGTTTGTGCATAAGGTTCTGCCCTTTTCTACTTGTGCATGGAGCACCGGCCTCTCCCTCTCTGTGACAAGGTACCTGCCTTGCTCTATCTGTGCATACGGCCCTGCGCTTTTCTGCCTGTGCATGGGGCACTGGCCTCTCCCTGTCTGTGTACAAGGCACCTGCACCTGCCTGCCTCTGTCTGTGCATATGGCAATGTCTTTCTCTTTGCACAGAGCACTTATTCATCTCAATGCACAAGGCACATATCCATCTCAATGCACAAGGCACCTATCTATCTCAATGCACAAGACACCTATCCATCTCTATGCACAAGGCACCTATCAATCTCAATGCACAAGACACCTATCCATCTCTGTGCACAAGGCACTTGCCCACCTCTGCCTGTGCATAATGATCTGCTATTCTCTGTCTGTGCACAGGGCACCAGCCTCTCCCTCTCTGAGCATAATGCACCTACCTGCCTTTGTCTGTGCATAAGGTACTGTCCTTCTCTCACTTTGCATGGGGCACCTACTCATTTCAATGCACAAGTCAACGTATCCATTTCTGTGCACAAGACACCTACCTATCTCGGTGTACAAGGCACCCATCCATCTCAATGCACAAGGCACCTAGCGATCTCTGTGCACAACGCACCTATCCATCTCTGTGCACAAAGCCCCTATCCATCTCTGTGCACAAGGCACCTATACATCTCTGCGCATAAGGCACCTGCCCGCCTCTGTTTGTGCATAAGCCACTGTCCTTCTCTGACTGTGCAGCAAGAAGCACCTATTCATCCCAATGCACAAGACACCTGCCCGCCTCTGTCAGTGCATAAGCCACAGTCCTTCTCTGCTGTGCAGCACGAAGCACCTATTCATCCCAATGCACAAGACACCTATTCATCTCAATGCACAAGGCACCTATTCATCCCAATGCACAAGACACCTATTCATCTCAATGAACAAGACAGCTATCCACATCAATGCACAAGACACCTATTCATCTCAATGCACAAGACACCTATTCATCTCAATGCACAAGACACCTATTCATCTCAATGCACAAGGCACCTATTCATCTCAATGCACAAGACACCTATTCATCTCAATGCACAAGACACCTATTCATCTCAATGCACAAGGCACCTATTCATCTCAATGCACAAGACACCTATTCATCTCAATGCACAAGGCACCTATTCATCTCAATGCACAAGACACCTATTCATCTCAATGCACAAGACACCTATTCATCTCAATGCACAAGGCACCTATTCATCTCAATGCACAAGACACCTATTCATCTCAATGCACAAGGCACCTATTCATCTCAATGCACAAGACACCTATTCATCTCAATGCACAAGGCACCTATCCACATCAATGCACAAGGCACTTGTCCATTCATTTTAAAAAGTATTATTATTGAAGCTGAGCATCATTTCAGATACAGCGTGAGATGATGCATAACATTCCATGGTAAAAGAAGCAGCACTGCTGCATAAGTTCACGGGCCAATAAAAGATACAATTACACAACCAAATACTAAAAAAGAAAACTCCAATAGGTCATCATTCTTTACGCTGCTTACTGACCCCAAAGCCAACTAATCCGTAGCTTTCTCTGATATAAAGTCAGCTCCCCACCTGCCCATCCCTACCTGTGTACAATGTGTCCGCCCATCCCTGCCTGTGCACAAGGCACCTGTCCATTCCCTGCCTGTGCACAAGGCACCCGTCCATTCCCTGCCTGTGCACAAGGCACGTGTCCATTCCCTGCCTGTGCACAAGGAACCTGCTCATTCCCTGCCTGTGCACAAGGCACCTGTCCATTCCCTGCCTGTGCACAAGGAACCTGCTCATTCCCTGCCTGTGCGCAAGGCACCTGCCCCTTCCCTGCCTGTGCACAAGGAACCTGCTCATTCCCTGCCTGTGCACAAGGCACCTGTCCATTCCCTGCCTGTGCACAAGGAACCTGCTCATTCCCTGCCTGTGCGCAAGGCACCTGCCCCTTTCCTGCCTGTGCACAAGGCACCTGTCATTCCCTGCCTGTGCACAAGGCAACTGTCCATTCCCTGCCTGTGCGCAAGGCACCTGCCCATTCCCTGCCTGTGCGCAAGGCACCTTTTCATTGCCTGCCTGTGCAAAAGGCACCTGCCCATTCCCTGCCTGTGCACAAGGCACCTGTCCATTCCCTGCCTGTGCCCAAGGCACCTGCCCCTTCTCTGCCTGTGCAAAAGGCACCTGTCCATTCCCTGCCTGTGCGCAAGGCACCTGCCCCTTCCCTGCCTGTGCACAAGGCACCTGTCCATTCCCTGCCTGTGCGCAAGGCATCTGCTCATTCCCTGCCTGTGCACAAGGCACCTGACCATTCCCTGCCTGTGTGCAAGGCACCTGTTCATTGCCTGCCTGTGCAAAAGGCACCTGTCCATTCCCTGCCTGTGCACAAGGCACCTGTCCATTCCCTGCCTGTGCGCAAGGAACCTGCTCATTCCCTGCCTGTGCGCAAGGCACCTGCCCCTTCCCTGCCTGTGCACAAGGCACCTGTCCATTCCCTGCCTGTGCACAAGGCAACTGTCCATTCACTGCCTGTGCGCAAGGCACCTGCCCATTCCCTGCCTATGTGCAAGGCACCTTTTCATTGCCTGCCTGTGCAAAAGGCACCTGCCCATTCCCTGCCTGTGCACAAGGCACCTGTCCATTCCCTGCCTGTGCGCAAGGCACCTGCCCCTTCCCTGCCTGTGCAAAAGGCACCTGTCCATTCCCTGCCTGTGCGCAAGGCACCTGCCCATTCCCTTCCTGTGCACAAGGCACCTGTCCATTCCCTGCCTGTGCGCATGGCACCTGCTCATTCCCTGCCTGTGCACAAGGCACCTGCCCATTCCCTGCCTGTGCGCAAGTCACCTGTTCATTGCCTGCCTGTGCAAAAGGCACCTGTCCATTCCCTGCCTGTGCACAAGGCACCTGTCCATTCCCTGCCTGTATGCAAGGAACCTGCTCATTCCCTGCCTGTGCGCAAGGCACCTGCCCCTTCCCTGCCTGTGCACAAGGCACCTGTCCATTCCCTGCCTGTGCACAAGGCAACTGTCCATTCCCTGCCTGTGCACAAGGCACTTGCCCATTCCCTGCCTGTGCGCAAGGCACCTTTTCATTGCCTGCCTGTGCAAAAGGCACCTGCCCATTCCCTGCCTGTGCACAAGGCACCTGCCCCTTCTCTGCCTGTGCAAAAGGCACCTGTCCATTCCCTGCCTGTGCGCAAGGCACCTGCCCCTTCCCTGCCTGTGCACAAGGCACCTGTCCATTCCCTGCCTGTGCGCAAGGCATCTGCTCATTCCCTGCCTGTGCACAAGGCACCTGCCCATTCCCTGCCTGTGTGCAAGGCACCTGTTCATTGCCTGCCTGTGCAAAAGGCACCTGTCCATTCCCTGCCTGTGCACAAGGCACCTGTCCATTCCCTGCCTGTGCACAAGGCAACTGTCCATTCCCTGCCTGTGCGCAAGGCACCTGCCCATTCCCTGCCTATGTGCAAGGCACCTTTTCATTGCCTGCCTGTGCAAAAGGCACCTGCCCATTCCCTGCCTGTGCACAAGGCACCTGTCCATTCCCTGCCTGTGCGCAAGGCACCTGCCCCTTCCCTGCCTGTGCAAAAGGCACCTGTCCATTCCCTGCCTGTGCGCAAGGCACCTGCCCATTCCCTTCCTGTGCACAAGGCACCTGTCCATTCCCTGCCTGTGCGCAAGGCACCTGCTCATTCCCTGCCTGTGCACAAGGCACCTGCCCATTCCCTGCCTGTGCGCAAGTCACCTGTTCATTGCCTGCCTGTGCAAAAGGCACCTGTCCATTCCCTGCCTGTGCACAAGGCACCTGTCCATTCCCTGCCTGTATGCAAGGAACCTGCTCATTCCCTGCCTGTGCGCAAGGCACCTGCCCCTTCCCTGCCTGTGCACAAGGCACCTGTCCATTCCCTGCCTGTGCACAAGGCAACTGTCCATTCCCTGCCTGTGCGCAAGGCACCTGCCCATTCCCTGCCTGTGCGCAAGGCACCTTTTCATTGCCTGCCTGTGCAAAAGGCACCTGCCCATTCCCTGCCTGTGCACAAGGCACCTGTCCATTCCCTGCCTGTGCGCAAGACACCTGCCCCTTCCCTGTCTGTGCAAAAGGCACCTGTCCATTCCCTGCCTGTGCAGAAGGCACCTGCCCCTTCCCTGCCTGTGCACAAGGCACCTGTCCATTCCCTGTCTGTGCACAAGGCACCAGTCCATTCCCTGCCTGTGCGCAAGGCACCTGCCCCTTCCCTGCCTGTGCACAAGGCACCTGTCCATTCCCTGTCTGTGCACAAGGCACCAGTCCATTCCCTGACTGTGCGCAAGGCACCTGCCCCTTCCCTGCCTGTGCACAAGGTACCTGTCCATTCCCTTTCTGTGCGCAAGGCACCTGTTAATTCCCTGCCTGTCCAAAAGGCACCTGCCCATTCCCTGACTGTGCACAAGGCACCTGGCCATTCCCTGCCTGTGCACAAGGAACCTGCTCATTCCCTGCCTGTGCACAATGCACCTGCCCATTCCCTACCTGTGCACAAGGCACCTGTCCATTCCCTGCCTGTGTGCAAGGCACCTGTTCATTCCCTACCTGTGCAAAAGGCACCTGCCCATTCCCTGCCTGTGCACAAGGCACCTGTCCATCTCTGCATACAAGGTGCCTGCCCATTCCCTACCTCTGGACAATGCACCTGTCCATCTCTGCATACAAGGTGCCTGCACATCCCTGTCTGTGGACAAAGCACCTGTCCATATCTGTCTGGGCACAAGGTGTCTGCCCATCTGTGCCTGTGCACAAGGAATCTGATCATTCCCTAACTGAGCACAAGGCACCTGCCCATCTCTGTGTACAAGGGGCCTGCACATCCCTGCCTGTGCACAAGGCGCTTGCCCATTCCCTGCCTGTGCAGAAGGCACCTGCTCATTCCATGCATGTGCAAAAGGCACCTGCCCATTCCCTGCCTTTGCACAAGGCACCTGTCCATCTCTGTCTGTATACAAGGTGCCTGCCCATTCCTGCCTGTCGACAAGGCACCTGTCCATCTCTGTCTGTGTGCACGTCACATGTCCATCTCTGCCTGTGTTCAAGGTGCCTGCCCATCGCTGCCTGTGCGCAAGGCACCTGTCCATCTCTGTCTGTGTACAAGTCACCTGCCCATCTCAGTGTACAGGTTGCCTGCCCATCCCGACTGTGTGCAAGGCACCTGTCCTGTGTACTAGTCACCTGCCCATTCTCTGCCTGAGAAAAAGGCACCTGTATATCTGTCTGTGTACAATGAGCTTGCCAATCCCTGCCTGTGGAAAAGGTATCTGTCCATCTCTGTCTGTGTACAAGTCACCTGCTGAACTCTGTGTACAAGTTACCTGCCCATCCTGAAAGATTAAAAGAATATCGAGGATTAATACCACATAATAGAAATACGCCAATCACAAGTACTACGGTACAAGTACACTTTATTTTAGCAGAACAACTGTCTGGGTCTCAACACCCCGCAATGTGTGCAAGCAGACACCGTGAGATGCGAGAGTGCTGGACATTTCAAAAACATGAGTATTTATACATTTTTCTCAAAATCCCTGACACATCGTCCAGCCCCTCTTCGTGTAACACATTTACCTAGAGTACACAGCATTTCCACAAAACTAATACATGTTAAAACATCCTTGAATAGCTGGTTGTTTTCTGTTAAACACTTCATATGTTTTTCAAACATTGGACACAAAGGTAACCGTCCTTATTTAATTTACTTATATTTGTCTACCATTTGTTCTTAAGTTTCAAGGAGCGAAAACAAAGATTTCTGCAAAAGCACATGTCATCTATTCATCATTCGGTTTCGCTATTTGAACGGGGAAGACACTGTTGGTACAGATGGCATCTAAATTACTTATTAGCACAAGGTTTCCTTAGTGTAGGACAAACAATCCACCTTAGCAGCTTCAGTACAAAGTTCATTTTGCTCTGCTGGAGCCGAAAACACAAATTCTAACATGGGACAGAAAGCAGGACTTAATCAAAATGGCGAATAACTTAAAATGGCGGCGTAGTCAGCCTATTTCAGGTTCATTCAAATGCGATTTACAGTGCGATGCGAATGTGTTTAGGCCAATGTTTACTATCAGACAGTATTCATGCAAAATATACTTTTACAATCCATGCCTGTGCACAAGGCACCTGTCCATCTCTGTCTGTGTACAAGTCACCTGCTCATCTCTGTCTGTGTACAAGGTGCCTGCCCATCCCTGTCTGTGTACAAGGCCCCTGTCATCACTCTATGTGTAAATTACAACTCTTTTTCTGTCGTTGAGACCTGCTCATCCCTATGTACATGCCACCTGCTAGTCTGTGTGTATATGGCACCTAATCATCCCTGTATACATTGCGCTGGGCCATTTCTATCTGTGCTTAGAGCGCCTATCAGTCTATGTGGAAATACCTGTGTACATAGCACCTATGCAGATATGTTTACATGGCACCCGAGAAGATGTCTTGACATGTCACCTGCTGCTCATCTCTGTGTACATGCTATACTTAAAGGACAGAATGAGGATGCATCTGGTCCTTTCACATAACATTTCTTTATTTAGTTATTAGATATATCTTTAAAAGCTGCCATAACTGGTTAATAGACATGTTGGACATACATATAACAAAAACTACAGAATTTAGGACAATTTAATCAATTTGAACAATTTAAAATTCATCACAATATTCATCCATTACATACATGGAAATAATAATGAAGTGCAATGTTAAATGTGCAAAAGTCATTCTCATGTAATACACCATAATCTGACCCTGTGCGTGTGTGGTGAAATCCATTCAGTGCATTACTAGTACATAACAAGTCCTCAAACTTTGAAAACCTTCAAGACAAATTCTATAAATCTAAAAGTTACTCATTGATGTGAAACAGCCATCATCAATAATGGAACACAAGCATCTCTGCGTACATGATACCTGCTCATCTGTGTGTGCACAAGTATCTCTGCGTACATGACACCTGCTCATCTGTGTGTACACAAGCATCTCTGCATACATGACACCTGCTCATCTGTGTGTACACAAGCATCTCTGCGTACATGACACCTGCTCATCTGTGTGTACACGAGCATCTCTGCGTACATGACACCTGCTCCTCTGTGTGTACACGAGCATCTCTGCGTACATGACACCTGCTCATCTGTGTGTACACAAGCATCTCTGCGTACATGCAACCTGCTCACCTGTGTGTACACTGCAATGGGCCATGTCTATCTATCTCGCAGGGTGCCCATCCATCATCAATAGCGGAACACGAGCATCTCTGCGTACATGATACCTGCTCATCTGTGTGTGCACAAGTATCTCTGCGTACATGACACCTGCTCACCTGCGTGTACACTGCAATGTGCCATGTCTATCTATCTCGCAGGGTGCCCATCCATCATCAATAGCGGAACACGAGCATCTCTGCGTACATGATACCTGCTCATCTGTGTGTGCACAAGTATCTCTGCGTACATCACACCTGCTCACCTGCGTGTACACTGCAATGTGCCATGTCTATCTATCTCGCAGGGTGCCCATCCATCATCAATAGCGGAACACGAGCATCTCTGCGTACATGACACCTGCTCACCTGTGTGTACACAAGCATCTCTGCGTACATGACACCTGCTCACCTGTGTGTACACTGCAATGGGCCATGTCTATCTATCTCGCAGGGTGTCCATCCATCATCAATACCGGTACACGAGCATCTCTGCATACATGACACCTGCTCATCTGTGTGTACACTGCAATGGGCCATGTCTATCTATCTCGCAGGGTGCCCATCCATTTCTGTATGTGGAACATCTTCCTGGCTCCCGTGTAAATCACGCTCAATACCTTCCCTTGTTCCTTCATGTTCATTAAACTCACACCTCTGGCTACATCCCTTTGCGGCCGCAAGCCTGTACGTAGCAATTACAGAGGTGTCTCTTTGCTTCACAACACGCTCACTATTAGAGAACGGATGGGGAAGGCATCCGTTCCATGGTCAAATGTATAAATATTAATAAAAAAACTTTAAAGGGACGGTATGGTTGCAAGGTAAAGTCAAAAAACCAAAGAAAGTCACCAGTTATGGTAAGCTATGGAACCTTAGCTTGGGCCACCGCCATGCACTGCTAATACTAACACCCAGGACATCAAAGATGGCATCAACATCTTACCATGATGGCGAATTTCATTGGATTTTCGATTTTACCTTGCAACCATAACTTCCCTTTAAAGTGTTTTTCAATGAGTTTCATGGGTTTTTATTAGTGCAACTTAACCATAACGCCCTTTTAATAAAGCTTTTTCACTGAATTCTTTTTGGTTTTTATAAGTGAAAATGTTTCGTGAGGTTACAGCACTGTATATATGTTATTAATAATTCCTCTTTTAATATATATGAAAGGACTATAAACTGCCTTTTACAAACATAATATTTGCAGCGGATACTGATGTCTGTCATTTTCACTAGCGCATGCTGGGGACGCAAGTCATGATTGTATGGCCTAGGGCATGAGGCTCGACCATTGCCCTGGACCCACCAAAAAATACCACTATCCACTGCTCCTAACCTGCATCCTGGTCCAGTGTCACCTATACCCCCATAATGTGCCCAATTGCCAGTGTGCATGGCTTGCAGTGTCCACGATCCACGGGGCATGGGCTTCGGCCATTCCGCAGGCCCCAATAAGCAAATCAGAGTCGACATTTGTCCTTACCAGGCGCAAGGACCACTGCCCAGGCACCAAAGTTATATCACGATTTTTTGTACCTACATTTTGGCACTTTGAAAAAATAAAATATGTGACATAGTTGCAAAAAACATGTGCTCAGGTGCTTGCTGAGGCTCTTCGCGCAAGTTTGCTGCAAACCCATCCAGCACTTCAGGCTGCAACCGCAAACGCATTTTCTTTTTCCATTCAAGGCTATCCCAATTTCAAAAATGTTACCACATAGCTGGTCCCTGGTGGTCAAGCCGCTTTAATCCCATTGCCAGTCCCTGGTGGCCATGGTAAGTGTGCAGATTGTCTGGTGAAGCTATATCACTATTTTATGTATCTACATTTTGACACTTTTCAAAATACAAAACATAGGACAGATTTTCAAAACCATGCCTTCCAGTCCTTGCCAATGCTACTCGCACAGGTTTTCCGCAAATCCGTCCAGCACTTCGAGCTGTAGCAGTGGGCAGAATTATTTTTCCCATCCAAGCCTATCCTGATTTAGAAAATGTTGGGAACCCTTTACAATTTTGTTCGCTCTTAACAAAAGCCCTTCATACTTTGCACAAACATGCAAAATTGGGTCTCTAATCTTTTCGCAAACGTTTGTGCAGATTCGTCAAAGCACACCAAAGTTATGAGCCATCCAAACATTTTGGGAACCCCCTCTAATTTTGCTCCCTCTTGATGAAACGGTACCAAACATTGCAAGAACATTCAACATTGGCTCTATATTTGTTTTCAAAAATTCATCCAGTTTCGTTGAACAACGCCAAAGTTATGAGCCATCTGATCCCTGCTCTACACAGACCCTGTAATGCACACATATGCTTGGATGTCCTCGAACATTTATCAAGTTCGCGAACATCACAGCAATGTCCCCGAACATCTGAGATGTTTGTGACATCGGAGAAGAAAAAACACCCTCTTTTTATCTTTTTATGGACCTATTCCTTTCCCATCCTCATCACCCCTCACCTCCACAGAGAATTTTTCATTTGTTTGACAAGTCTCGTGTTGTATTTTGGAATATATTTTACCACAATATTCGTGGACTATGGGCGCAGTTAGCAAATCCAACATTGGATTGGCTCAAAGGCGTCCGCGGACTCTGAACCGGTGAGTCCGCGGACCGGACAGAGATATCACAATTGTTTTTTAACCTACTTGTTGGGCATTTAAAACAAATCTATTGGATGGATTAACACCAGATTTGCAAAAGCATGCTTTTGGGACCAGGCCACCACTTCTCGCACACGTTTGTTGCAAATCCGTCCAGCTTGTTTGGGCTGTAGCCACAAGCACATTTATTTCCATTCATGGCTATCCGGATTTCTAAAGTTTTGGGCCCCCCCCCGTTATAACTTTGCCCTCCCTTGAAGAAACCACACGAAATTCCAACAGTTATTCAGAGGTGGCTGTATACTTCTTTTGAAAAGGTTTGTGAGGATTCGTCGAGCGGTGCAAAAGTTATAAACCACCCAAAGACTGCTCTTCCTATGGTTTGAGCAACTTAACCATAACTACAGGGTCGCTACCGCAGACTGTGTAATTCACTGGAAAAACGCAAAAGGGATTTGTTGCGTTAAATCTGATCACATTAACTGGCCCTTAACTAAAGTTTTTTCATTGAATTTCAAGTGATTTCTTATAATGTAGTATATTCAATGGCCACTAGCCATGACCTTCAGCATGCCTTTGGTTTCCTTGAGGCCCACGAGCCACAGCTTTTGGCTTTTGGCCGTGGCCGCAGCATATGTTGCACCAATAGGTTTCTTTGGGCCCCATTTCCCCCTGCCCAGTAGATGTGATCACAACAGATGTCCCTAGGGATGTTGTCTGGGTTGGGATGTCCCAGACGTCTGAAAGGTCCTAGTGTGAATGTATCACATTTAGTTTTATATAGATTAGACATTTTCATTACTTAGATAATATGTACTCAAATTTTGGAATAGTGCATACAAAATGTCCCACAACTTTCAAATGGTTTTTCATAACAAATATTCTGTTATTCCAGAGTCATAGGCTTTCCTAAGAAGTCCAATGCATTTCGGTCCTAAGGACCATCTTCAGGAACCAATTTCCAACAATGAATAATCAAATACATCGAGCTTTGCGCGGCCCTGTAACTGTGGGCCCTGGGGCATTATCTGAAGTGGTAATGCCCCCCCCCCCCCGGCTCGGAGCTTTCTGCTTAATTGAAACCCTGGAATTTAAACCCTAATTCTGAATAAAATGATTTGATCCAGGTATGCGGTACCTACACCTTCACAAAAAACAAGTTGTACTAGTGATAAGATGTTATTATTCATGACCCAATTAGTAAATCATAAAAAGTCAGTTACAGATGTAATTTACCTCCAGAACGCCTCTTCCCAATTACCATTCATGATATATTGTCACTTATAATGCTTCAAACAATATTGCATCTACCCAGTGTATAACAGTAGTACAAGAAGGAGGAGTTTGAAAAATCATTGTGCCAATATGTTTAGTGTTTTTAATAATCCACAGTCCTCTTTAGTTTAATGTATCAATACATCCTTAGTTGAATCCACATTTTTGTATTTTTTTAAATTTCATAGTGTTCCTTTTTTTACATGTTTTAAAATGTAGATACATATTTTCTTCTTAAATATAGTCAAATTGGTTGTTTGGTTAATGATTAATTATAATCCGTCCATAGATTGATATCATGTCCTCATAGATTGCATAACATACATTCATATCCTCATAGGTTGCACATCATATCCTCATCGATTGCATATCATATCCTCATAGCATATCCATGCATATAATTGCTCATAACATATCCTTGACATATGTTTAACCACAACTAAGTAGCGCATCAGGAGGATACATTAGCTGCAATAGAAAGCAAATTTGACTGTATTATATCACCAGTCTGTGTACTCAAAATATCTTCAACAAGACTGTGGATAATCACTCATTTTAAACTTGCTGTTTACTAACCTCAATTTTAGTTCTCATACATAATCATGCATAGTTTTAGTTATACATATGAGACCTTTGGGTTTTTGCAATAGTAATGTCATGCAAAATGAGAGGGCCCCCTGTGAAAGGGAGTGATGGCCCCCTGCAAAAGTCAGTGATGGACCCCTGAGTTTCTTTCACCCCTAGACATGCACATTCCGAAAGCCAACACCGGAGCCAGTGAATAGTGGGGACACCCTGCGTCGCGGGCACGGCAGGGGGGATCGCTGTGCTACTGTCTTGGGCACCTGTGCAAAGTGGTTGACTCCTGAATACAGGTTAAGTTGCATCCACGTGTGTATACTGTGGCAAACCAGAAGCAGGAATTTGGCCCCCTCCGGACTCAAGTCAATGCATAATTATACTAGTTCGTACTGAGGTGCAGCTCAGAAATCGACAAATTCTTCCCAATCTCTAACGATTGCCATTTATTTCACGCTCTTGCAGGATGGCGGCATTCCATTTCAGTGGCGCAGTTTTCTTTGCGGTCCTTCTCTTGAGCCTTGGAGACCAAGCCCTAGGTAAGGGTCCCTCATGTCCTTTCTCGCTTCCGGTGTTGACGAAAAGTACTAATATAAGCCTGTTTCTATGTAATTGTACTTAATTTATTCATGCACATTTGTTTTTTCTCATTTTTAATACCTAAACTTTACAGAACATATATGCCCAGTGTGTTTTTAATCAACTTTGGGTCCTATGAGTCGGGCGGTAACTGTAATTTCGGAAGTAACCAGCGATACAGCCATTTATTACCATCCGCCTGATTAAAAGGTTGGATACCGCCACGAACAAAGCAGGAACCCCACCAGTGCTACCGCAGCCATAGTGTTGGTATCACTATCATACCACTGGCGGTAAAAGCTGCTATGTTATACGTTACACATTCCCCTAGAATCCACACAAAGTTCTAGATCTTAGAGTGGTGTTGCTTAGTGAAACAGGGGAATAGGCCTTACAAGGCAAAACAACCTGCAGCCCTGCACTCCTACCCCTGACCATTTGCAGACAGTCTGATTTCTCAAGCTCGCAATGCCACCTCCCCCTCTCTCTCTCTGGGCCTGTCTCTCTCTCTCTCTCTCTCTCTCACACAGTCCAAAAATGAAACCCCCTGCCCACCTACCAAGAGTGACAACTCACCAGGTTTTGACACAGTGCCACGCCTTCCGTGTCATAGTGATGCAGCAACTCTGCAAGGGTTTCTTCACAATGAGACGAGGGTCAGCAAAGATGGACGGTGCAGTGTGGATTACACAATGTGCAGCACCTTGCCTAGAAATGACCACGGGAGGAGAGGCAGCTGAAGGGCGGTGAAGAGCAGTGGGTTGGTAGTGACAGACAGGGGATGTGGGGGTTGGGCAATATGATGGATTTCCCAATAAGGCTCCTATTTGGAGTTTGCGGTCTCTCGGGCCCCTTGCTAGCTAAGAGTCTCTCTGGGGTATTACTTTACTTGTGACACGGCTAAGGGATGGGAGCAGGGCCAAAAGAGCCTTGCTTTATTCATCGCGATTTGAAGGGCTGTCCTTCCTACAGTAGGGATGGGATGCCAGGGATCAACATATGCACACGGTGTGAGCTGTTCCCCACTGGCTGTTCCTGGAGCCCGGGAAGGTACAATATCTATTAAAAAGTTGGTGAGATGTCAGAGAAGGCAGCAGACAGTACCTCGCACTCACTCCTAAACTGAGCAGCTGCTGTGTGCGCCCTCTGTGGGCAGAAATGGTGCATTGCCCTCCCTCTGTCACACGCTAAAATATTTGTGAAATGTAAGCAGAGGATGTGGAACACACAAGAAGTAACTTGCAGCTCCCTGGAAATTTAGCAAAATAGCATTTGTGTGCATTGGATCAGGCAAGGTTTAACTGCCTGGGCTACTCTGTAAACTGGGTGTAAGGTTGCAAACTACTGCCTGTAAGAGCTCCTTTAGTCTACGCGGCCCAGTGTGGAGATCTATAGACACATACACACATGCAACACAAGGAAGAAGATTGAAGCTTCCCAGAGATTGATCAAAACAGCATTTGTGTGCACGGGATGAGTGATTCTGTAAATGCCTGGGCTACTGTGTAAGCTGGGTCTAGGGTTGTAGAATGTTGCCTGTAAGAGGTAATGTTGTCTTCACGGACCTGGGTCTAGACATATATAGACACATACACACACATACAGACACACACACACACGCATACATATATTACATTTATTTCTTTTCTTATTGTGCCAGTCACCACCTAGGTGACCCAAAAGTACCCATGAAATGTGCCTTTTGGCATAGCATCCATGGGCAGAAAGATAGTGCAAACAAAGTACTAGTGTGCCCTGAGATCTCTCCCAGCGCGTCACTATTCACACGTACAGCATGTGATAGTATACCCATAATGAGGCACGCTTAGGGCTCCCACAGTGCACCTCTGCCACACTTATGTCATGTGCTAGCATGCCCATACAGTACTGTGACAGCTCCAGAGCTATTACAGTACATCTCTTTCTACTCTTACAACATGTATTTCATTACGCACAGAGTACCAAGACGCCCACAGAGATCTCCCAATGCACCTCTAACTACACTTACAGCAGGTAATAGTGCACCTATTACAGGGCAACATCCGATCTCTCATAATGCGCATCTATTCACTTGCATCGTGTAGTGGCATGTTCATACTATTCTGAGACACACCCCAAGCTCTCACAATACACCTCGATCCACATTTACTGCATGTGATAGTACACCCATGATGCACACTTCAGGGCTTTCATAATGCACCTGTATCTACACTTACAGCATGTGATAGTATACCCATACCAGGGCAACATCTAGTTCCACTTTTCCCTTTATAAAACCCGGACTACAAGTCCCAGAATGCAAAGAAAAGCTAGGACTGGATAAGCACCTACAGCTTGGAATGGGTAATGTTGGCAAGTATGCACATGATGCGGGTCACTGAGCAAACCAAGGCAGTACATGGTACATGATGACACTATCTGATAAGGTGGCAACAGTTAATGAATGGCGCGAATAGATGGGCATATAATGACAGTACTTGGCAAGTGTCTATTCAATGAGTGTCCAAAAAGAAACCAAATCGTTGGCTTTGCCAATTCTTGTTTGACACGGATTTCCTTTGCTTGCTTGCCTATTCAATTATCGTCTGACTTTTTTTTAATACATTTTAAACTATTGGCTGTTAATTATGCTTGACCTGATGCATAGATCGGTTGCTAGGTAAAAGGCACATGGATCCAGGCATGAATGATTGGGCATAAGGAGTGCCCACCTTGCTGCAGGCTTCCAGTGTTGGCAGATAAAGGAATAGATGCGTGCAGCTTTGTGGTGGGGGAGGTGCCAGGGCAAGCTGCAGAAAATAATTCTGTAATGGTTTGCCTGGGCTGGAGAGAGCAGTGAAAAAGTGCCTCTCGTGTGCAATGGATGAAGTCACAACTGTCTGGTTATGCCACAGTGTTATCTTATGCTGGATGCAAAAGCCCAAATATCACTCATGTGAAAGGATTCTCCTAGTGTGATAGCCACATAACGTGACAGTGCTGTCGTATACCGTGAACATCACAAGTGTTTATTAACACATGTTGGTGGTGTATGTCCTACAGGAAGCTTGCTGTCAATGTAGTGCACAGTAGTGTGTTATGGGGGATGCTCAGGCCTGAGCCCTACGTGAACAGTGATGAGCCCCTCATTATAACCACTATATGCACCTGCATGTCCGTATTAAGGAACTGCCTTCCAAGTGTCCCCAGTGCAAAAAGTAGGAAAGTGCATGGTTTTAGCGAGCAGGGCCAACATCCGGGTTTCAAAACATGTTCGGTGATGTGGGCAACAAGCTCTCGTGGTTAAAGAGAAAAAAATCATATTTGCATCACAAATAAATGGTTTGCTGTGGAGGGTGATGGGATCTTAGCTGCCCAGATTCCCACTTTTATGCGAGACACTTCAAGCCAGTCCTGATATTTCCCATTGCATGCTGGGACTTGTAGTGCAGCCCTACAAGTCCCGGAATGCACGAGGAAAAACCAGAATTGGCATGCCTGCAGGCTCTAGCAGATCTGCATCTGGAAGTGGGGAATCAGAAACACAGGCCACCGCAAAGAGTGTAACCACTGTGTGCGTAAGAGGTCGGGTCCTTTACGGCAGATTCTCTGATATATAGAAAATGAGATGTTGTGAGATGTGAAAGGCACAATTTCCCTTTTGAAGTAATTATTATTTCTTTTTAAATGTTTTTTTAGGTGACGAAAAGCTTCCTGCCAGCAATCCATTGATCTGTACTTCAAAGGATATCTCATTAAAGATGGACAACGGCATGTACTGGAGCTCTACCATCGAGGGCATCAAAGGTCAAACTAAAAGAGACTACACCACCCGCTTCCAGCTGTGCCGGACGAACATGGGAAAATGGGAAATCACAGACTACAAGAACGAGTTCCTAAATCTAACCCCTGGGAGCCCAGTGATTAAGACGGTCCAGCAAAGGATTACACCTTCCACTGAATTTGAACTTCTCAACCAAGATGATAAGCTTACTTTCAAGGCATCCAATGGGAGGTTTTTATCACGCATTTACTACCTGGCTAATGAAAACCACATCCTAGAGGCCCAAAAAGAAGCAATAGATGTGTTCTGCCTTTTTGATCTGGTAGTCGCTGAATGCTAGAATTCTATGTCTATGTTGTGACCATGAGGTGGTATACACTCAAATGTTGCTAATGCATAACACGCCAACTAAGCATCGAACATTAATTCTATACAACTGCTGAAAAATGGAGATGATCACACAATTGAAGACCAATCACAATAATTCAGAGATGTATCCATGACACTGCAATAAATAAAAGTCTAATGAGACAAAATAAAAAAGAAAACTTTCACACCTTAACAATCTGTTTGCTGTGTGTTCGAATGACAACATCCTTATGTTGGTGGTGTCCTCCACTTCCAAAAATCTCCATCCATCACAGAACTAGATGGATACACAATAAGCGCCACAATGCCCTTGCACTTGGCCAATGGGATTTGCACTAATCATCTTGCACTTGGGGTCGAGGATCAAAAGGTGGTCTCTTGTGTGACTGAAAATCCTATCTGAGGGGACGAATTGCCGTAGAGCTTCAGCGTCAATGTTACCAAGGGCCCATTACTCGCCCATACAAGAATACCATTATTAGACGGAAGTCGCCCCCGGGCCTATGGTATAGGGTGCGCCATGGACACCGAAGTCCTGTTCAGGACTTCTGCTCGTCCACCGACATGCTCCTTGGAAGTGGGAAGGACGCCACTTACCTTACACAAATTTGGTATAATGTCCAGGTTTGCATTTCACAATGTAAAATAAACGTTCCTATGTTTATTCGCGGTATCTGGTCTTTCCATCTAATGCCATTGAATCTAATGCCATTCTATGGAATTTTTTCCATCTAAAAACTTTGCATCTAATGCATTATTTGGGGGGCTAGAGGGTTAATTTTTGTTTAGGTGCATTATAAAGGGTAAAAAACAGGAGTTGGGGGACCCCGACCTCCCTCCAAATAAACAATTAATTAATTTAAAAATTGCGGCTCTTGGTCGTACAAACTGCTGTTTCCTTGTCATTTCTGTAATACACCTTTTCCTAACCAACCTCCTCCCCGAGACTTTCTCTCCATCAGAACGCATTGCCTCATTGTATTTAGCGGCTGGTTTGTCCCAGTCTTGTTCTTTCGTGTTGGTACTTCGCAGCGATTCCCCCAAGACATCTGCCTTCCCTTTATACCGGCTCCTCCTCGGGCACGCCTGTGCTCTTGGGCGGGATTACTTCTACCCCCACCCCCTAATCATGAACTTGCACCCTGCTGCTCCCTTCCCGGATGGCAGGCGGGTGTTTCCCAAAGGGGCTCTCCGCCTCCCAGCATAGTAGCTTGCCACGAGGTGACCAGAGCATCTGTTACTATAGGGAGTAACAGGACTATTCTCACCAAAGCCCCAAACCCACCAGAGCAGGGACCTCAAAAACTGGAGAGCAGATCCAGACTGCATTCTTCCCAAACCCGCGTAGATTTTAGATCTCCACATGCACAGGTCGAAGCGGCCATTTTTTTGTTCCTAGCAAAGGCTCGCGTGGTCGGCCATTGCGTGCCTCTCCCCTTCCATTCCTCTGCATGGGGGGTGTACCCATGGGTCACTACAGGTCTTCGGGTCCACGTTGGGCAGCTCCATTCTCTTCCTGGCCTAGTCCACTGCTTTGCGGGGTCACATGCTCCCCCATTGGCTCCTCAGCTTGCCACCCATAACCTCTTCTTCCTCCAATCGGAATGCGTGGCCCTCTGTCTCAATTAGGTCCCTATTCCGTGGATGAGCCGCCTTGCCCTTTCTTTCTATTCCCCCTGTTGCAATCATTGCCTATCACCCCTGTTGCACTCATTCACTATTCCCCTGTTGCGCTCATTCACTATTGCCCCAGTTGCACTCATTCACTATTCCATCTGTTGCACTCATTCACTATTTCCCCTCTTGCACTCATTTACTATCACCCCTGTTGCACTCATTCACTATAACCCCTGTTGCACTCATTCACTATAACCCCCATTGCGCTCATTCACTAGTCCCCCTGTTGCACTCATCCACTATTCCCCCTCTTGCACTCATTCACTATTTCCCCTCTTGCACTCATTCACTATTACCCCTGTTGCACTCATTCACTATTACCCCTGTTGCACTCATTCACTATTCCGCCTTTTGCAATCATTCACTATAACCCCTGTTGCGCTCATTCACTATTTCCCCTCTTGCACTCATTCACTATTACCCCTGTTGCACTCATTCACTATTACCCGTGTTGCACTCATTCACTATTCCCCCTGTTGCACTCATTCACTATTCCCCCTGTTGCACTCATTCACTATAACCCCTGTTGTGCTCATTCACTATTTCCCCTCTTGCACTCATTCACTATTACCCCTGTTGCACTCATTCACTATTACCCGTGTTGCACTCATTCACTATTCCCCCTGTTGCACTCATTCACTATTACCCCTGTTGCACTCATTCACTATTCCCCCTGTTGCACTCATTCACTATTTCCCCTCTTGCACTCATTCACTATTACCCCTGTTGCACTCATTCACTATTCCCCCCGTTGCACTCATTCACTATTCCCCCTTTTGCACTCATTCACTATTTCCCCTCTTGCACTCATTCACTATTACCCCTGTTGCACTCATTCACTATTCCCCCTGTTGCACTCATTCACTTTTCCCCCTGTTGCACTCATTCACTATTTCCCCTCTTGCACTCATTCACTATTCCCCCTGTTGCACTCATTCACTATTTCCCCTCTTGCACTCATTCACTATTACCCCTGTTGCGCTCATTCACTATTCCCCCTCTTGCACTCATTCACTATCACCCCTGTTGCACTCATTCACTATAACCCCTGTTGCACTCATTCACTATTCCCCCGTTGCACTCATTCACTATTCCCCCTCTTGCACTCATTCACTATTACCCCTGTTGCACTCATTCACTATTCCCCCTGTTGCACTCATTCACTATTCCCCCTCTTGCACTCATTCACTATTACCCCTGTTGCACTCATTCACTATTCCCCCTGTTGCACTCATTCACTATTCCCCCTCTTGCACTCATTCACTATTCCCCCTCTTGCACTCATTCACTATTACCCCTGTTGCACTCATTCACTATTCCCCCTTTTGCACTCATTCACTATTACCCCTGTTGCGCTCATTCACTATTCCCCCTGTTGCACTCATTCACTATTCCCCCTGTTGCACTCATTCACTATTTCCCCTCTTGCACTCATTCACTATTCCCCCTGTTGCACTCATTCACTATTTCCCCTCTTGCACTCATTCACTATTACCCCTGTTGCACTCATTCACTATTCCCCCTCTTGCACTCATTCACTATCACCCCTGTTGCACTCATTCACTATAACCCCTGTTGCGCTCATTCACTATTCCCCCTGTTGCACTCATTCACTATTCCCCCTCTTGCACTCATTCACTATTACCCCTGTTGCACTCATTCACTATTCCCCCTGTTGCACTCATTCACTATTCCCCCATGTTGCACTCATTCACTATAACCCCTGTTGCGCTTGCTCTTTCAGGGTCTGGGGGAGGTCCTCTGGTGTTCCTTCTCACACCTTTTTTCCCCCACTTGCACAGGCACTTGCCCCTCACCTGTATGCACCTCCCGAGTTGTGTCTGCCCAGAAACTGGCTCCAGTAGTGGGCTCTCGTGGCACTCAGTGGCCCTTGACTCACTGTTCTATATCTTACACTCTAGGGGCCAATTCCTACCCCATGCTTTATGCAGTATTGTGTTCAACTGTGTATTGCTTACTGGTTTCTAAAAGTTCAAAACCTGATCATAAAAAGATTTTGAACGAAACGCCCAGCGTGGGAAAGGGGGCGGGGGGATTACAACACCATGGAATGCGCAGACATGAGGTGATCCACAGAGGCTGGCACGTTTTTGCTGGCAGGAGGGAAATTCACATTGGCCACTGGCCTCGACCACTCACCTCTTTATCCTGAAGCAAGGGCAATGAGCCAAGAGTCACAATGTGCTCCCTGGACCTAGGCATGCCAGGGCAATGAGCCAAGAGTCACAATGTGCTCCCTGGACCTATGCATGCCAGGGCAATGAGCCAAGAGTCACAATGTGCTCCCTGGCCCTAGGAATGCCAGGGCAATGAGCCAAGAGTCACAATGTGCTCCCTGGCCCTAGGAATGCCAGGACAATGGGCCAAGAGTCACAATGTGCTCCCTGGCCCTATGAATGCCAGGGCAATGAGCCAAGAGTTACAATGTGTACCATGCCCTAGGAATGCCAGGACAATGGGCCAAGACATGTGCTCCCTGGCCCTGGGCATGCAAGGACAATGCACCAAGAGTCACAATATGCTCCCTGGACCTAGGCATGCCAGAGCAATGAGCCAAGAGTCACAACGTGCTCCCTGTCACTAGGCATGCCAGGGCAATGGGCCAAGAGTCACAACATGCTCCCTGTCCTTAGGCATGCCAGGACAATGAGACAAGAGTCACAAAGCGCTCCCTGTCACTAGGCATGCCAGGGCAATGGGCCAAGAGTCACAACATGCTCCCTGTCCTTAGGCATGCCAGGACAATGAGACAAGAGTCACAATGTGCTGCCTGGCCCTGGGCATGCAAGGACAGTGCACCAAGAGTCACAATGTGCTCCCTGGCCCTGGGCATGCAAGGACAATGCACCAAGAGTCACAATGTGCTCCCTGGACCTAGGCATGCCAGGGCAATGGGCCAAGGCTCACAACGTGCTTCCTGTCCTTAGGCATGCCAGGGCAATGAGCCAAGACATGTGCTCCCTGGCCCTGGGCATGCAAGGACAATGCACCAAGAGTCACAATGTGCTCCCTGGACCTAGGCATGCCAGGGCAATGAGCCAAGATTCACAACGTGCTCCCTGTCAATAGGCATGCCAGGGCAATGGGCCAAGAGTCACAACATGCTCCCTGTCCTTAGGCATGCCAGGACAATGAGACAAGAGTCACAATGTGCTGCCTGGCCCTAGGTATTCCAGGGCAATGACCCAAGAGTCACAAAGCGCTCCCTGGCATTAGACATGCCAGGGTAATGAGCCAAGAGTCACAAAGTGCTCCCTGGCCCTAGGCATGCCAGGGCAATGAGCCAAGAGTCACAACATGTTCCCTGTCCTTAGGCATGCCAGGGCAATGAGCCAAGACATGTGCTCCCTGGCCCTGGGCATGCAAGGACAATGCACCAAGAGTCACAATGTGCTCCCTGGCCCTGGGCATGCAAGGACAATGCACCAAGAGTCACAATATGCTCCCTGGACCTAGGCATGCCAGGGCAATGAGCCAAGAGTCACAACGTGCTCCCTGTCACTAGGCATGCCAGGGCAATGGGCCAAGAGTCACAACATGCTCCCTGTCATTAGGCATGCCAGGACAATGAGACAAGAGTCACAATGTGCTGCCTGGCCCTAGGTATGCCAGGGCAATGACCCAAGAGTCACAAAGCGCTCCCTGGCATTAGGCATGCCAGGGTAATGAGCCAAGAGTCACAAAGTGCTCCCTGGCCCTAGGCATGCCAGGGCAATGGGCCAAGGGTCACAACGTGCTCCCTGTCCTTAGGCATGCCAGGGCAATGAGCCAAGACATGTGCTCCCTGGCCCTGGGCACGCAAGGACAATGCACCAAGAGTCACAATGTGCTCCCTGGACCTAGGCATGCCAGGGCAATGAGCCAAGAGTCACAACGTGCTCCCTGTCAATAGGCATGCCAGGGCAATGGGGCAAGAGTCACAACATGCTCCCTGTCCTTAGGCATGCCAGGACAATGAGACAAGAGTCACAATGTGCTGCCTGGCCCTAGGTATGCCAGGGCAATGACCCAAGAGTCACAAAGCGCTCCCTGGCATAAGCATGCCAGGGTAATGAGCCAAGAGTCACAAAGTGCTCCCTGGCCCTAGGCATGCCAGGGCAATGAACCAAGAGTCACAACGTGTTCCCTGTCCTTAGGCATGCCAGGGCAATGAGCCAAGAGTCACAATGTGCTGCCTGGCCCTAGGTATGCCAGGACAATGACCCACGAGTCACAAAGCGCTCCCTGGCATTAGGCATGCCAGGGTAATGAGCAAAGAGTCACAAAGTGCTCCCTGGCCCTAGGCATGCCAGGGCAATGAGCCAAGAGTCACAACGTGCTCCCTGTCACTAGGCATGCCAGGGCAATGGGCCAAGAGTCACAACATGCTCCCTGTCCTTAGGCATGCCAGGACAATGAGACAAGAGTCACAATGTGCTGCCTGGCCCTAGGTATGCCAGGACAATGACCCACGAGTCACAAAGCGCTCCCTGGCATTAGGCATGCCAGGGTAATGAGCAAAGAGTCACAAAGTGCTCCCTGGCCCTAGGCATGCCAGGGCAATGAGCCAAGAGTCATAACGTGCTCCCTGTCCCTAGGCATGCCAGGCCAATGAGCCAAGAGTCACAATGTGCTGCCTGGCCCTAGGTATGTCAGGACAATGACCCACGAGTCACAAAGCGCTCCCTGGCATTAGGCATGCCTGGGTAATGAGCAAAGAGTCACAAAGTGCTCCCTGGCCCTAGGCATGCCAGGGCAATGAGCCAAGAGTCACAACGTGCTCCCTGTCACTAGGCATGCCAGGGCAATGGGCCAAGAGTCACAACATGCTCCCTGTCCTTAGGCATGCCAGGACAATGAGACAAGAGTCACAATGTGCTGCCTGGCCCTAGGTATGCCAGGACAATGACCCACGAGTCACAAAGCGCTCCCTGGCATTAGGCATGCCAGGGTAATGAGCAAAGAGTCACAAAGTGCTCCCTGGCCCTAGGCATGCCAGGGCAATGAGCCAAGAGTCATAACGTGCTCCCTGTCCCTAGGCATGCCAGACCAATGAGCCAAGAGTCACAATGTGCTCCCAGGTCCTAGGCATACCAAGACAATGAGCCAAGAGTCACAACTTGCTCCCTGTCTCTAGGCATGCCAAAACAATGAGCCAAGAGTCACAATCTGCTCCATGGCCCTAGGCACGCCAGGGCAATGAGCCAAGAGTCACAATCTGCTCCCTGACCCTAGGCATGCCAGCACAATGAGCCAAGAGTCACAACGCGTTCCCTGTCCCTAGGCATGCCATGGCAATGTGCCAAGCGTCACCATCCGCTCCCTGGCCCTAGGCATGCCAGCGTAATGAGCCAAGAGTCACAATGTGCTCCCTGTCCTTAGGCATGCCAGGCCAATAAGCCAAGAGTCACAATGCACTCTCTGGCCCTTGGCATGCCAGGGCAATCAGCCAAGAGTCACAACACGCTCCCTGCCCCTAGGCATGCCATGGCAATGGGCCAAGAGTCACACTGTGCTCCCTGTCATTAGGCATGCCAGGACAATGAGCCAAGTGTCTCAATGCGCTCCCTGGCCCTAGTCATGCCAGGGCAATGAACCAAGAGTCACAATGTGATCGCTAGCCCTAGACATGCCAGTTGAATGGCTAGTTACTTCTGCTCATCAGGATGGCCTTTTCTACTTGGAAAAAGACTGGAGGGTTCCACTCGATTATGGATGTGGGAATGTACTCCTCCTGACACCCCTGGAAGACATCTGTTTATAAGATAATTGGATTGTTAAAGTTGTGCACTATTAAAAGGGGCGATGACACAGGCAACTTTTCTTCAACATCCTACAGACCTTCTCAGAAGTTATGTTGTTGATGTCAAGAATTTGGAAATGAAGCAGCAGTGGTATCGCACTAGGCTCTAAAAAGAGGGGGAGATGTCTGGCTAGGCCCCCAACCTGCCTTTGAGGGCATCTAGTGGGGTGGAAAAGGGGCAGAGGGTGGGTCTGGGGAGGATGCACTGGTCACTGTCACTTACCCCCTATCTCTTAGCACGGGATGGTCATATGAGGCCTGAGGACATGGGCCTCATCACAAGTCTGGCAGTATCCCGGCGGTAATACTGCTGGGATACCACCAGGCAAATAGCATTACCGCTACTCAGTTGGGTGCTATGACCGCTGGATCACAAGCAGCGGTTGGGCAGTTATTGCCCATTCCCCATTAGGTCCATTAGACTCAATGGGTTTTTCAAGGCGTTATTAGCGCAGGGCTAATAGCGCCCAAAAGCTGGAGGTAAAACTCCACACTTTCCGCCACCCAAGCCATAATAGGGCCAGCCCTTAAATGTATTCATTTTAGGGCCAGCCCTTAAATATATTTATTTATTTTCTTGTAACGCGCAGCAGCCTGCAGGCCTCAGGGCGCTAATAGCATTAGCACTGCTTTTAAGGACTACCGGCCAAAAGGGATTGACCTTTTGCCCTCAGCAGTGTGAATCTCAATGAGAGAGGGTTGCATTGGCTTCCTAGTGTGCCAACATAGGCCAGCCATCGCTTCAGGGAGCTGACACCAGCGAGCACTGGCCCCACAAGGCAACATGTTCAGACTCCTAGCAGACATGTAGCATACACATCTGCTTTCTCCCATACAATAATCAGAGACACTTGGAAAACTTCCACAAGACTCATAATGTGGGCTCCTGGAGACCGAAGCGGTAAAGTGACTTTTCCTAGGCTTCACAAGTCTGCATAGAAAACAGACTCACATTACGTTTTTGGCCTGCACTGGCATGGCGGCATGGCAACCGCGCAGTACGTAGATAAGCAGAATCGATTTCATGAGGGGCGCTTGCAGAGAAAGGACACCACTGTCACGACCCTCTCCCAAAACCCCGGTGGCAAACCCATTGGCCAGGTGGAGTCAGGACTCGGGCCTCTAGAGCCTGGCATCCTCTTCAAAAGCCCTCATGGGGCCAGTCCTGGCGCCTATGGCACAAGGCTCATACACCATGAAAAACAATGTGCTTGGGGTCTACTTCATTGTATTGTCAGCCAACATGGAGGCATCCACATAGCTTGGTTCCTAAGAACCAAGCTATGCGGTCTAGTGTTTTGGGAGTGGTAGCCTAGGGACTACTTTACCTGGACTATTTTGTTGGGGCTATTTAAACCACACCCGAGCAAGACAACATGCTTCGCGTTACTTTGCAGCTTGCAACGTGACGCTCACCGTGTCCAGCTTTTCCCTCGAACCTCGGAGAAGCAGAACCTGCAAGGAGACAAAAGGAACATCATTAGCAGCAGAATCTTACCTGCAGTCTTCATCTATAAACCCTCGCAGCTACTGAGAACAGCTTCCTCGAATCCGCACGCCTCCAGGACAGAATGACTTAAAAGAGGAAAATAGAGGCAACATTAAAGAAAGCAGTAGAGACATTTACAAAGTACGAACTGCTCAAAAGGCTTAACTGGCTGGTCGTCTCTCAGCTGGCACCACTCCGGACATTCCACGAACGCTGAAGAACACTGCGACCTACAAGGAAGGAAAACACAGGTTAGCAAAGGCAAGATTTCGCAGCGCTGCATCATAGCGCTCTTAATGCGCCATCATTTACCAGCAGGGCTCAACCAAGCCAGTTCGCCGCGCTGAAGCTCTGCATACCTAAGGGAGAAAAAAAGAGACATTTTAAACAAAGAAAGGCATGCAGGATAGCAACAAAACTAAAGAACAGCAATAAGACCTACCTGATCAATATCAAACGGGCCGGCGTCAGTGAAGTAACTGGACCTCACTCGCCCATGAAGGACAATGCGCCCCTGCAAAGAAGGCAGGACGGAGAGCACGCCTAATTCTACCACAAGGTGAGGAGAGGGTGCCAGAGGGACTGAAATCATACGGGGGTGGAGTGAAGATACTTACCCCAGTCGGTCAGTCTTGAACACAGTCCTCCTGTATTTTCAGGCAGAACCTTCCCCGCAGTCCACATCAGGGCAAAGCTGAGAAGCATACCAGCGAGTAACCCGGCTGGGTGGCGTCCCTGTGGATACCAGGTGAGCATAACAACCACGTTCAAAAGGGGCATTACTTTCACTCGCCAGTAACACAGGCTCCCAAGATCTGTAAGACCATGCCTCCGGGCACATCCATTTTATAGAAACATTGTCAGGATACACATGGGAACCAAATGGAATCCAAAATAGTGGATCAGTATCATAAAAGCTTGATCCAGCCTCCCAGTCCCATATTCAGCACAGCTGGCTTAATTAAGGTCAACCAATCACAGCCTCTTGTCCATTTATCCTCACAGGTGAAGATCCTCACAAAAATGCCCTCCCAAAAAAACATCAGATGTCAAAGGAGAACAGTATCAAGAGATGGTTGCCAGTGAACCCAGAGAGTAGGTGATAGTAGAACAACAGGGGGGAGTGAAAGATCAGGGGGAGGTGTTACAGGAACATCACACTCCGAGAAGGATGAGGAATTGGTGCCGAAACTACATAAGCCAGATGCTGGCAACCAAGCCGCCAGGGCAGCCTAAGAGGATCACTGAGGAGCGGTGAGAGAAGCCGTAAACTCATAAGTGGCAGTCACAGAGAGCCTCTGCTACTTCCTGCAGTTAGTGGTTGAGACCCAGCGCCACATTCTGGTGAGGAAGTGTTACCCTGGCAGAATTAGCATAGTTGACCTAAAAACATTTGACCGAAAACATTTGATTGAATTCTTTTGACCTTTTTTGGGGTCAAATTTAATTAAATATATATATAGGGGTGGATAAAGGTATAGATTAGGTTGAGGGAAAGTGGGGGGAGATTGCGGGTGTCTCTCCCACATTTTAGACCAAAAACAAGGTCAAATAAATTTGATCAAATGTGATTAGGTCAAATAGACTGAAACCTCGCCTGGTGACTGTAAGTGATGTGCGAGTCCTCCTACTGTAGTGAAGGATATTAGGAAACCTCCTACTGTAGTGAAGGATATCAGGAAACCTCCTACTGTAGTGAAGGATGTCAGGAAACCTTCTACTGTAGTGACAGATAACAGGAAACTGCAACACTGTTGAATGGTTTATAGTCAAAATGCCAAAAACAAAAAGGTCGAAAACAATAATGTTGAAAAAAAAAGTCACATTTTTTATTTTTTTTTTGTTTTTAATGGGGGAGTTCCCCCCCAGCCCCCTGTTTATTTTTTATACCTAAACCCAAAAAAACATACAAATAAAAAAAAACATTCGGTTTTTTTTCGACTTTTTTTTTCCCGACATTATTGTTTTCTACTTTTTGCAGTCGACATTATGACTGCACACCCTGTTGAACTGTTATCTTCATTCGAGTGTTAGGCCGTAACATACCTTTTGTGTTCATAAAATCTGTATCCTCATCAAATTGCAAGCCTTTTTGTGGACCCCACTCACCCTCTTACAATGCAATCAAACCCTCACTAAGTCACTGGTTCTCAACAATCGTCCCTGGAGGCAGGGGTGTTGCTAGGTCTGGAAAAGATCAGGGGCTACGCTAATGTTGGGACTGGCGGGACTCAGGGCTGGCTAGCCTTTTGTTTGTAGCACCTGAGCTTGTACCCGGTACTACAACCAAAAGAACTGGGGCTATAGCCCCCTCGGCGCCCCCCCTAGCAACGCCTCTGCCGGGAGGAAAACCTGACGGGAGTGGAGGCACGCTAAACCAGATCTCAAATTTTGATGCTTCAGCAAAGCTCAACGCCCTCGGAAAAATGTAGCACATTGGACCAGCCAAGTTCCAATTGGCATCAAACCTCACGAAAGGCTACAGGCAGCTCCCCTTGGCACCAGTCGAAGTCAGCACTCTGTAGCCCAGTGGGACTGTACCCCCCTTTAGGGTGTCAGGGAGCTCCAGCACCTTTCCAATGTGTTGTGGACACTATCCCGCAGCCCCTTGGTGATTACGCCGCAGCCTATGTGGATGACCTTGTCATGTCTAGTCACTCCCGGAGAGTACACACGTGTAACCTTTACAAGTTCCTCAAACCTTGTGAAAGTCGGCCCTATGTGTGAACCCCCAGCAAGTGGCATCTAGCTATGCCCATGGTGCAATACATTGGTTAAGAGCCTATTCACACTCATGAAGGTAGGGAGTAGAGCGTGCAAAACATGCCAACTCCCTGGACCAAGGAAGATCTGCAGACCTTCCCGGGATTACTCGGTTCCTATAGGAGACACATCCCAAATGTCTGTAATGCCCTCTCAACACAAAGGAAACAGGCCGAACTAACTGGACTGCTGAAGCAGAAGGAAACAGACCCAACCAACTGGACTGCTGAAGCAGAAGGAAACAGGCCGAACTGACTGGACTGCTGAAGCAGAAGGAAACAGACCCAACTAACTGGACTGCTGAAGCGGAAGGAAACAGGCCCAACTAACTGGACTGCTGAAGCAGAAGGAACAGGTCGAACTAACTGGACTGCTGAAGCAGAAGGAACAGGCCAAATTAACCAGACTGCTGAAGCAGAAGGAAACAGTCCAAACTAACTGGACTGCTGAAGCAGAAGGAAACAGGCCAAACTAACTAGACTGCTGAAGCAGAAGGAAACAGGCCAAACTAACTAGACTGCTGAAGCAGAAGGAAACAGGCCAAACTAACTGGACTGCTGAAGCAGAAGGAACAGGTCGAACTAACTGGACTGCTGAAGCAGAAGGAAACAGACCCAACCAACTGGACTGCTGAAGCAGAAGGAAACAGGCCGAACTAACTGGACTGCTGAAGCGGAAGGAAACAGGCCCAACTAACTGGACTGCTGAAGCAGAAGGAAACAGGCCCAACTAACTGGACTGCTGAAGCGGAAGGAAACAGGCCCAACTAACTGGACTGCTGAAGCAGAAGGAAACAGGCCCAACTAACTGGATTGCTGAAGCAGAAGGAACAGGTCGAACTAACTGGTCTGCTGAAGCAGAAGGAACATGCCAAATTAACCGGACTGCTGAAGCAGAAGGAAACAGTCCAAACTAACTGGACTGCTGAAGCAGAAGGAAACAGGCTGAACTAAATGGACTGCTGAAGCAGAAGGAACTGGCCCAATTAACCATACTGCTGAAGCAGAAGAGGGTTTGGGGATATTGAGGCAATATCTTTGCCATCCACCCTTCCTCCCCATAAAACCAGATTTCAACAAAACCTTTATCTTACAAACTGGCGCTACTATTTTATGTTCGTTATGACAACACACGGATTCTTTTCATGTGATTCAAGCCTGCAACCCTTCTGAGCACATAATGCACACTGACCTTTCTGCCTATTTCATTTATGAGAGCAACACACATTTGGAGAGAGTTAGCCTTCGTGAATCAGGCGCTGTCTGCATATTTTGCATTCGCTGTGTGCTAATTTCAACGCCCCTATTGCGAGTCACCTGAAGCACGCAGAGTATTTACTCCTGGGGGACGGAGAACGCCCTGGCAACGCCCCTGCTCAAGGACAGTTGTTGGAGACTGCAGCCGCTCCATCCCGGCTAGCCACAGCCCACTTAAAGCCTTGCAGACAGCTGAAATGAAGTGTGTGGCATTCTCTTGTATACTCCCTCCAAATACTGCACCCTTTATGCCATGGATGGAAGTACCACGTGCCCTTGTAGAAAATCCAACTCACAGAGGCATGCACCTGGCATTGTGCCATGCAAGACCCAGGAATGCTGAGACTACAACCATCCATCATCATGGACATGACATAGCTTTGAAAAAACCCGTCTTCACTTCGTGCATTACAAACAGAAGCATGTCAGTAGCGCAATGTGTTGGGACTGGGTGCACGTCATGTCATTCGTGCACAGATGACAGTTTATGCACATAAACCAACCATTTTGTCCAATAATGTCATGGAATGCACTAGATAGTGTTTGGATCACTGTTCTCCACAGGTGCCCATGATGTTGCATTGGGACATGAATTCCTATTGGGCCTACCATCCAAGGACATGAATTCCTATTGGGCCTCCCATCTAAGGACATGAATTCCTATTGGGCCTCCCTTCCAAGGTTGTGCTTTGGCTGACATGGGTGCACTGCCACCTGCCACTCGGGCCAGAGCTCTAGGCATGTCGTTTTGGCAGCTTTGTGGATTTCAGGGCAGGAAACCACCGCAAAGTCACGTGAAGTTACGTGGGCGACCACAGAAGGGAAGCATGAAGCCAGGGGAGAATCTGACAGGCACGTGCATGTTGGTGCATGTCCATGCTGCAGTGAAGATTTCATTCTGGCAAATGTATCATGTGCTAAGGCTGAGCACAGTGCACGAATGCTGTGCACATCAGAGCATCACACGCGAGATTCTCTCATGGAGAATGCCTGAGTTAGGTAGGTGACCCCCAGGTAGGGTGGGGTGGCGGGGGCTGCTAGAGGCACACTTGAATGACATGCGTGCAGGACATGATTGAATTTGCATATTCCACACTGACTTTACTCATCCACGCATGTGGGAATAGGTCTAGCACAAGGATAGTGTTAGGGTGTGGGGCCCGCATTTTCCTTGTTGTGAAGTTAAAGATTACAGTGGCAGGGTGCATTGGGGGGGGGGGTGCATGGCTACCCCCAAACTCGTGTCCGGCTCCGGGTCCCGTGAAAGGGGAATTACCGTGCCATTCTGACCTTGGAGGGCCCAGTAATTCCCCTTGCGCGGGACACGGAGCCGGTACGTCCCCTTTACCATTTGAGCCCCCATAGGGCTCAATGTGAATGGGGAGGATGGTTGCCACCATCCTGTTCTGCTTGCGGGAGCCACTCTGCACGCGTGGTCTGGCCAGGCGTGCAGAGCGGCACCCGCGGGCAGAACTCGTAATGTGGCGGCATGGGAACAACGGCGCTGGTAGCCCTCCCGGCGTCGTTGTTGCCTTACTGCCACTATCGTAATGAGGCCCACTGTATCCTGAATGTAACTAACCATCTGTTCGATTGTAACCAGAGATGTAAGATTTCTTGAACATGCTGTGATACCCCAGGTTCTGGGGGTATAACAAATGCCATAAATAAATAAATAAATAAATAAATAAATAAATAAATAAATAAATAAATAAGAGCCATCACATGTATGGTTGTCGTTTTCAGTTTATTCACAATTAATGCATGATGCTGGGGGGAGGGAGGGATTGGGAAGGCGTGTGGGGTTTTAAAATGTGTTATGCTACATGATGTGCACTGTCTAAATGCCTGTCTCATTATTGACAAAGAGATAATAACATTTGATTTTGAATTTCTTTTTAAAAAAGCACACTGAAACAAAAAGAAAAACACTTCTTTCCAGGAGCAGTAGGAACTAAAGCAGGAGAATTTGGGGTGAAAATAGACCTTCAACGATGGAAATGTTTAAGTGCGAAGGAATTAGCGTTTAGTTGAGCTGGGAGGGGTGGGGGCAAAGTGGGTGTCACCAATCCAAGTGCCTCACTATGAAAAAACATTTTAAAAATAAGAAGTACATACGTTTGGGGAGTATTTAATTTTAGAAAACAAACAAGTAAAATAGCCTAGTTCGCCATGCTTACATTTTCATTTAAAAGATCTTTTTTTTTTTTTTTAAATTCTTGAATTAACCAAAATGGTTTTTACAAGATGGATCTTCATTTTTATCATTTTCATGAATTTCAAAGTAAAGGGGGCTGTTTGTACCTCTTTATTTTCACAGCCCCGTTTTCGGTTCAGTTCGGGTTAGTATGATTTGGCATTTCTGTGCCCACACTGAAGAGGGCGGCTATTTACTGAACAGCTCAGTTAGGAAAGAGTGAAGCCAGAGCCTGATTGCAAAGTGTTTGACTTTCATGGCCAGAGATGCAAACTTTCTTTTTCTGGTCAATTTCACCCAGCATCCGCCCCCCCCCCCTGCAGGGGCTGGAGCATTGCCTTTGATGGGGACAGGGCATCCACCTTAGGGATCTGCAGCGGCGTGCACCTGGATCACAGCATGTACGCCTATAAACCCCCGCTCTGATAAGGCCTAGGCATGTTTCTATGGCTGCGCCACTCCCTACTCTGCGCCTGATAAGCTCAGCAAACACAGGCAGAGCTGCACCTGCGCGCCCGCACCTCCTTCTCGCCCGAGCCATGGCGCACCTGGAGGAAATTGTCCAGGACGGAGCCACTTGTTCCATCTGCTTGGATTTCTTTACGCAGCCGATGACCACGGGTTGTGGGCACAATTTCTGCCATCCCTGTATCTCCAAGTACTTAGCTGACCCCTCAACCAACTTGTCGTGCCCGCAATGCCGCCGAGTGTCGGAGCAGGGGACTCTCAGGTCCAATGTGCAGCTGGGCACCATGGCGGACAGGCTCAAGCGCCTCAGCCTGCAGAGGGGGCCGGCGGGCAGGGAGTTCAAGTGCCCGAGACATGACGAAAAGCTGAAGGTGTTCTGCAGAGATGACCAGAGGGCCATCTGTGTGGTGTGCAGCCTGTCCCGGGAGCACAGCGGGCACAGCGCGGTGCCCATTGAGGAGGCGGCCCAAGAGTTCAAGGTACGCTGCAATGTATCTCCCCTTGTTATGGTGTGGATAGAAATTCCCATAGTGCATAGCTGCAATATGCAAATATAAACACTTTCAGGGCAAGAGTCTTAAAATTAGCGCATCTCATCATTTGCGCCAAAAACAGGCGCAGCCCCACCCACACAGGACGACCAAGTGAGCGCTTGCCAAATGTACTTATTCAGATGCACTTGTTCACCCCTTTGCGCACTTGCGCAAATTAGGAGGCTTTTCTGCAATTTAAAAGAGCATCCCAAATTTACAAACAGAATGCGCTTTTAAATGCCCAGAAATGAGGGTCATGCCCGCGCGCCTGTTTGGGAGCAGGGGGAGGTGCAGATCATGACAGGGTCGTATTTTAGCCTGTCATCACATTACTTTAAGCAGCTATCACACTTACGTTTCCATTCCACAAAGAGGGTTGCACGTGGTTCTTTTCTGAGCATTTCTGCAAAATGTGCTTCCAGCAACCTGGCAGCTGTGAGCCTCTCCTTGGGACCAATGTATTATAAGATATGATATGACATTTATAACGCGCCTATACACAAGTGTTTCAAGGGCGCCTGGACAGAGCTTCTTTGCGCTAGTATCCGGCCCCTCCGGAAATGCTCCGGTCACCTTTGAGAATAAGGTAAACTGTGCATGTCTAAAAGCTGCGCAAAGGAAACTAGCGCATTCTCTGCGCTCCTCTCATTTGCTACTTTTTTAAAAATCTGCCCCCTTTTTTATTCTACAACAAACGGGCACACAATGACTCGCAAGCATTCTGCTAAAACAATCCCTTTTTAAAGAACAACAAACATATGTAATGCTGCTAAGCCACACTCTTGTGTTATAAGCCAGTGGCGCAGGTTTCCACCTGATTCTATCGTTCACACGCTCTTCACATGCACAATAGCCCCACAATCCATCTGTGCGCATGAAATATACACTCACAGGGCCCTATTCATGGAATATTTGCCCGGTTCAAAGTGACTTTGCACTGCCGACACATACCCTGATTCGTGGAACTGTGCAAAGTGCATGTTCACAGTGTAAGGTCTGCGCAAAGCCATTTTGTACTGCAACAATGACGATGCACCGTAAAAATACACTTTGCACAGTTCCATGAATCAGGGTTTGTGTCGGCTGTGCAACGTCACTTTTCAGCAGTGCAAAGTCACTTTGAACCGCGCACATAATTCCATGAATTAGGCCCATAGGGATCCCTGCGCTGTGGTGTTATGTTACCAACTCATGCACTTTGCTCTGTTTGTGCTTTAACTGTTTTATAATGCGCACTATAGCACATGATAATTTAAGATCCAACGGTATAGCGCTTATGACAAGATGAAGGGGTCATTTGTTCAGGCACCTGGCACCCTAAAGTGAACGCGCCATATTCACAAACGCACAGAGGATGTGCTGTTTCCATGTATGCTCATTCATTCATTTATTTATTTATATATTTGGTGCTAAAGCCCGCAGGCATCGGAGCGCATTACAAAGAGACAGGACGTATAGATGCAGAGTAACGGGACAGCTTATAGATACATATAGAGCTCATTTCATGGGTGCTAAGGGTTGTCTTGATTCAAAGGTTTATTTGAAAAACAGTGTGTTTAGATTCTTTCTGAATTGGGTATAGTTGGTTTCAAGCTTCAGGGACAAAGGTAGTTCATTCCATTTTTGGATACTTCTGGTCGGGAAATCTTTGCCAAGGCCATTTATCTTTTTTGTTGAGATGGTTTGTAGAAGGCCTTTGTTTGATGATGTTAGGCATCTAGTTGGTACGTGCCACTTAAACTGTTTCTTTAAGTATGCTGGGGCTTTACCATGTAGGCATCGATGGACCATGGTGAGGGACTTAAAGGTGATTCTCTCTTCCATGGCCAGCCAGTGTAGATCTTTCCTATCGCCTGTGATGTGTTCCCTTCTTGACCTGCCTGTGATTGTCCTAATAGCGTTGTTTTGAATAACCTGGCATTGTGTCAGGCATTTACTGTTTGCTCCAAGGAGCAGGGAGTTGCCATAATCGAGTCTTGAGAGTATTGTTGCTCTGGCTATTGTGGTGCTATTCTTCTGGTCGAGCAGGGGTCTGATTTTTTTCAAGAGTTTTTGGTGGTACGGGCAGCTTCTTTTTAAATAAGCTGTGTGGGCCTCTGCTCCTAGAGAGGCTTGTAAGTAGACTCCTAGCGTCTTCACTTTCTCAGATATTGGAATTCGAGTGTTTTTGATGTTGAATGAGGAGTAAGATGAGTTCAGTTGTTTTCTGGCATGTGGGGATCCAAAAATCATTAGCTCAGTCTTGGTGCTACTACGGCACATCCAGTTGTCCTTCATCCATTGCTAAAATGTACACCTCACGTTATTCTTGAAGGTGACCTGGGCTTTTCCAGAGGGCTGGACAGGAACGCAAAGATGCGCTGTCCAGCCGTTTTGCACACATTAGTGTCAGGAGTGCCCTGCCGACACTAATCAATGGCCACCTCCTGCTGGTTGCGCATTTCACCGAGACGGCCCGTTTGAAATACTTGGAAAAAAAGCATTTACATATCTGCTTGGGGGATTGAAATGCAAGTGTAGCAGCTGTGGGTCAGAAATGACCCTGCCATGATTTGCCTATATGAGAACAGGTGCAGGGCACAACCCTTAGTTCTGTGCATTTAAAAGGGCATCCCGTTAAATGCGCAGACACGCCCCCTGATATGCGAAATGTACAACGGGGTCAAAAGGGGCCTCTGAATTAACACACCTAAGAGGCGCTCATTCGCATGTCCTTTGGAAATGGGCATCGCGTCACTTGCGCCCCAAACAAAGTGTATAGAATCAGGGCCAAATGTCTATAAAACAGGTCCCAGGGAGCATCTTTGCAGGCCCATAACACTCCTTAAGACCAAAATGTACAATGTCGAGTTCGCAGGTCAAAGGAGGCATCTTTACAGAGGCATGACACCCCAAAATCAAAATATATAAGAGCTTCTTTAAAGGCACAGGGCACTTCCTAAGATCAAAAGATATAATGCCGGAGTTATAGGTACAAGGCACCCTAACATTAGAAGGTATAAGGTCTGTGGGGCGAGAGGGGCATCTTTAAATCTTTGCCTGTGCATGGCACCCTAAGATAACAAATGTATTTGTGACAGGTGAGGGGGCATCTTTACTGACACGGAACACTCCCTAAGATCAAAGAGTATAATGCAGAGGTCTGCAACGTGTGGCTCCCCAGATGCTCTGGATTACAACACATATGATCCCTCACCATAGAATAAGCTGGCCAGGGCTGCTGGGAGTTGTAGTCCATAACACCTGGAGTGCCAAAGGTTACAAACTCCTGGTATAATTCACATGTGACTGGTCAAATGGAGCGTCTTTACTGGCACATGACATCCTTAGGTCAAAAGGGGCAAGGCCTTTGGGACAAGTCAACACATTTGTGACAAGGCGAAGAAGGAATGTATCGTCTGTAAGGTGTAGTGTCACCCTCTGTCCCTGACTAAATAGGGACATGTCCTCAATGGTACCTTAAGGGTATCAGGTAATAATGTCCCCATACATGATGTCCCCATACATGATGTCCCCATACATAATGTCACAGGGAAAAGCCACTGGCGACATTATATATGGTGACATTATGCATGGGGACGGGTTGCAGGGATGTCCCCTGCTCCCCTTGTAAAAAAAAAAAAAAATCGGGGGTTACGGGGGTGTCCCCCGCATGTTCAATGTAATAATGTCTCCGCAAAAAACAGCGACTTTTTTGTCAGGAGACATTTTTGCGGGGACATTATTACATGGAGCCACCTTAAGGGGCAATGCATTAATGAAAAGATATTGACAACTAGTGTTGACATAAATGCTTCTCGTTGCCTCGGCAACCAGCCAAACACCAGGATCTAGGACTACTTCCACAACATGCACAAGCATTTACCTGTTGTGATTTATGTCTGCTGTCCTCATGTCCCCATTGACCTAAGCTTATTCCTGACAGTAGAACCTGGGTCCAGTGCATTAGGAGTCTGATTCCATGATCATAAACAAAGGAATTGCCTTCAGGCACAGGTGAAGACTATTTGGTATACCTTAATATGATATGATAGGTTACTTATAACGCGCTTAATACCCAGAGGTTTCTAAGCGCGGACCCAGGGATCGAACCTGTGTTGCTCTGTGTCGTCTTGCTTACAAGGCGAGCACGTTGCCGCTGAGCTATCCTCCCCAGACGATGTGAATTGTATGGTCTGCACATCCATTTCTGTCATTGAATTACTTAAGCGTTTTCATGACCTTGACTGCTGCTAAGATCACACAATCAAACAGCCACAGCAATTCGATATTGTACTTGTGTCAGCTATGTGAGAATGGCTCAACTGTGACAGGATGGGTGTGTATTAGTATCTGGCAGGAGCGTCTACACTGCAACCATTTGAGATAATGGCCAGGTAGCTCTCTCTTTGATACCTCAGTGCAGGACACAGGAACCCTCCCCAACAGATCTCCAGGGAACGAGTGCTTCAAAGGCAACACTTACACAATAAGGTCTTCCTCACACCAGGGTGCTGACTACTGGATCCCCTTTGAAGTCAGCACACAACAGCGCTTGACAGTTCTTAGAAATCCCACTAGACCTGCGGGGCGCGTTCCTTAGTTTACACACTCGACCTGAGAGAAATGCACTTGCCCCATTGTGACTGATGACAAAATATTTACAAATGCCATCTATAAAATGGTTCACGTCACCATAAGCACATGTCATATTTGGTGCAATGCTGCCACGCAAAGCCAGCCATGAAGTGTTAAACCTTTATTTGCCATTTACTACAAACAAATTAAATGGTGTACATTTAAAATGAAAGATTCAAACATTCCCATACTTGTCAGCTTGGTCGAGTACCATGAGAATGGTACTCGCCTTTCATAAAAACTCTTCACCAATGTGAGTGACCTAGTAGTTTTTGTGAGTGCCAAAGTCCTCCACCAGTGAGGTGAAGACAAAGTTCATCCAAGGCAGAGACGAGCTCTCTCCACTAACCATCCCCAGTGAACAGTGGGGCTGAACTGCATGGACCAAGGCCTAAAGGCTGGCTGCATAGGAACAAGAACCCTGTTCACTGGAGGTGAAGGCCCACTGTAGGTGCCAGACAACATCCTGGAGTGGAAGCATAGGACGGAAGGACCCATCCTGCCTTGGATATGCAAGATTGGAACTCCCAGAAGTCCAAAGGCAGCTGGAATCATGTTTCATCACATTGGAAAATCTGCAGGCCAGCTCAGCCATGGTTGATGCACTTCGAACCACTATGGGACCCACAGTGCTTGCGTTTAGCACTTTAGCAACCTTCAAACCACTTGCTGTGCTGCGAGCCATCCCGATGCCTGCTTGACCCATTGCCACTGTCCACATCAGTCAAGCCAATTGCTGTTCTACCTCATGGTAGCAAATGACTCAAGACCAGGCTGGAACTGCTAGAAGCCATAGACTCGCTGTCGAGAATGCCCGCTCGACCCAGCAGAACCGTCATCCAGCTGCTGACTTGACTCCGGTCCCAAACCTTTGCAGACCATCGTCTTGACAGTCCTGAATGCTGACTTGACCCAACGGGAGTCTGTACCTTCGAATTGACTGAACACCGACCTGTGAGTGGGACCGCACAGACTTTAAAGTCTCTACATCGGCTCAACTGCAGTGAAAGCACCTAGAAACCCATCTTGATGCTGTCAAGCACCTAAGACCAAGAACTAAGTTATTCCGAAGATGACCCGTCCCCAGTCCACTATTAGGGACCATAGTGGTTTCGAAGTCCCCTTCGATACCTTATCAAGACATAGCTTTGATCTGTTGACACTGTTGCCAATCTTTGTCTGAACCCCCTTGTTTATCAACCCAGAGTGCACTTTCGCTTTTGAGTCTGCATTCTCTCTCTTTCTTTTACAGGGGTGGGTTTTTCTAGTGTTTTCTTGATTGAGTGTTATTTTATTTGGGAACCATTGTACTATTGCTGTTTGGGTTGTTATTGCTGTCAGCTCACACCCCTCCTGAAGATATAACCTGCCATCGGCCTGCGCTACCACAAAAGGCGAAGGTGGTATGCCGGTCGCGCTGTGCCTGTTTCATGTGTCTGACTGGGATCAGTGCTGGTCTAGTAGCAGTGTGGGGCTGAGTAAGCAGTAAACATAACTCATCCCTGCATTCCTGCAGGACAGTAGTCATTTCACCGCAGACTGTAACTATTCAATTGAAAATATATGTAAAACTTAACTAAGGAACGCCTGGCTCTCAAAAATCAGATGATGTGAAGGAAACTGATCCAACTTGCCAAATGGGCAAGGCCTTCTTAAGCTCCACATAAACTATGGAAAACCCAAGAATGGTGCAAGGACACCAAACCCACCCAGGTGACACTCCACCAGACCTTCTTCCCAATTGCCATGTCAGTATCTAGGATGGTCCCTCCAGCCTGAGCCTCTAAACTGTTTCTTTCCTTACAGAGAATCCTCCAGGGCTGGCAGAGGTTTCTGGACAGGGAGTTGGACGAACTGAAGGCGTTTACATCCAATCAACGGAAGAAGGCCGCGAGGATGGAGGTACAGTTGGAGATCTGATATATTGGCGGTTTTTGTGATTTTACCTATATTGTATTTGAAACTTTGCCCAATTAGAATAATGCAGGAAAAATAATGCAGTTTACCCTAAACGCATTGAAAATAACGTTCACTTAAAAGCAAGACAGCAACATGGAGTTACTTTCTAAACATAACTCAAATGAAGTGAAAATAATTGTATCAAAGGTCATTTGAAGAAGTAACAGTGATGGGTTTTTTTTGTGTCAACTTCTTCGGCCCTGCGACCAGTTTCGCTTTTTAGTGTATCCGTGTCGCGTGTGTGTGAAAGGGGTCGGAGGAACCGCTCGCCCCCCTCCGTTGTCAGTGTGAAAGGTTATTGCTTCCCCACAAGAAATGCTGACGAATTCCTAAAGATATAAAACAAGCACTTGAATTTGAACCATACTTGTGGCGCAGCTCTCGTCTGGAAGCAATAACCTTATGAAACATACTCCAGCTCGGAGTTGGAAATGAGTGTGTTTGCAACCTCACAACTGTGCACTCTTATTAGCCTACTGAGTTTACCCTCACTGTATCCATTATCAATACTTATACCCGGAACAGAATCCCCTTTGCTTTCCTATTACCTAACATCTAATTCATTAATTCATTTTCAATCTTTCTGGCCTCATCAATAATTTCCTAGTAACATATTGCCTACATTATAAATGTATGGTGTAAAACATTTGCTCTTATAATCCACACATATTGAACTCCTTACACCTGTTTCCTTCATTATTCCCAGTCATCCCTAATTGGACATCGTGTTATCTATATGCCCCAATCCCTGCACTAGAACCTAAAGCCCTCTTAATGATATATTTGCACTTCGGATGGAGCGCTCCCTTCATAGTTTTTTCGGATACATGTGTAAAAATATCGCAATACAAAAATATTGAGGCATGGACCCTGAGGGGGACACCCCCGCAACCCCTGCATTATGATTAAATGTGCGGGGGACAACCCCGAAGCCCCCGCTCCCACAAATTATCCCCCCAAAAAATATCGCTATGGCGAGACAGACGACCATATATACGGCGATATTTTGTCGCGCTCTGAAACAGTTGTGTATGAGCGCGATAGAAATAAAATATCAACATCAATTTTTGGTGGGGATAATATGTAGGGATACCGTTTATTCTACCTTCTCTTGCAATTGAAAGAAATTCCATCTAGAAAATATTCGTCTGAATCTACAAAGTAGTATTATCTACTGCAAAGGTCATAAAAGCTTACGGCAGAGCCATCACGCTTTCGAGTGTGATAGTTGTGTGATTGCAAAGGTAGTGTGTCATCACCTAAATCTGTGTCACAGACAATTAAAAAAAGGGGAAATAGCATCAGAACGTATTCTGTCTCCCCCCTTGTTGTTACTAACCTTAACCAACAAATGTAACCCTCTGGGAATGGTGGGGTGGTCAATGTCTAATTGCCTTTGAAAAACCCTTATATTGTACTTTTGTGTATGTCCAGTTTAATTAAAGGGCATCTGACTTTGAGTATTCCTTGAAAGACTTCTTTTGCTCCTATACTCAAAGGACTCCTTTTGTTCAAGTGTGTCCTCCCAGGCTTGTGCTCCAAGTGTCTGCTCTTTCCCCAGGGTAATGAAACGCAACCAAGTGCTCCCCTCGATCACTGGAGGTGGGGGTAGCGGGATCAGTGAGATATGAAAAACCAGGCCCTCCTCTAATGACAGGTAACGCCAAGTCAAATAGAACACAAGCGACACCAATTAGTACAGAACCAGCATCCCCAGCCAATCCCAGCCAACTAGCTCACCCGCCCCATAATTGCTAGCAGGTATCACACTGATATAGAGTTGTTTGAATGTTAGCACTCACCACACTCAAACTAAAATATGGGCATTAGCATGGACACTGGCCGTATGAGTGGCGAAGGAAGGCAGGTGAGGTTGTGAAGGAAGTTGATGAAAGTGGAGGTCAGATGGGAAAGGGACTGTGAGTACCGGACAAGCCCAGATCAGGACAGAGGCACAGAAATGCTCCCACACCCCATCTGGGGAAATTACGGAAACCCAGCGCCTCACTTCGAGACAAATGCCAATTAACCAATTCCACTAACAATTTCCCCCCTCTGCATACACCTCTCAAACTCTAAACCAAACACAACCAGAAGCCTACAGCACAACAAACCGCACAAACTTCACTACACTGCAACAACAAAACAAAACACACATAGTCTCAAAACAGTACACGACGACTACCGGCCACAAACAACCAAGGCCCAACCAACGGACCCACCGGGTTGAGGCCGCCAACAGCACATCACTGCTCTCTTGCACTTTCCCAGCTTCCTCCCACTAACTCACCCTCCCGTTCCCCCTCTTTCAGAGCCGCCAGAGCGCCAGGGGACCACTCCGGTGGTGATAGTGCACAGTACAAATGTCCTTTAACATTAACATTAACAATGATAAACTTCCAAGGATACCTGTTTATTCTGGTGGACTAAGGATCCTAAGAGATATGACCATTCCTGTACTCAGTGCAAGACCCACCTGGGGTTTCTGTTTATTCGTAAGGTTGGGGTCTGAGGGGATTGAAGAATTATAGCTAGTGTAATAACACATGAAAGCCCCCCATACCATTATATTTGGGGTGATCATGAAGTAGGAGAATCTGGGCACCCCAAAAGCAAGTCACTTCCTAGGGTACTATTTGGAGAGCAGGTATTCCCTAAGAATTATGACTCAGCACAAGACACACCCACTGGTCTTCTGTACATACAGTGGGCCTTTTAGCTAGAGGGGATTAGAAGAATGCCCTACCCTGTTACTAGACACATTCAGTGTCCCTGCCTATTCTGGGGACCAAAAAGGTCTATAGAGGTACGACAATCCCCAACATTCCTGAATGTACCTGGGTAAGAGGGATCTAGTGTCCCTGCCTGTTTCAGGAGGATCGATACCACAATCCCCAAAATTCCTGTTCAAGGGACATCCAGTTTGGTATGCCTACTCTTAAAGAACAGGCGCATCCTTAGAGGTACGACAAACCAGAACATTCCTGAGCATTCCTCTGTAAGACACATCCAGTGTCCCAGCCTGTTACAGAAACCAGGAGGATCCACAGCGGTACAGCAATCCTGGTCATGCATGTGTAAAACACATCCAGTGCGCCTGCGTATTTTGGAGACCAGAAGGAACCAAGTGGTTATGAAAATTGTGAAGTTCTTATTTACGGCACATCCCAGTGTCACTGCCTATTCTAGGGGCCAAGGGGATCCATAGAGGTATGACATTAAACACAATTGCTGTTTAAGACACATTCAGGATCCCTGTCTATTCTGGAGAGAAAGAGGTTCCATAGTAGGACGACATTCCAGAATGTTCCTGTGTAAGACACATCCAGAATACCTACCAGAAGAATTCATAGAGGTACAATAACCTTGAATGTTCCTGTGTAAGACATATCCTGTGTCCCTATCAGGAGGATTTACAGAGGTTCAACAAATCTGATGTTCTTGTGTGAGACACACCCAGTTTCCCTGCTGGGAAGATCCATAGAGGTACAATAATCTTGAATGTTCTTGTATAAGACACATTCAGCTTAATTGTTCCTGTGTAAAACATATCCAGTGGGCCTGCCAGAAGGATCCACTGAGGTACAATAACCCTAAATGATCCTGTCTAAAACACATCAAGCATCTTTGCCAGGAGGATCCATAGAGGTACAATAATCCTAAATGTTACTATGTAAGACACATCTAGTGTCCCTGCCAGGAGATCCATAGATGCACAAGAAATCAGAATAATAATGCCTAAGAACATCCAGTGTCCCTGCTGCCAGGAGGATCCACAGAGGTACAATAACCCTAAATATTCCTGTGTAAAACACATCCAGCGTCTTTACCAGGAGACTCCATAGTGGTACAATAACCCTAAATATTCCTCTGTAAAACACATCGAGCATCTTTACCAGGAGGCTCCATAGAGGTACAATAACCCTACATGATCCTGTCTAAAACACATCCAGCATCTTTGCCAGGAGGATCCATAGAGGTACAATAATCCTAAATGTTCCTGTGTAAAAACATCCACTATCTTTGCCAGGAGGATCCAGAGGTACAATAACCCTAAATGTTCCTGTGTAAAACACATCAAGCATCTTTGCCAGGAGGATCCATAGAGGTACAATAATCCTAAATGTTACTATGTAAGACACATCTAGTGTCCCTGCCAGGAGATCCATAGATGCACAAGAAATCAGAATAATAATGCCTAAGAACATCCAGTGTCCCTGCTGCCAGGAGGATCCACAGAGGTACAATAACCCTAAATATTCCTGTGTAAAACACATCCAGCATCTTTGCCAGGAGGATCCGAAGAGGTACAATAATCCTAAATGTTCCTGTGTAAAAACATCCACTCTCTTTGCCAGGAGGATCCAGAGGTACAATAACCCTAAATGTTCCTGTGTAAAACACATCAAGCATCTTTGCCAGGAGGATCCATAGAGGTACAATAACACTGAATGTTCGTGTGTAAGATACATCTAGTGTTCCTGCCAGGAATATTCACAGAGGTAGAGTAACCCTAAATGTTCCTGTATAAAACACATCCAGTCTCCATGCCGGGAGAATCCATAGAGGTACAATAACCCTAAATGTTCCAGTGAAGAGACACCCAGTGTCCCTGCTAGGAGGACCCATAAAAGTCCAATAATCCTAAATGTTCCTGTGTGAAACACATCTGGTGTCCCAGTCTGTTCTGAAGTCTTGGGCCGTGAAGAGAGATAGGAGAACCCCAGTAACTAATACACAACACACCCAGGGCCACCGTTCGTTCTGAGGATCTGGGTCCAGTCACATAGAAGCAATAGCACAGAACAAGAAAAATCCAAGGGTCAGCGCCTCCGCAGTTTAAAAGGCTCTGGAGGCTGGGCTAGGTGAAGTGCACGCAATGCCTGCTTGCCAGACTTATTTATTTATGTATTTATTTATTTATTTATTTATTTAATGTTTGCTTGTTAGGCGCTTTTTCAAAGCACCCACAGGGCTGGGAGGGAGCAAGGGTGGGAAAACAATCAAAAAACAATATTTAAGAGCAGAGGGGTGTTAAACGTAGAAGGGGTGAGCCTACTCTGCCTTGAGAGTATTCAAAACATTCAAGCGCAACAAGGAAGAGGGAAATGGGGGTATGTGCTGGGGAGTCCGAGCTCGAGGCAGAGCCACAGATGAAGTGCTAGGAATGTTGAGTGCTACACGGACTGGGGCCATGGGAGGTGTAACTGCGAACCTCCAGAATGGAAGGTGTGCAGATGCAAGTGCTGTGGATGGACAGAAGCTGGGAAGAGTTGGTGTGGGAGGTCAGGGCCCCGGGGATGCATAAGGGCCCAGGACACTGATCGCAGCAACTGTGGGATTAGCAGAGGAGAGAAGAAGGGAGGGTGGAGGAAAAGAGCCTCGCTTCACTTCTTCCACAGTCCTCAATCCAGAGTCTCGAAATAATGAGTTGGGTAAATGGGGAATCTACCCCATAACTTGTTGAAGAGTCCCCAAGTCTCCAAAGTTGAGACAGTGCTTTGTACAGGGTTGTCTAGCCACCTCAAATTAGCGTGTCAGCCAGTACTTCAAGTGGGATGCTAAATAGAGGGGGGGTTCTTGTTAGGAGGCGTGGCCTAAGTATGTGTGTACTTAGGTCATACCCATAACGAGAGCCCCCTCTCGCCTAAGAGGGGCAGGGCTGGTGAAAGTAGGGGAGCTGGGGCGCACTGGCATGTTTACCTTTGGTGCGCCCAGACCCTTCTTTTAAAGAAAAGGAGAGGCTGGGCGTACCAAAGGTGTGACACCACTGTGCCCCAGCTATCAGGCACAACAGGCAGCCCTTTCATTCAAGGAGCCGCATGGTTAATGAAAGGCCTGTCTGCTGCGTGATGACCACACAGTTAAAAGGCTTTCATGCTGCCTGATGATACTTTACTCAGAAACTATAGGAAAGCCGGGCCCTCCTCCTGTTTCTGTGTACAGAGTCATCAGGCAGCCCGTGCAACTGAAACCACGGTTACATGGTTGTCTGATGGTATCCGTACTTCTGTTTAGAAAAAGAGAAAAGGCGATGCCTTTTCTTTTTTTCTAATCTAAAGTGCTGACACATGCAGGCAGCCCGTGTAACTGTGCAGTGCTTCAGCTATACAGGCTGCCTGAGGTGTTGGAGTGGCTGGGGTAGTGAGAACGCCTTTCTTTGTGTGCGAAAGGAAGAGACTCTATGACACAGAGGTCACGTGTCATTGAGAACAGCATATCCTGGAAGAGAGTAGGGAAAAGGGTAAAGTACAGCACTGTAAATAAAGAAGTCGCCTTCCTTGTCAGAGTCCATCAGGAGAAAACGCACTCACCTTTTCCCAATGCCCTTTGCCTTCTTCAGTAAAATGCATCTTTCACTCACAACAGCGGCCCAGCCCATGCCAAGGGTTAAGTGGAACTAGGGAAATGTGTGTTATTCTAATTTATATTAGTAAATGCACTCCACTTATTGACCAATCAGAATTACTAAATGAGGACACTAATAGGTGATAAAGGACTATTGTCCACACCTTTGTACAATGTACTATAATTATGCTCCACCCACCATTTAGACTCGCGCTCTGACAGGTCGGACCGCTACTGCGTAGCCCCCTTCAAAGTGCTCATTATGATGACAGAGTACACTGCCTGTGAACTATTATTAGTGCGCCTCAATATTAGGCAAAAGCACTGTTCATTAGGCCTGGCTACAGGGAGCTTGCTCTCCACCAGAGCTCTTGGAGGAGTATTAAAGGGGCCCTGGTGTCAGACAGCTCCTCTGTAGAGTGAGCCATTGCTTCTTCGCTAAAGCAGGGGTTTCATGGCTGCCATCTTGGAAAGAAAATTGGACCAGAGATGTCGTTATAGGAGGTCAAAGGGTGCACATGTCTCGGGCGCCCACTGTTATATATATGTCTATGCTCCCATGCATTCCGTTCCAACCAGAACGGAGAATGTTTGTCTCCTCGTTCCACCACGGAACGTATTGGTGATTCCCTCACTGACTGCCCCTGCCTCCGGGGGCCGTAAAATAAAGCTCCTACTTACCTCCACCGGTGTTGCAGTTCATTACAATTGGCGACGAGGTTTCTCTTCCTTGACACCCGGCTCCCGGAGCTCCACTGCCGGTGCTCCAGCCTTCCTCCGGCGACAGCGACGGCCCGGCGGTTCTTTTCCCCTCTCGCCGCCGCCTCCACCGCCCCCCCAGTCTTGCCATCTGTGGGGAGGGGGCCGTCCGGCAGGCCACCCGGCAGACACCAGGTACCAGATCGACATAAAGAGGTACCATATCATGTTCACTGTTTTGTAAATCGACGTATGCCACCAGCGCTGTAGTGCATTTTTTGAGCACTATCCAATGGCCGTTCGAGGAAAGGACCTTGTAACGTGCCCTGCGTGCGGCCATTTTCTCTGGGCCAGCCTTAGTTCTTCGTGTCCCAGCGACCGCCACAAGGCCGCGCACCACAACGCCCCCGCAGGTCGCAGGGGGCAGAGAACTATACAAACATATCAGCTGTTTTCAGCCACCGCCTCAAGGCCGCGTCACACAGCGCCCTCACAGGTGCTAGGGGCAGAGAACTCTGGACAAAAAAAAACAAAACAAAAACAATTTTTTCTGGAAAAAGCACATAAGATATTCTCGGCGACCACAACAAGGCCACGCACCTCAACGCCCCTCAATCTCAAAAAGCAGTGAACCTCATACTCAACGACACAAACTTCCCGCGGCTCAACACAAAAAAAAAAACTCTGAGATTACAAGTTGTGCAAAACATCGTGCTCTAGCTAGCCTCAGCATCCTCAAACATGCAGAACGTGCCGCACCCCTCCAAATTTCTTCCTTGCCCCGGAACCCCAACATGCCCCTGGGAGCAATGGCTGGACAGCTTCCAAATATACCTCAGGGCCATTGGCGGAAGTAAATTTAGCGACGACCTTAAGGAAGCGACCCTTCTGAACTGCTTAGGAACCGAGGGCCTCAGGATATTCAGGGCGCTCCCAGAGCCAGACGGCGCAAGTGGAGATGGCACCCGGAAGTTCGACACTGCATTAACAAAGCTCACCAAGCACTTCGGCAGCAAGATAAACGTAGTACTAGAAAGATATAAATTCTTTTCTCGGAAACAAACGAAAGGTGAGCCTGTCGACGCATATTTAGCCTCCCTCAGAGTACTCATGTCTACGTGCGAATTCACAGGTGTCAGTGACGAGTACTTGAGAGACCAGCTGGTCCTCAATGTAGCAGACCCTCGCATACAGCAAAAACTATGGCAAACAAAGAATCCCTCGCTGGATCAAGCCACTGAGATAGTGAGGAGCATGGAATTCGGGGACCGTTGTATGAAAGAGAGGCAGGTTCTGAAGGAGGGTGCTGGATTGGAAGTGAAGTATGTGGAAGGCAGTTCCGACTACGACCAAGATGGAGCATTAGTAGCGGCTGTAAAAAATGCCCCCCAAAGTACCAGGAGAAGTTCTAGGAGGGGGAGAACATCAGTGTACGATAATCAAAATCCCACGAGTTGTCAAAAGTGTGGATGGTATAAACGCCATATTGCTGGGAGGACGTGCCCGGCCAATAATGTTGAGTGCTATAAGTGTGGCCAGTTAGGCCACTTTGCTAAACTCTGCCGAAACATCCGTGGGAGACCACATGGACCTGGCAACGGCAGCAGACAACCCATCAACAGATATGGGTCCGTGAAAACAGTGGACTATGAGCAAATGTCAGACAGTATGCTATCCGTCAATCAGACGCACCTACAGGTACAGATTCTCACAGTCACTTCCTTCCAAGAGGCGAATGGTCCATGGGTTAACATGTACGTCAATGACATACCCTTGAGAGTGATGGTAGACACCGGATCCCCATATACCATGGTGGATGTTGAAACCTTTGTAAAGGTACTTTCTGGCAAAATCCATGACTTACGGAGCTCCTCAGTAAGAGCCACTGGGTATGGGAAAACACCCATTGACATCATGGGATACACCTGGGTCAAGCTCAAATTTCGGGCCAGACAAACATACTGCAAGTTGTTTGTAGCCAAGAACGGGTCCTCCGTAGTAGGGTGGGAAGAACAGGCGGCCCTCCAAGTGAGAATCCATCCCGGAGAAGATATCCCCATACTGAGTGTGCTCAAAAACGATACCGACATCAAAGCCAACTTGGCCGAACAATTTCCCAAAGTGTTCTGCGATAAGATCGGATTGCTCAAGGGCTTCCAGCACAGAATAATATTGAAAAAAGGTGCTGTCCCTGTGGTCCATCGGGTGCGTGGTGTGCCCTTTGGGACCAAGGCGGCACTCAAGGACGAACTCACACGCCTATGCAATGAGAACATTATACAACCCATAGAGAGTTCTGAATGGCTTGCCCCCATCGTCCTTGTAAAGAAACCCGACAATTCCATACGCATGTGCGTTGACCTAAGAGATCTAAACAAAAACATATGGGTCGATAGACATCCACTTCCCAATATAACAGAACTTCTTTCAACCATGGAACCGGCAAGTTTTTTTAACACTTTAGATCTCTCCTCGGCATACCACCAAATTGCCTTAGATGACAATTCGAAGGCCCTCACTTCTGTTGTTACACCTTTGGGAGCTTACATGTTCAACAGAATGCCGTTCGGGCTTGCTTCGGCAGTGTTCCAGAGACTCATGTCACATCTGTTTGGAGGTCTTGATGGAGTACGATGCTTCCAAGACGATATTCTTATATCAGCCAGAACCGAGGAAGACCACGATGCCAAACTGATGTGCGTGCTACGGATAATCCAAAGAAGTGGACTCACCCTCAAGTTAGAGAAATGCAACATAAAGTGCAATCAAGTCTCCTATCTTGGCCATTCCATCGATGCCAGAGGCATCCGTCCCAAGAAAAAACTTCTGGACACAATATTGAGTTTGACTGAACCCACCAATAAAGACCAGTTGAAAAGTTTTTTTTTTAGGAATGACGGAGTACTACTCCAAATTCGTCAGTAACTATGCTAATAAGACAGAGAACATGAGGAAACTCATGAAGAAAAGTAGCAGATTTCAATGGTCCATGGATTGCAAAAACGAGTTCGAGAGCCTCAAGTCTGACATCAATCAAGCTCCAGCTTTAAGCATGTTTGATTACAAGGCTAAGACAATAGTGTCAGTGGATGCCAGTAAGATCGGCCTTGGTGCAGTACTAGAACAACTACAGAAGGGCAACATCGTGACCATCGCATTTGCATCGAGAGTGCTCAGGGATGCTGAGTTGAATTATTCCACCATTGAGAGAGAAGCCTTGGCTGTCAAGTGGGCTTTACAACATTTCAGAAATCTAATTTGGGGTCTACCCATTCTCTTAAAGACTGATCACAAACCTCTTGTGAACATCCTACAATCCAAAACGCCACACCTAATATCCCCTAGAATAAGACGCTGGTTCCTGGATGTGATGCAAAATAATCTTCAGGTTCTCTACAATCCGGGCTCACTAAACCAAGTGGCAGATTGTCTCACCAGACTAACCACCATTCAAGACAAACCAGCAACTGAAAATGAAGTTCAAGACGAAGACATCATAGCCACCATTCATTCTACTATTCCCTCCAATGAGTGGACACGCATCACCAAAGCTGACACGGAGCAGCAAGAAATCAGAAGAGCCGTAATGAACGACTGGGAAGATGTCGGGCAAGAGTTGGCAAAGTTCACTCCATTCAAAGATGAAATATCCATTAACGACAACCTTATCTTGAGAGGTAACAGAATAATTCCAGCTGTCGCACTCAGGAAAAAATTACTTGAACTAGCCCATGAAGGACACCTGGGAAGGAGTCTGACAAAGAACAGGATAAGGAGCAACTACTGGTGGCCCAACATGTCGAAAGAAGCAGAAGAAACAGTAAAAAACTGCAGTGCCTGCGCTTCCAGCGACAAATCGAAAATCTTAAGCAAAACACCACTTCAGCCGGTAGAAACCCCCAAACACGTATGGTCAAAGCTGGCCATAGACATCATGGGCCCTTTTGAAAATCTGGAAGCCGAAAAAATATTCATCATCGTGATCGTGGACTACACTTCCAAATGGACCGAATGGGGTGTGGTAGAAACCAGCGCAACCACAAAAAAAGTCATTGACTTCCAAACAGAAATATTCAACAGGGAAGGTGACCCCAGAGACATAGTGTCAGACAACGGGTACCAGTTCACCTCGTTGGAATTCCGCAAATTTCTTGCAAAGAAATCCATCAACCACATCACCACATCACTCTACCACCCAATGTCCAACGGATTGGTGGAAAGAATGAACAGACTAATAATAAGTGTCATCCAACTAGCCACAGCCAATGGCATGCCATGGAGAGAAACCCTCAAGGAGGCCCGGCTCGCATACAGAACAACGCCGCATTCCACCACCAACTCAGAACCCTTCACCTTGATGCGTGGAAGAACAGCAACCAACCAACTGAGACCAGCATGGATTTTCTTAGATACTGGCGAAGCAAGAATAAACACAGAACGGAAGGTGGACATGGAACAAATCCATAGAAATATAAAAGAGAAACAAAGGAAGTACAAAAATTACTATGACCAGAACAATGGAACAAGACAATTGACACTACAGGAAGGTGACTGGGTCTGTGTCAGAGAACCCAAGAAGATACTCAAGGGCGAATCGAAATTTAGATCCCCACAAAAAGTCACGCGCTGCCATGAAAAATCAGTCACTTTAGAGGATGGAAAGAGATGGTCCCACGACGATCTCGTGAAAATAACGAATGACAACCACAGACCGAGCACTTCCAAAAACAACCACATTGGTACCCGGTCAAGAGAAGATGTGAAAAGAACAACCACCGACACCTACAGACCCACTACTTCCACAGACTCACACGTCGGCACAAACTGGCACAGCGAACACCGTCCCAACGATGAGGGATCCTCTGCCAGAAGTCTGTCGAGAAGGAACCGCACCATCATCCAGAATTTCAAGAATGATTTTGTTTACTATTGATCAGCATCTGTTCACCCCGTCCACCCTGCACTTCTTTCCCCTGTTTCCCCCCCCTTCCGTCTTCCCCGTTTTTTTCCGTAGATAAGGAGATGTTATATATATGTCTATGCTCCCATGCATTCCGTTCCAACCAGAACGGAGAATGTTTGTCTCCTCGTTCCACCACGGAACGTATTGGTGATTCCCTCCCTGACTGCCCCAGCCTCCGGGGGCTGTAAAATAAAGCTCCTGCTTACCTCCACCGGTGTTGCAGTTCATTACACCCACCTTGGGTGGGGGCTGGCAGTGATGCCTAATGCAAAGAAGACAGTGTCATTCTTTTACATAACCTAAATAAGAGAGAAGCTATGATATTGTTTACTGTGCTGCCGAGGCTCTCCGCTCTGTGCCCGCTGCCTCGAAGTTGCTGACGAGTATGTCCAAGCTGATCAATAAATGTTGTCATTTATTCTGTGCTCCCTGTAGTAAATAACGCTCGTGACATAGTTCGTGTAGTGTCTTCACCTTTCTGCGCAAGAAAAAGAGCAGATATGCATATTGATAAGTTTGAGTGACACAGTGGTTCAGAAAACAGCTCAGTGTGTTAATCATTTGTTGCAGCGATCTCTGTTCACATGCCAGATCACACTCCAAAATTCCGGCAAGGATGGTTCAGCCTTTCCACTCTCTGGGCATTAGCTGTAAAAGTTGGCAGCCGTCGGGTGCAGGTCTGTAATGAGGGTTGTAGAAGTGGTTGGCCACCACCCCCCCCCCCTGCCCCATTAATAGTGTAAAGTGTTAGCTGAGAGGGATGATTCGATACTGTGGAACCAAAGAGTGGATGCTCACGTTCCAGTGTTGCCAGCGGACAGTACTGTGCTCCTGGACACATCATCCTATCTCACTGCATAGTAGTGTCTTCTACTGTGGAACCAAAGAGTGGATGCTCATATCCCAGTGTTGCCAGCGGACAGTACTGTGCTCCTGTGCACATCACCCTATCTCACTGCATAGAAGTGTCTTCTACTGTGGAACCAAAGAGTGGATGCTCATATCCCAGTGTTGCCAGCGGACAGTACTGTGCTCCTGTGCACATCACCCTATCTCACTGCATAGAAGTGTCTTCTACTGTGGAACCAAAGAGTGGATGCTCATATCCCAGTGTTGCCAGCGGACAGTACTGTGCTCCTGTGCACATCACCCTATCTCACTGCATAGTAGTGTCTTCTACTGTGGAACCAAAGAGTGGATGCTCATATCCCAGTGTTGCCAGCGGACAGTACTGTGCTCCTGTGCACATCACCCTATCTCACTGCATAGAAGTGTCTTCTACTGTGGAACCAAAGAGTGGATGCTCATATCCCAGTGTTGCCAGCGGACAGTACTGTGCTCCTGTGCACATCACCCTATCTCACTGCATAGAAGTGTCTTCTACTGTGGAACCAAAGAGTGGATGCTCATATCCCAGTGTTGCCAGCGGACAGTACTGTGCTCCTGTGCACATCACCCTATCTCACTGCATAGAAGTGTCTTCTCGCATCCAGGCCACGTTATGCAGCCCGTTGCCCGTTCTTTCTTCTCCTGCGCGCCGTCTGCATGGACGCGCTCCTCAACAGATAAGACAACCAAATGCCACAGGCCTCATGCAGGCTAATTTTCTTGTCTGCTTATTTGACACAAATTAACGGTGCACTTTTTTGGGACAATTTCAAATGCTCTTCTGCACATTACATATAGATGAAGAATTGTACACTTTTTTGGGGACCTAATAGCTCATATTTCATGTAATTTTCTTATGTATTATTGCCGGATTTTTGGGTTCCCCGGCAAAAAAGTCTTCAATTGCCTCATGTCAACAAGATTATTCTATCTAGGCTAGGACACATTTTTGATGGTTGTTTCTTCATGAATTATGTCAGCCTGTTTTGTATTATTATCTGGTTTTAACGTGTATTTTAGTAGGGAGTATATTTATCTTTTTAGATTGATAATTGTGATGTATACTATTTTTCACACAGTGTCCTTTGGACTCTTCAGACGCATTCAATCAGTGTTGCATTTAGTCTCGTATTTTAAGATCATTAATCGTATGTTTTGGGTATTATGAATATTTATGCATATAGCATTTTTCTTTCTCCTTTTTTCATTTTTATGTGTGGATTTCTTAACCTATGATTGAACGGGCCTATATAGCATTAATGCATTATTTAGGTGAAATCTAAGGCTTATCAGGAAGGGTGTTTGCCTCCTAAATTGGGGCATTTTAGGGTTTATGCACTTTGCACTTTATTGTGGATCTATATTTTTATGATTCTCCAGCTGTCCATGGCTGCACATCCTTTTGCCATCCTCCTTTTATTTTTAAGGGAGTTTTGGTTGGTTTTAAAATTTTGAGACTATATGATAAGTGCACCCATGGACGTAGAGCACTGTGCGTATTAGCTTTGCTGTAGAGAATGTAATTTTGATCCCCATGCGTTTCCCTTTTCCCCTTTCTCCTCTCCCCCGTACCCTGTCTATCCCTCCGCCCCGTACTATTGCTGCTATGCATTTTGCACTTTGCACTTTGCCCTTTGCACTTTGCACTTTGCACAAATGTGTATGCACTAAGCACTTTACCCCTGTCCTAATACAGCTATACGTGTTTGATTAGACCCATTTTTTACCCTAACATATATACGATGTCCACTCGATGTATAGGTAAGATTGAGATTACCGATGATCAAGGCGCATGTATTTATGTCATTCTACTTGCGCACGTGCACAACTTGCATAGAGGGTCCATAATGGGGAGATGGCAATATACCTGTGAGTGTGCCTTATTACTCTCTTGGCGCAGGTTTTATTTCATTTTAGTTTTGGAAGGTTGGTATTTGACATTGTACCACACTTTTTTATACAGCCCGCCACTGCTTTTGTATTTTGCATTTGCAGGGCGTACCTTACTCTATGCATGTGTGGTTCCTTCCTTCTTTCCAACGGTTATTATTATTATTTTTTAATAATATTTTACTTCTCATTTTGACCATTTAGGTTTCCACGAGGTATTTGCCATCTCTTTGATTTGTTCCCTCCTTGATGTATATTGTGGCGCTTGCGGCAACAATCAAATCTGTAAATTGTCACTTTATGTTAAGCACATTATTTAATGTACTTATTTGAGACTAAGGTTGACATGAGGTAAACTTGGTCACTACAATATGGCCGACTGCTTTCTCTTCACATTAGAGTAACGTTTTGAACGAGACATTCTATACATTGCAACCATAGAGTTTGAATGGTGTTTTAAGGAGTCCTTTGTCTGTGTTTGCCCTACTATCGTGAACAAGCGGTCAGTTGATCGCGAAACGCGTCGTTGTAACCTTCAGGTTCTCCTTTGAAATGCACTTTTTACTAATAAAGAACATTTGGTGCTGCCTGATTTTTGCCGTGACGCCCTTTATTTGCTAAGGACTGGATTCACTGGACTTGGCTGCTCTTGGGAGTGCATTCCGCAGGTTTTGCCCTCTTTCGGGCTTAATTTTCGTTTGAAAATATATATATATATATATATATATCAGTAAAAAAACTTTGTTAAAGGGACGTTATGGTTAAGTTTCGCTACTAAAAACCTATGAAATTCAGTAAAAAAAACTTTGTTAAAGGGACGTTATGGTTCAAAGTAAAACCAAAAAACCCCTGAAATTCGGCAGTTATGGTAAGATAAGCAACCATAACTCGCGCCACCGTGCACTGCTAACACTAACACCCAGGACATCAAAGATGACATCACAAATGTCATTGATTGTAGACGTATCCTACAAGTAGGTTCTTATAGTAATTCCCTTAGAGTCCAGTCACATCATATGAAACATATACATAGGGGAAGACACAAGCTTTAAAGACAGCATTATTTTCAAGCAAATAACTGATGATTTCTCTGTTTCAAAGCTGCTATTTACCCTATGTATATGTATATTGGTATGTTCTTGTCTCTTTTTGTTTTCTCTATACTAATGCAATTATGTAATACATGGGTTTTATTAGCTACTTATTACATATTTCACAGTACACAAAAATCTATTAAGAAAACAATTATAATTTCATTATTCAACATATTAACATTACGAATATTATACCTTCATCTTGTACGCTACATACAATGCTGTTTCTGCATTAGTAGCTTAGTTTACTAGATAGAACCCCATAATAGAATGCTATTTATATCAATGCATCGTTCAAAGCACTAATTAGGGTATGATATTTATTGCAATGATCCTTGACACTTTTTTCGCAACATTATAATAAGAATCCCTTGTACACATATTTCATGAAAAGTACATACACATGTGATGTCATCAGTGATGTCATCAATGACATTTGTGATGTCATCTTTGATGTCGTGGGTGTTAGTCTTAGCAGTGCACGATGGTGGCGCGAGTTATGGTTGCTTAGCTTACCATAACTGGTGAATTTCAGGGGCTTTTCAGTTTTACTTGGAACCATAACGTCCCTTTAAGAAAGTTTTTTTATTAGCACGCAAACAATATACAAAGATGGAGTGTAAAAAGCAATTTCTCAGAGATGGCTGTACATAGAATGTTGCAAACTAAGAATTTATGGTCGTTTACAGTGAAGGTCAGCTGCTTCCATTTTTTGCTCGCGTGCCGGAGAGGCCCACGACTCACACTATAAGGTTCTATTGCTTTTTGACCTTGACAGACAGGGATCGTGCTAAAAGACTTCTTTTGAAGGAGTGTTGCAAAAACGTAAGACACGATAAGGATGAAATTTCTGAAACGAAACCACTTTTTTATATTATATCACTATGAGAAAGATTGTTGGCGCAGACGGAGTCGTATTTTGGGACTGCACTACGCTTAGAGAATGGAAAATGCCAATATAATGTAAGTAACCCTTTAGATTATTTTATACCGAAATATAATAACAATAGCGTGGCGTTAAAGCCCGGTTAAGTTGTACTTGTTCGTTCAATGTGGCATAGTGTTTTCTAACCCGCACTATCACAGCCAAATTGGTCCCCTGTCGCTTAGAGGGCTCTGAAAAAGGCAGAGGACAGATGGTGGGTTAATGGGAATAAGTTAACATACTCCGTTGCACTATCCTCACTAGCAAATAGTTTCACACCCTAATAAATAAAATGAATATTTTTAATGAATGTCGGCTGGTGAGACTAATTTATGTTTTTTAAAACAGGTACGTCCTTCCGTACTGTCAATGCCACGATTTTCAGACCCCAGAAGATGGATTTTTTAACTGCCAGGTGCAGCTACTTCTAAACAACTTCATGACCCTCACCATTTTATGGGACAATCGCCAAGGACCAATATGCCCTTACGCGGTACTAGCGGCTAGAAGCAACATACCAACCATTATGGTGGTCTAATGCCCCGTTGTTGGAACAGCCTTCCGATTATCAGTGCGACCATAGTGCTTCTTTTATCATAAACCAACACCATGTGTACCGCAAAGGAACAGCGCGTGACTCAAGATGAACTTTTGAGGATCAACAGCAAATACAAATGCAAATCGCTGAATATTCTCTAAACATTTGATGTCAAATAAAAGTACTTTACGAAATGTACAATCTTGCTGTTTGCTTTTAAATCACAGTTTCATATTCCGAATTGTGGCGCGCTGTGTTGTGAGATGATCTGTGTTGTTTTCCGGGTTGTGTGTAAAGTCACGTAGGACTGGAGACGACTGGGCCTTACGCGGTACTAGCGGCTAGAAGCAACATACCAACCATTATGGTGGTCTAATGCCTCGTTGTTGGAACAGCCTTCCGATTATCAGTGCGACCATAGTGCTTCTTTTATCATAAACCAACACCCTGTGTACCGCAAAGGAACAGCGCGTGACTCAAGATGAACTTTTGCAGATCGACAGCAAAGACAAATGCAAATCGCTGAATATTCTCTAAACATTTGATGTAAAAAAAAAAAAAAGTACTTTACGAAATGTACAATCTTGCTGTTTGCTTTTAAATCACAGTTTCATATTCCGAATTGTTGCGCGCTGTGTTGTGAGATGATCTGTGTTGTTCTCCGGGTTCTGTGTAAAGTTGCGTTGGACTGGAGACGACTGGGCGCGTTTGGCTACACACCCTGTACCGTCACGGAGAGAGACAGGGAATATGAATGCTTTGATAATGTCAGGCTTAGGGGCGGGAGATATGATTTAGTGTCGCAAAAGCAGGTCAGCCAGGTCGATGGGGCAAGTGATAGGATTATCACATAATGTCGGCGCACAGCAGCAGCCTGATTTATCGTTTGTTTAGTGGACAAAAAGTCGGGTAAGGCCCATAGGAAATTGTAATGTCAACGGACATAAGGAGGGTTCTTAGAACACTTTCAACTTGACAACGAACAATACGAACAGCATTCTCAGAACACCCCCATTTTGTTTAATTGCAAACATTACCTCCACGTCCACTCTTCCTCGTCCCAGTACTTACTTCATGAGGCCCCTCCCTCCGACACAGGACCTTCTTCTATTTCTTTAAATTCCTATAACTCCTCCCCCACATCCACATCACTCAGTTTCATATTACCAAGCCGGAGCATGGGACCTTCCCCGCAGGGAGGGTGAGGAGGGTCGTCAGTACTGTGATGGGGAAGAGTAGGACTAGGAGTAATGAAGATTACCAGTAAGTAATCAGAGCCTTTCAGGACACCGCGAGTGTTCTTAGAACACATTCAACTTGCCAGAGTACAATACGGACAGCGTCCTCAGGACACCCCCATTTTGTTTATGTATGAACATTTAAGGACACTACGAGTGTTCTTAGCTCAATTTTAGCTTGCTTGTGAACAAAACGTACACATACTCCGTCCTCAGAACACCCCACCATTTAGTTTATATAGAACATTTCAGAACAGCCGTGTTGTCCGCAGACAAATTGGACACAACAAAAGTGTCTAGCATATAAAAAAAAACAGAACATTGAACCTATCTCATACTCCCCCACCCTCCCCAAACACTCTTACACACCAAGACACTCCACTAAATACAATTTTTAATCCAAGTTTCACCAGGCTGTCCGCGGTCGTCCGCGAATGCAAGATGGCGGGCGCCACAGAAAATCTGACCTGCTTCACGCACCACGCCGTCCAATCAGCGAATACGTCGCATGTCCGCAGACATCACGCAAGCCGCTTGGCCAATCAGAGCACTGTCCGCGGAGCGAACCGGGAAGTCTGTCCGCGGAGCGAACAGAGATATCACTAATTTTTTTGCCATACATTTTGATCATTTTAAAAGAAACTGCTGGATGGATTTACACCAAATTTGCAAAAGCACGCTTTCGGGACCAAGCCCCCGCTCCTGCTGCAAATTTGGTGTAAATCCGTCCAGCGGTTTGGGCTGTAGGCGTGCGCAAAGTTTTTTCCCATTATGTCTATGGGAAAAAACAAAAGTTTTGGGACCCCCCTATAACTTTGCCCCCCCTGGACCAAACCTCTCCAAACTTTGCAAAAAATTCAGAGTGGGCCATATACTTTTTTTGCAAAGTTTGGTGAGGATTTGTCCAGAGGGAGCGAAGTTATAAGCCGCCCAAAAAATGCTCTTCCTATGGAAACACCAACTTAACCATAACTACATGGACGCTACCGCGTCCATGTAATATATATATATATATATATATATATATATATATATATATATATATATATATATATATATATATATATATATATATATATATATTTGTTTTTAAAACAAATGTTTTTAGCACACAGTGTACTTTTTCCATTGAATCAGAGCATTATATCCAAACATAAAATAAAAGAGTCTACAAATCATCATTTGTCAAAACCGCATTATATTCCTTTGCTTTTCTACATTTCTCATCATTCTTAAAACATTAAATCACTCAGTAAAGCTTCAAGAAATTGGCATGTCCAGCAATTTCAGCAAATAGGGAGTTAAGTGTGCAGAAGAAATGAATAGAGGAGGGAAGGATCAATCTATGAGATGCCACAGTGCTCCAATGGGGTTATCAGCATCCTAGGGGTGTTAGGTATAGTTTGGCGCCTCTTGCTGAGCTTCAGACATTACCTCTTCACCCTCCGCAAAGGTTCTCACGAGGAACTTAACCAGAGCCAGCATCAGTGATTAGAGGTTGGTTGACATTAGTCTGTACCAAACTTCTGACGAGATTACTGAGGACGGAGAATTTATAAAGATACAGAAATGGGTAGTCCTCTCACGCATCATCTCGGGACAGAACGCATCACATTCTGCACATTACGAATAACCATCCACCAGTGTGTGTGTTGGGTGAATGTAAAAGCCAGATGGGACTGAGATTGAGAATCACGCCCATGACTGTTCTGGTACTTGCATACTCCCAATGAATGACCGTGAACATTAAGCTAGAATCATTCTCCTTCTGCATAACAAGTTTCTTTCTAAATGTTGTGATATTGGGCCATTAAGTAATTCATCTTCTTCACTAGTCAGCTCTACAAAACAGAGTACTATATTAGTTCATGTAAGGTAAGCAGTTCCAAATAATTTCACATTGTTGTATTTATGAAAGGAACTGAGAAACCAAATGTTCAAGTACAGGAAGATCAGACTGACCTCAAATCCTAGCGCCACCTCTTAACCATAGTGTTTGATGCTCGGCAACTAACTTAGAGGTTGATTCATGGAACAAATGTGCGCCGAAAATCGTGGCACAAGGTGGCGCAAGCGTGAAAAATCAAGCGCAGGTGCGATTCATGAAATGCCCTGTGCGTGTTTCCCCCTGGAAGTGTGCCAAATCCGTGCGTGGCGTACACGGGTGCACACATCATTGCAACATCCAGAACGCCATGCGCGAGGCACGCAGCAAAAGCGCACAACGTCAGCGCACACACCAAAAAGGGGGCAGAACACGGGGCGTAACGCACGGAATGGGGAACAATGCGTGAAAATAAGGGCGTAACTGGGGATGTGCTGCTGGGAAGTACACGTATTCATGGAATGGAATAGGGGAAACCCACGCACGGCCAAAGACACACACAGGCCTTAACACGTCCGCCACTCGAAGGCAGGCGGTAGCGTCCCTGCGCATTACAAAAGTGTGCGCAAACAAAAAACACGTATATACAGCAACGATGAATGTCCCATTCTGTGGCCCCTTAGGAGAAATGACGTGTCACGCAACGCACAGGCATCCCAGAAAAGCAAGAAAAAGAGATAAGCGACCCCTGTTGCCCATGTGCATGTAAAAAAACACACGCAGTACGCTGTGGCAGCCAGGAGCCCAAAAAATACGTACGCGATCAACACGCAGGCTAGTATGCCTGTAAAAAAAAGGGGTATGCGACAAACATGGACACCCGCAGTGGGAAAAATAGCGTGTGCGACTCACCATCTGCGTGTAGAAGAAGGACGCATAGCCAACACCCACCCGCTGTGAAGTAATCACGTGTGAACCCCAACACCTGGAAAACACATGCACCGCTTCCCACGAAAAGCACGTACAGAGCGATGGAAACCCACGTGGGATCTTCAACCCATGCCAGAAGAAACGCCTGCGCGTGTCACATCACAGACGCGCTTACGCGCTAAGGGCCTTTCCTCGAATTACACACTGACGTGCAGTTTTTTCACGTGCCAAATCACTCCGTATCAAGCTGGCCACGCAACAACACACGGAAGACCACGCTCCTGCCCAGAAGGCCATTTTCCTGCCCTCCAGAGCCCCGAGCACGCTCCCACCTTCCATCTGCTGCAGCCTGCCTGCCTGCTGGCCACGTGCCCTGCTATTTGGTGCCTGCACGTCAGCCATCTGCAGGGGTCCAGTTGCTGTGACCATCCCTGCTGGAACAGAAGACTCCCGACTGAAGTTCCATCGCTCCACAGCCCAGCACCAGGACCCAGTTGCCCACCCACACCTGCCTCAGGGGTTGTAATGTCAGGGGAAACACCATTGGAGACCAATGGCAACCCCCAGGTAGAGAGGCAGAGGGCTACCAGCTTCAGTGCCGCAGAAGTTGGAATCCTGGTGGAGCAAGTCCTGGTCAATTATGATGTTCTCTTTGGAAGTTCACGCGCCGACAATGAAGGACGGAAAAGGATCTGGAAGGACAACATCGTGGCTGCCATCAACGTGGAGGGGGTGGCAGCCCGTGACATGCAACACATCCGGAAGCACTGGGAGGACTTCAGGTCCAGGACCCTCACAAGGCCCGGCGCCTCTTGAAGGCAAAGCATGCAGAGGGGTGCCGGGTCCGCCTTACAAACATCCAGATGAGGGTCCTGGAATGCATACACCCAGCGCTCAACCTAGAGGTCCTTCAGAGGCAGACCCGTCCAGAGTCGAGCGGTAAGTGTCCATGCGTACTGATTGGACGCAGTGCATGTTGAGGTGTGGCAGGAGTGTGCAGGTTGGACATATGTCTTGAAAGGCCTTTGTATGGATGTGTATATACAGGGACATGAGCCTGCCGCATGTGAGTCCAGTCATGTGTGAGGCACATCAATGGTGTATGTGTTCAAATGCATGATGGCCAAATGCATGTGTAGGTGCACACATGTATACATTTCTGTGTATGTACTGTGGCATGGTTGTGGTGTGACACATGGATGCTGGTTCCACCTTCATGTATGTGCACAATGTACATGTGCGTGTGTGTGTATTTGCCATGTGTGCCACTGTGATACACCATGGATTCATGTGACACTGACATGTAGGAGTCTGATTGGCAGATGTGACATGGATGCCGATGATTTAACTGCGACAGGTGGTGGAGATGTACAGATGCATGTATGTCTGGTGGCATGTGTGCATGTGTTTGGCACTCCCCGTGTTGCTTGTGACGTCAGGCTAACCTTCGGATGTTTGTGCTGTTGTGTGTGTATGGATGCTGCTGCCTGCTGAAACATTCCTGTTAATTTGCGCATGTGTGTGGGTTCAAATGATAGGTGTGTTGGGGATTGTGATGCCATGTGTGAAGTTGACACTGCCACTCATGTGCAACTGTCATGTGTGTTTCAGACCAATGTACAGTGCCCTGATGCCTGTGTTCTGTCTCTCCCTGTCTGCAGCGTCAACTGATGAAGAGGGCAGAGACGGTGCTGTGGAGCACAGCAGCAGGTATCCCACCGCCAGCCGGAGACGCAAGGCCCAGCTCCCCTCCGATGTTGTCATCTCGTCGGGGAGTGAGGGCTCTGGTGCCGCTTCCGCGGCCACAGCTGCCGAGGGTAGGTCCAATAGGCGGAGCTCGGAGGTGGACTCCTCGGCAGCAGAAGGGGCAGCTGAGACCCCAGAGGGACTTATGGAGGAAGATGGCACCGAGTCATCCAGGTTGGTGGAGGGTTTGGTTGAGGAGGAGGCCGTGGAAGTGCCACACACGGGGTCTGGAGGGGGGATTCCACTGGTGCTAGTGGTGCAGTCCAGGGGCAGGGACACGAGGCAGCACAGGCGGCCGCGGAGGTACCTGTGTGTAATCCTGTACCTGATCCTATGACTGCATCATCCCGCACCAGCAGGGATGCCTTCGTCCAGACCCCTTTTCAGCGAGGGGATGCACAAACAACAACTGGCCTTCCTCACCCTGTGGACGTGGCAATCCGGGACCGTGTTGAGCCTGTCCTGGCTGGGGTGGCGCTGCGTCAACGTGGCACAATGACGTTATTTTGGATGCCTCATTGACCGCGTCGACCTACTAGGACGGATCACCAGTGCTGGGTTCCTCCGTGTGCTGGACCTTGTACCAGCCCCCTCCTCAACTGAACCCCCTATGCGCCAGTCATCCTCCGTGCCATCTTCCTGGCCATGTATCACCTGGCCACTCTGTGGAGCTGCCCCTGACCCAGCGGCCAGGCTGGCAGAGGACACATCCCTGCCACAGTCGGGAGTCGGAGGTCCAGCAGGGGTGGCCACCCCAACAACTGGACCCCAGCAGGAGGAGGACACGCAGGCATCAACAGGCAGGGCACATGAACAGCAGCAGCAGGCTCAAGTGGGAGCGATGATGGCTCGGGGCCATCAACATCAGAGGGACAGGCATCGGCCGGAGGGCAGGAGGACCCAGGATTGGGAGTGTCTTCCGTGGGGCAGTGGTTGGGCCAGCAAATAGATGCGGAGCGGCAGCGGGCTTAAGAGGCACGGCTCACTATGGTCAGGGAATAGAACTCCATGTGTAGGGCTTTCGAGGCAGGATGTGTGCCTCGAAGAAATTCGCAGGGAGTTGGAGGTGGACATGGCTTTATCCCTGCTAGACCTCTGGGCCAGGGAACAGGCCCGTCTCTAGGATGTTGAACAGGAGTTCGATGATGCCCTGGGCTGGGAAATCTACAAGTGAGCCGTAGGACTTGCCCGCCGCCATTGTATATAGTTCATTAATGTTAGGTTTCCTTTCTATTTTTCTTTCATTTAGGGTGCATGGACTATGCCCCACCTTTTTGTGTATAGTTATTTATTAGGTGGGGTTTTTTGTAGGTTTCCTTTGGATTGTTGGGCTCATGGATCCTTGGATGTTCTTTTGTAAATAGTTTTCGATGTAGATTTCATTTTCTTCCACCCATGGTGGAATACTTTGCTTTTTTTGAACTGTGATTTTTTTTTTTATGGACAGACCCATTTTTTTTAACAATTTTGGAATTCCGGACTTGGATTATTTCTTTTCATTATTGTGTGATTTGGTTTTATTCATTTAGTTGATTCTTCAATAAACTTTTTTTCTTTACTTTACTTGTGTGGTCTTCAATCATTTGTTTTGTGCATGTCACAATGTTGTTTTTCACAGTCATGTGTCACCATTGTGTGGGCCTGAGGGAAATGTATTCATGGGCATGCTGGTTATGTATTTTCTATCATGACTTTGGAAATTCAATATGTGGAGTGTTTGAACTGGGGTGGCCTGGGGTGGGATTTGGGTGGCCATAAGGCCCATGGGTCTGGAGTGTGATGACGTGTTGGGTGGGGGGACATGAGTCAGGTCCTGCTGGCAGGTGCCCGTCTATGGTGGGTGGGTGAGTGGGTGGGGGGACATGAGTTGGGGCCTGCTGGCAGGTGCCCGTCACTGCTGGGTGGGTGGGGGTGCAGGGGGACATGAGTCGGGGCCTGCTGGCAGGTGCCCGTCAATGGTGGGTGGGTGAGTGGGTGGGGGGACATGCGTTGGGGCCTGCTGGCAGGTGCCCGTCACTGCTGGGTGGGTGGGGGTGCAGGGGGACATGAGTCAGGGCTCACAAGTGCGCTCACAAGTGCATGGTGCCATGGGGGCTGCCTGAAGGCCATGGGGAGGATTGTAGGGTAGTCCCCTGTGGTGTGGGCTGCCTGCAGGACATGGGGAGGGTTGTAGGGTAGTCCCCTGTGGTGTGGGCTGACTGCAGGGCATGGGGAGGGGGGAAACCACACACCCGGGAGAGCCTATGTTGTCAAATCGCATGTAAAACTTCCCACGCACCCCCCAAATAAACGTTCCCCGCTCGCGCCAGGCCCATCGCGTGTAAAACTCCCCGTGCACCCCCCAAGTACACGTTCCCCGCTCGCCCAAGGCCTATCGCGTGTTGTACTTCCCGCACCCCCCCCAAATAAACGTTCCCCGCTCGTGCCAGGCCCATCGCGTGTAAAACTCCCCCCACACCCCCGAAATACACGATCCCCGCTCGCCCAAGGCCTATCGCGTGTTGAACTTCCTGCGCACCCCCCAAATACACATTCCCCGCTCGCACCAGGCCCATCGCGTGTAAAACTCCCCGCACACCCCCCAAATACATGTTCCCCACTCGCCCAAGGCCTATCGCGTGTAAAACTTCCCGCAAAACCCCCAAATACACGAAGGCACCCCATCTACCCTGGGCATGCCCCACAGGCAGCCCACTCACCCTCCCCATGCTCCACAGGCAGGCCATCCACCCTGGGCATGCCCCACAGACAGCCCACTCACCCTCCCTATGCCCCACAGGGAGGCCATCCACCCTGGGCATGCCCCACAGACAGCCCACGCCACAGGGGGGTGCTTTTACTACGCAATTTATCTGGCGCGAGCGGGGTACGTGTATTCCAAGGGGTGCGTAGGGAGTTTTACACGCGATGGGCCTGGCGCGAGCGGGGTACGTGTATTCTGGGGTGTGCGCTGGGACCTTTACACGCGTTTCCGCCGGCGCGAGCGGGGTACGTGTATTCTGAGGGGTGCGCAGGGAGTTTTACACGCGATGGGCCTGGCGCGAGCGGGGTACGTGTATTCTGGGGTGTGCGCTGGGACCTTTACACGCGTTTCCGCCGGCGTGAGCGGGGTACGTGTATTCCAAGGGGTGCGTAGGGAGTTTTACACGCGATGGGCCTGGCGCGAGCGGGGTACGTGTATTCTGGGGTGTGCGCTGGGACCTTTACACGCGTTTCCGCCGGCGTGAGCGGGGTACGTGTATTCTGGGGCGTGCGCTGGGAGTTTTACATGCGTTTTCGTGGTTGGGGGGCTGTATGCTGGTCCACTGGCCTTTGCACCTGGTACTGGATTTGTGTGATTTCTTTGGCGCACGGCGTGGGGTTGGGGGCGTAACTGGCGCTGCTGCAGGGTCGCTGCACCACTCTGCGCCACGGCTGGTTATGGATGTATAAATCCATGAATATGCTGTGCGCCTAAATGGGTTTTGGTGTATGCGGCTGGCGCAGACTGCCGCACGCGCACTCTGTGCACCAGCAGCATGCGCCACTTGTGCGCCGAATTCTATGAATTACCCCCTTAATCTCAGTGAACAATTTGTCAAATTTGCTATTCCCAAAATATGTCAAAATGTCCTTTGCTAAAAGTGATTTAGTTCCAGGGTACACTCTTCAAAAAAGGCTCACTCATGGTTTAACTGGCTGTAGTGTTGCTACTTAAATATATATATATATATATATATATATATATATATATATATATATATATATATATATATATATATATATATATATATATATAATATTTAAGTAGGAAAGTCCATTTGAGCCAAGTCACACACCTTGCTGGAAGTTGATATGCAGTTCTGACCCACAACAGCAAGGCATTGTTGATATGCAAATTAGCACAGCTGCAAACCTTTTCTCCAGGAAATGTTCTTTGTCTCAGTGCTACCTTATACATAGCTTAATCAACCCAACACAGACACTTTGCAAGGCTATCAGGGCTACTACATACCTGGTTTCCACCTTATTAGGGATTATTAGTGCAGTACACTGCTGAGAGAGTTGTGGTCAGAGCATTTGGCCATGTTGTCACAACACCAAGAAAGTTATGGTGGGCTTAAAAAGGTTTGAAAAAAAAACTTTCACCTGAAATGTGAAAGTAGGAAAGTCTATTTGAGCCAAGTCACGCATTCCACAATGCCACCTAGTAGCCATCGCTGGGAGTTTACCCCCAGTTCTGAGCCACATCGGCAAGGCATTGTGGGTATGCAAATTAGCCCAAAAACAAACCTTTTCTCCAGGAAATTGTCTTTGCCTTAGGGGGCAGTGCTACTTTATACTAGCTTAATCAACCCAAGGCAGACATGTTGCAAGGCTGTCAGGACAGCTACATACCTGGTTTCACCCTTAAGCCTTTCCCGAAACTGGCGGTGTTAAGTTTTACTGTGTTTGTGCAAAAAAACATACTTGAACAAACGCAGTCAAACTTTAAAGCGGCTTCTTTCAAGAAAGTCTTCATCACCTCTGTGCATATTGCACTTTAAAATGTACTATTTGATAGTTGGTCCCCACACCAGACCATGAGGGGGTGGGGGTAGAAAAGTGGGGGAGGAGCCCCACCTATTTTCTGAAGTGGCCCCTCCCATCACCAGTTAGACCCCTCCACCCCCCAACCGAAATGTAGGTTTCATTGCACCCTTGCCTGGGACGGACAATGCGGACAATGCTAAACTTTGACTGCATGCGAGCGTAAGAAGCTTCTTAAATCCTTTTTGTGCCATTGGTAAATTGAGATCCACATTTCCCATCATACGCAATGTTACGAGAAGAATGCAATTTAAATGATATCATCTATATCATTGAAAAACAACATACAAACGTTTCAATCAATCCTTCGTATGTTCGGATAATCCCTCTCATAAATCGTTTCTTAATACACGTTCGCCAACTAGCGGGATAAAATAATTTTGACGAATTGTATGTGACAACCAAAACCAAAATATGTTTTAATGAATAGTATAATAGTTTTCAATTCACTCGTGGTGTCCAACTCCAAGCCTCAAGGGCCGGATCCATGTCGGGTTTTCAGGATATCCCTCAATATTAAATAGATACATTTTCATACAGTGATTCTAAGTGTATGCACATTTTTCCTCATGAATAGTAAAGAGGGATATCCTGAAAACCTGTCAGGATCCCAGCCCTCGAAGCCCGGAGTTGGGCAAATGACTAGTCCATCATCCAACATCTAACAAGAAAAAAAGGTCATGAACAGCGTACATATTGCATTCGTGTTTACTCATATCTCTAGATCCCTAATGGGGCTTTATGTTATTTGATTTTTTGGTCAGCACTGTCCCTACATAGAGGGCCTTCGGAGTGCTTTGAGAGGTTAAGAAGCTCAAGAGGTGGGATGGGAAACAGAAGTTAAACAATGTTTCAGTCAAAAAGAGTCTGAAGAAGGTGAAGAAAGCGGGAGCAGCCAAGAGCCCTGAAACACCCAAAGTGGCCCCAACCGCGAAAACTGCTAAGAGTCACACAAAGACCAAGCGGTGGAAGCAAAAGCAGCAAAGAAGAGCCCACCCAATGCTGTGAAGCCCAAGGCCATCAAACATAATGTAGCTAAGCCTAGAAAGCTACACCCAAGAAGGCGTAAAGGTTTGCGTTGAGACCTTAAAACAGAGAGAGTCTCATTTTACATGTGCTTGTTCACGGGCCATTGTCAGAGAGAGAGGTTGGACCTTTCAGGTAGGAATCAAGTAACCACAGGTGCTGTGGGTTTGATCCTTTCCACCGGTAATCTCTATTTACTATTTTCCTCCATCCACGGCAGAGTACGCCAGTACAAGCCGGGCGCCATCACATCCACAAGTTCTTTTTTCAAAGGCTTATTATTGAATTTGAATTCCTAATTCCATGTCTTAGAAATAAGACAGAAGCCGTATCTACTTCTTACATGCATGACTGTATTTGATTAAGTACATCTCAGCCAATGAGCACCTAGTATTTTAAAATATTATACTCTTAGTTTTTGTTATCTTCCTATGACCTTGTGCCGTTCGTAGTTGAGGGTATATCGTGTTACAGTACTTGTGTTGATCCTTCCGATTGTCACTTTGAGTTGTTGTGCGTGAGGGTTGTGTGGTATCTAGAGGAGGGTTACATGTCTTTATACCGAAGTAATTTATAACGAATGCCCATATATTGAATATTTTATATAGAAACATTTTATAGTGAATGCACTTTTTTTCAGGGTGTTTTGGGGGGTCTCCCCCAAATCCCTGTTTCCCACCCCTAAAAACACATTCCGACTGTTTCCCAAAAATATTTAACCCTTTACCCCACCCTAAATACATTCAATATAAAGGGTTTCAATATAAAATATTCGATATATGGGCATTCTATATAAAAGATTCAATATGAACACTGTACGCCCCAAGATCCTGGTGTGTGCATAAATGTGTGGCTAAGCCCTCTTCAAAATATAATTCACAGATTCCATTTAACTTTAATTGATTTGCTTTGGCTCACTGATAAAGCATACTAAGATGTTTTGTAGTCAACCAAATCGGACAGCATTTTCGTTAATGACAAATCAGCTTAAATGGTTTATTTTATGGTGCATAAGGCACATCAAAATGACATACAAATGATACACTATCCATATTCAGGTCTATGGGTAAGCATTGTATTGTGCTTGTCATTTATATAGCGCCTTTTACCATTATTAGAGTCTCAATGCGCTGTTAGTGGGTGCGCCCTCGGAGGACCAAGAGTGTTGGAGGTCATGGAGTAAGATTAGGATGCGTGTGTGCATTTGGCCAAATAAGGCTTAGCAGGGCTGGCCAGGATCCGGTACAGAGCAACCTCTGTGGTCAGGCATGTGGGTGGGCGCTGAGAGGAGTCAGAGGATGGCGTGAGTGCTATAGACTCGCTATGTGCCCAGCGTGCCCACATTTGTCATAGGTCTTCTCTGCATTCTGATGTCAGAGGCGTTGAGACCTAGTCTGATGTGAGTAGGCAGTTATGGAAACATCACAACCAAAATTTGTCATAGTCCTTGCTGTATGCTGATGTGTGCCGGTAGCCATGCCTGCGGCCACTGTCCACCAGAGTGGTGCATCATGCGTACCTGGTGGAATTCGGTGATGATTTTTTGTTTGTGTGCCCACTCGGGTACATTGGCTTCTTCTGTCGATTATGACCGCTCAAGTACGTAGTTCTCATCTCTCCAATGTTCCCTCTAAGGTGAGAGATGGGCAGCCTCCCACCTTTGATCTTCTCCCCACGCAGGCATGTGCACATTGGGAGGCGTAAATCATGATCTTTCTTCCACACGTAGGGCAGGGCTGAACCAAAGATCATTTTACTGACCTGGCAGGACCAGGCCCTTCAATAAGGAGGGCATCTCCACTCTTGCCGCAATGGTGCGGGTGCCACGGCGGAAACAGATCATCTGCTCCGCTATGGAGCCAGGGGAGTATCCAGCGTGGCAGGAGTGACGGGGTGGGGGAGGATGGGGGGAACTATTGAAAAAGTCCTGCTTTTTTCTTGAGTGGGGAAAATGGGTTCTCCCGATGTGTGGTCAAAGAAGGTAGAAAGATCTAACTACCCATCTTAATTGGCTTCCGTGGCCACACCAACAAAACCACTGCATCTAGAGCAGTTGCGGGTGCTGAAGGTTTAAAGTGAAGGGGTATTTTGAACCGAGATAGTGCATGTGAACTAAACTAGTAAGATTCTGGCCCCTTACACATTTTGTAAAATAATGGGTTGAAATCATGCATTTCGCAGCACAAAAAATCAAAACAAATTCTAACTTTGTACAATTTACACTGTAGGGACACATGAAACACTCCAATAGATGTCAGGTCACCAACAGTACAAAGGAACATGTTGTAATGTCTGCTGAAGCTGTCCGTCCCCAAAATAAAATCAGAAAGCCTCTCTCCACAGTACATGCCAGCATTCCCCGGCTTTCAAGCAAGTTATCCCCAAGCCAGGTCTGTTCCCCTTTCAGGAATTTTATGTCCAAAGAAAGTAATGAGGCCGGTATTCACAATACGTGCCAGCATTGTCCCTGCAAAGCACATTTTCCTGCTGCTGGAGCCCAAAAAAAAAGGGGGCCATCTCAACAACATATGCTTGCGCTGCACACTTTTCATGCTGCTAGTGCCCAAATAAAATCTTGCAGTGTGTCATCAAACATGCCCATGCTGACCTCAGCCCTGCATCATGTCACTCGCAGTGCCCACAAACTGACACTTTGCTGCATACATGCACACGCATACACCTATGTACACAAACATATTCGCAAAAAAACACATGCACCATTGTTTTAAGCATACAATTTTACTTTGTTTTGAGTCTAAACGCCAGAAATTGTAGTTATTTCACAGATGACATTGGAAAACTAGCTATCTCCTTAAACTGTATATATTTAATCTTTAAAAGGAGCTCTATTGCATTACTCACTTGAATTATCTTGGTAGCAGACAGATCTGGTCGGTGACTGGAGGGGGTGGGGGGGTATCTTTCATTTGGAAGTGCCACATCACTTTGCCAATTGTCTAAACACTCATGTCTTGAAAAGGCCCTGCTTACTACAGAAACAATTAGAAACTCTTTTTTAATTGACAAAGCCTTGGTAGGATCATTTTTGTCCTGCGTATGGCAGGCTCGAAATGGGATGGGACAGTGCACCCATTAAGTTGAACTGTTGATCATTAGCAGGGCGCCCCCTATAAATAAAAAAACACATGTGGAAACTGTGCCGCCATGCACGGTGGAGAATGTGAAGGCGGAACCCTTCCAGACAAGGCAGCAGTTGGCACAAATGTCCCCGTCAGCTCTAAGATGTCCAAGTTTTCGGCTCCAAGGGCCCTTTGGAGGGGGGGGCAGCTTGCCCTGCCCCCTGCACCTCTGTTTGATATGCCATTTTATGTTGTTTCTCTTCTCATCTTTGCAGCTCTGTGCAACTATACATGTGGACATGAATAACTCATGCATGTTTTGTTGTTAACGTTTTTTTCGTGCCCATTCTCTATAAACTCAAAATGCACCTCTAACTTTGAACAAAACTTCTTTTTCGTTGACAAACCTCAAAGTGGTGTTCATCTGAAAAGTTTAGAGTGTGTAAAGAAATGTTGTTCCTCTAAGGTCTAGGCGCTGAGGTAAGGTTTCTGGACGGCTCCCTGCAATCGGAGGCACCGCGCTCCAGTTCTGGACTGTCACCATCTCAACGCAGGCTGTAATTTGACAAAGAGTACTTAAATAAAGGTCACATATCCAGTAAATACGGTTCAACTCTCAAAGGAGAGTGTACGTTTGGGATTGCGCAATATTGCATTAAGCATACACTTAGTATAAACACTTCATTCACCTAGATGAGCAGAAGTCTTTCTACCATGTCTGTGCTTAAAGAAACACATTGCATATTCTTACGTCGGGCAAATGCTGGCATGTTAGGGCCAAGCCGTCACAGGTATGTTCTTACTGGGGCATTTGCTGCATGTTTGGGGAAAAGCCATAATAGGTGTGTCCTTAGAGAGCAAATGCTGACATGTTGGGGCAAAGCCTTCGTAGGGGTATCCTTACAGCAGCAAATGCTGGCATATTGGGACAAAGCCTTCGTAGGTGTATCCTTACAGCAGCAAATGCTGGCATATTGGGACAGAGCCTTCGTAGGTGTATCCTTACAGCAGCAAATGCTGGCATATTGGGACAAAGCCTTCGTAGGTGTATCCTTACAGCAGCAAATGCTGGCATATTGGGACAAAGCCTTCGTAGGTGTATCCTTACAGCAGCAAATGCTGGCATATTGGGACAGAGCCTTCGTAGGTGTATCCTTACAGCAGCAAATGCTGGCATATTGGGACAAAGCCTTCGTAGGTGTATCCTTACAGCAGCAAATGCTGGCATATTGGGACAAAGCCATTGCAGATGTATCCTTACAGGGGAAAATGCCATTACAGGTGTATTCTTCCAGTCATAAATAGTGGCAATATTTGGACAAAGCCATCATGAGTGTGTTCTTACAGAGGCAATGCTGGCATTCTTTGTTTTCTTTCTTTACTGTACATGTACAAAATGTCTCAACTAAGAGCCGAACATCTTTTTTTTCTGCACGCACGCTTCATGTTTATTCCTGTGCATAGTTACCTTTTTCATTTTGCCCTAATTTATTCATGGTGACATACCCTCCAACTAAAGATATTGCACTCTAACAAAGGGCACGGCCTACTGGCCATTGGTCTGGTACTTTATTTATTTAAATTTTTAGATTGCGCTACATGCCCATAAGCCTCAGAAAGCACACAGAACAAGACAAGACTAACAAACAGGAAATTGAGCTGGAGAATGGCAGGCTAGGAGAGCAGGAAGGCAGATATGCGAAGTGCCTAGGCTGCTGAATTGAAGAGGCAAGTTTTTATAGCCTTTTTAAAATCAGCCAGCGAAGGAGTTGCTCTTAAGGAGAGGGGAAGCTTATTCCATTGTTGGGCTGCAAGAATTTCATAGCTTGTACTGCCACATTTGGAGAGTTTAAATTGGGGTTGACTGAGAGTGTAATTGTCCCCCATCCGTAGTATTCGTGCGGGTTGCTTAACTTTCAGGCGTTTTATCAAATACACAGGAGCCACTGCATTCCAGCAATTGTGAGTAAGGGTCAATGTCTTGTGAATTATCCTTTGCTTAATAGGTAGCCACTGTAAGGATATTCTGTGTAAGGTTACATGCTCACGTTTAGACAATCCATGGATCGCTCTAACTGCGTCATTCTGTGATGTCTGCAAACAGTGGAAGCTGTGTTGAGATTTGCCGATCAACAGGCTGTTGCAATAGAATAATCGGGAGTTCACCATGGCAGTGGCCAGAAGGGCTCTATTCTTGAGCGATAGGAAAGGTCTGATCTGATGAAGAAGTGTATTCACGTATCCACAGGCTGAACGTATATGGGATACTTGTTTTTTCATTGAGAGGTTACAGTCAAGGTATATTACCAGTGTTTTGACACACTTGAATACCGGTATCTGGTTTCCCAGAATTTTAAGGTTGACGAAAAAAGAGGGTCTAATGTCTTTAATCGTGGCCCTGTGGAAACAATGAGTAGTTCTGTTTATTCACTGTTTAGAGCTGGTGAGTTGGCTGCCATCCATACTTGTATAGCTGTGTATACTCTGCCCAGTACTTTAGTGTCTTCTGCGTGATTGCCTGATAACTCCGCGACTAGCTGCGTATCATCAGCGTAGTTTGCAAGAAGATCAAGGAAGGGCCTGATATAGATGCTCAAAAGGGCAGGGGACAAACAGGAGCCCTGTGGAATGCCACATGTGGTGGTAATAGATGGTGACGGGGCATCCTCTACGGCAACTCTCGAAATTCTTGGACCTAAGAATGACATAATCCACTGAGTGGTTTTCTCCGAGCAATTGACGATTTTTTCTAGTCTCTTTTGTAGTAGCCCATGATCTATAAGATCACACTCTGTTGGTACAACATCAATAGAGCAGGATGGCCTTTTTCCACTATCCCAATGATGGTAGATTTGAGGTTCAATAGCACAGTCTCAGTGCCATGTTGGGTTCTGAAACCTGATTGGTGGGACCCTAAGATATTTTTGTCCTCAATACATTTTTGCAACTGCAAGTAGGCCACTTTGACCAAAATATTTTGGAGTGTTTTAAAATTGCCAGTAGGCACAGCTAGGGGTCTGGTAGTGTTCTAAAATAGGCCGTGCCCACTTGGGCCATAAGCAGTGGTGCAGAAAAAAATCTATGGAATAACAAAACCCTTGAAATTCAAGGAAAACTTTAGTTGCAGAGACATTAAGGTGAGAACTTAATGCAACAAAAACCCTGAAATTCAGATAAAGCCACCTTAACCTCGTGCCCTATGACTGCAATGATGATATCACTGGTGACATCATTACAATGATGATATCACCGGTGATGTCATCTGTGTGTCATCTGTGATGTCATCATCGTGGTCATAGGCTGCACAATGGAGGCAAAGTTAAGGTGATTTTAGCTGAATTTTGGGGGTTCTCTGCCTTTCCTCTACTTCCCCCAGACGCTCATGGTATCCCAAGCTCTGGTTCTCTCTAGGTTGGACTATTGTAACAGCCTCTTTCTAAATCTGCCTGCCTCTACTCTCCACCCTCTGGAACTAATCCAGAACAGGACTGCAAGACTTGTCCTTGGCCTCAAGCCCTGGGATCGTATCTCTCCAGCTCTGAAATCTCTCCATTGGCTCCCAGTGGATGCAAAGATTACATTCAAAACCCTCTGCATTGTCCACAAGGCTTTCTGGTGCCTGGGTCCAAAATACCTTCAACCATCCCTACGCAAATACCTCCCTTCTCAAGCTCTTCACTCCTTTACGTTTAACTCCCTCAGGGTCAGTCGTTTTTCAAAGAAACAAGCTGGGGGTAAATCTCTGTCTTCGGCTGGGGCCTCCCTCTGGAACAGCCTCCCTGCCACTCTAAAACTTGAGGAGAACCATCTCCGGTTCCGGAAGCACCTCAAGACCTTCCTCTTTTCTTCTGCCTTCGCTCCCTCTCTCCCCTGCTGATCTCTTCTCTCTAGGCACCATGCACCTGGCCACCCTCTATTCTCCGGCCACAGGTACCTGCTCACCCTGCCACCCTCCCGCACTGCCTCCGGGCCACCCCTTGCACTGGGGTCTGTATCTGTACCCATACAGCCCCCCTTTCTTCTTCCTGCACTTATCAGACCTACCATATCTGCTGCCTTAAATCTAGAACTTGCAAATTGCTGGCTGCATTGCCAATGTTCGTTGCCTACATTATTTATTTATTTATTTATTTATTTATTATTATTTATCTGTTTCTCCTCTGCTTCGCACATTCCATTTCTCCCCCCTTCCATGTACCTTTCCCCTCACCCTCTCCCATGCACTTGCATATTCTCAATGTCATTGGGCCTAGTAAGATCGCTGTTTTGTTCTCCCCTGTTCCCCTCCCTTGCCTTGCCACGCTCTGAAACACTTGTGTACGAGCGCGATAGAAATAAAATATCAATCAAAAAATCAATCAACGTCCTTGCAACTAAAGTTTTTTCCTTGAAAACACATATATATGTTATGTTATATTGATTTATTCCGTGCACCGCTACCACCCAAGTGCAGTCTCCAGGTGCTCGCGTGGCTCTGCAAGAGAGGTGGGTGGGGAGGTTAATAGGGATCGGGTGAGAGGATAGGTTCAGAACCAGGAGGAACTGACATCTGTGAGTGTTGTTTTGCATGTGGTAGTCTGTGCCCAAGAACTTGTGCATTGTAACCATATGGGTAAGATTCAGTGCCTCGGGTGTGTGGTAGTGTTTGTGTCAGTGTTAGTGTGTTGTATGGTGGGTTTGTTTGTGTGCACAAGTTAGATAGTATCCTTAAGGGATCCAGGGTCACGGATGGGCATAGTTGTAGGATAATCCGGTACCTAGTTGTGTAGTTGCAATGTTAATGGGTTTATGGGCTATGTTGGTGGTTCACTCTAAGGACCTCATCACGAGTTGAGCGGTATGCAGGCGCTATTTCCGTCGAGCGGAAATATCACTACTGCTGGGAGCTGTGGGACAAATAGCGCAGCATCACAAGTATGTGGACACGCGCACACGGTCCAGGCGGTAACACTAATTTGCGCCCAGCAGAAACAGTGCCGGAAAGCAGGCTGCCACCGAAAAACCCAGCGCTAATACCGCTACCGCCGTCAGTGCCATTAGCACACTTACTGTGCGCTACAGCGCCAACAGAAAATGCGTCATCGCCTGAATGGGAAGCACTGCGACGGCCATTTTGAAAATCACAATCCATCCACAATCATAGCCCCTGGCAGCCATCCACGCCCCCAGAGTATCCAAAATGTCTCGGGAGAGGGCAAGTCCGCACAAGATCGCTTGCACAAACCCAAGGTCACGGAGGGGGAGCTCATTGTCTTGGGGATGAGGTCATGGCCCACCATGTGGAGCTTCATGGTGCCAGACAGAGGAAGACATCCTCCCAGCGCTCCACCCAGATCTGGCAGGCGGTGAGCCAGAAGGTGTCAACAGTCTGCCGCGTCCCAGGCAATGGGGAAGACTGCTGCAAAAGTTGCAATGACCTGCGTGTGCGGGTCCGTGGAATCCTGGCCCAACACAGACAGGACAGCCTGGCCACCAGGGGAGGCTCACCTCTGCAACTTGCCCTGACTCACTGGGAGGAGAAATGTAGTACCGTCATCGACAGGGAGGGGATCGAGGGAGTCGGAGGAGCTGAGGTGGGTTCTAGCAGCCGGGAGGCAGAAGGTGAGTCAACCTCCCCCACCATTTGCATGTAACTACAACAGCCCAGCACAGAATCCCCCAGTGGAACTACACATGAGCCGGGCACTGCGATTGGGGGCAGTGCATGGGAGCCACTACAGGTACCTACTGCCGCACCCATGTGCCAGTGTACGAAGGCCACCCCTGTGAGCCAGAGGAGTGGGGTGGGCAGCTAAGGAACACATCCAAGCACCATGCACCACACAGCCATGGCGGGGGCACAGCAGTTCCCCATAGGGACCTGGCAGTGACAAGTACCAGACTCCCCCCTCAATCATCATGCGCAACAGTCAAGTTGGTAATGGGGATCAGATGCATGCAATTAAAGCAACGGCTAGGCCACCAACATACCCCAGCCATGCAACCACGGCCAATTGCAATCCACCAAGTGCCCCCCCTTCTAGCACTTGTCCCCATCATTGCCAATCCACTACCAAACACAAGCAGGCCAGGCCCGTGCATCAGTGCAACAGCCCTGTGCCATACCCCTCGCCATGTAATTACTGTCATGTATGCAAAAACAGGTGAGGGAATGTGTCCTAACACCATCCACTATGTCCCCTACTGGCACACAAGCTTCACCAGAGGCGGCAGGGTATGAGGACGTAGAGGGGCAATTATCACACATGCTCTCCCGCGCCACCACCAGCACCACCACCCTGCAAAGGGGGTGCTAAAGGACACTTAGTCGCAAGGCACACCCCACCACACCCCGCCACAGCAGGGCCACACCTACACCACAAGCCCAGCCTGCCAGGAGCACACCTGTTGCCAGTGAGGACACTACTGTGGCAGTCCAGGCTGCCAGTGAGGTAACCACTGTGGCAGTCCAGGCTGCCAAGGAGGACACAGCCCTGAAAACTATCACCCAGGAGGAACAAGGGGCGAGCAACAGCAGCAGTGATGGCCACCATGCGGCAGTGCCCCATCACCAACCCGCAGTCGCCACCCTCCACTACCCAACACACCAGAGCGCCCAGTCCAGAGAATGGAGCGCAGCCCAAGCCCACAGAGCGGAAGCATGCCGGAGGAGCGCACATACCCCGGAAGCAGACACTGACACCAGCTCCTATGGCTCCCCAGTTGTCAGCCCCACCAGGCGACATCCCCCCTCTCCATCCCAGCCGATGGCCGCCCGATGCACTGTCATGGAGCGGATAAATGCAATGGAGGAACGGCAGTGCCAAATGGAGAACTTTGCCACTGCACACAGCCAACACATGCAGGCTATTAGTGATGCCATCCAAGCAGCCACGAGGAGGATGGCCCATGACAATGCGCGGACCACGAGAGTTGTGGAAGCCTGCACAGCCTCATTGACAGGGTTTGGACAGCGGGTGTGTGAGATGTGCAAGGGGGTCTCTGCCCTAGCCGAGCAGATGAGGGAGAGCAATGCCATCCAATGCTAGCAGATGCAGGTGGTAACTTCTGTTCCATCCACCGCCACCACCCCCACAGAGGAACCTCAACACGGCACCCCTAGGCGGAGGTCCCTGAGCAGCTGCTCTCACTCTCCCCGGTTGCTGGGGGTCAGTAGAAGAGGGCACGTCCATCATGAAATTCATTATCTCTTGTTGGCCTGAGTGGCGATGTTATAGACACGGTGGTGGATTGTGTGCTGAGGTGTTGGTGGGGGCAGGGGGGATTGTGTGCTGGGGTGTTGGTGGAGGGTGGGTGGAGGGGGATTGTGTGCTGGGGTGTTGGTGGGTGGGGGGAGAGGGGATTGTATTCTGGGGTGTTGGTGGTGGGTGGGGGAGAGGGAAATGTGTGCTGGGGTGTTGGTGGTGGGTGGGTGGAGGGGGGATTGTGTGCTGGGGTGTTGGTGGGTGGGGGGAGAGGGGAATGTGTTCTGGGGTGTTGGTGGTGGGTGGGGATTAGGGGATTGTTGGTTGGAATCAGTTACATAAAGTTTTGGTGAACAAATAACATGCAAGGACATTCATGATTGGGTTCTTGTGCTCCTTGTTCACACTGTGCTGGTTGTGTACTGGGTCAGGTCACCGTACTAGAAGTAACTGTCTATTAGTGCCTGTCGGCCCAATCTCCCTACCCTCACTTCATCCCTGTGGGTGTCTGCCCTGGCTCCTGCAACATGGTCATCATCTCCTTCTTCCTCTGGGTGTGGCCTGCCAGCGTCAGGGGAGGGGATGTGGGGGGAGATAGGGAGACAATCCTCCTTAGGCAAATGTTATGGAGCATAGCACACACCAAGACTGTTTTCCCTGCTTTGTCAGGGGCATACATCAGAGCTCCTCCAATGTGGTCTAGGTACTGGAATTGTGCCTTCAAGAGTCCAAAGGTGCGCTCTATGCATACGCGTTTCCGGCTGTGGGCGTGGTTGCAGGTGGTCTCATGTGGTGTATGTGTGTCACGCACAGGGGTCATCAGCCACCTCTGCTGTGGATATCCAGAGTCACCTGCATGGGGTGGAATACAGACATCAATCATTTTTCTCATGCATGGGTCTGCTGTCTCAATGTATATGTCCATTGTTAGCCATGAGCATTCTTGTGAGCATCCGCCCCATGCAATGTGTGTGTGTGATGGGTGTGAATCCTTTGTATCCTATGACATACATTCTTTGTCCTGTACATGCACCCTTTGTCATTGTGGCAGGTGTTCTGTAGCGTGTACTGGTTGACCGCACATGAGCATTCGGCTGCGGTATGGGTGGACAAGCTGTTGGAAGTTGCTGTGTGGATCTGTGCTGTGCCACATTAAAGATGCATTGTGGTCTGATGTGTCATTGTGATGGCAGCGGTGTGCGTCCATCACCATGTGTGTGTCCAGGTGTGTCAAACAGTGCATGCACCCTTGGATGCCCCCCGTCGATGGTGCAGGTGCTGCACGGGTGCTGCCAGTGCCTCCTCTTGACATGCAATGCTTCTTGTGGCTATCCCTCTCTTTTTTGTCTTGTGCTTCAACTTGCATATGTGGAAGGGTTTGTACATACCCACTATCCTGATCCGTTGTCCTTGGTGCCTCTCCATGTATCCCAGCAATGTGCTCTTGCGCAGGACCATGGAGTCATGGGTGGATACTGGGTAGTGGGCACAGCAGTGGAGTATGATAAGGTCAAGGTCACAGGTCACCTGCACATTCAGGGAGTGGTAGTGCTTCCGCTTCCTATATACGACGACCACATGGGCCTAGGGCGCCACCAATGCAACATGGGTGCAGTCGTTGGCTGCAATCACATTGGGCAGTTGTGCAGTGGCATAATAGTGTGCCTTCACGTGAATGACCTGGGCCTGGCTGGTGGGCAGTGCAATGTGTTGTTGACATGGCGCAAGGGGGCATCCAGCACCTGGCCCAGGAATGCATTAAATGTTCACTGTGCCATGCATCATGGCCACGGAGTGCTGGAACATGCCCGTCCCCAGGAATTGAAAGACTGCCACCAGCTTCACCAGTGGGGGCACGGTTGTACAGATGTTAAACCTGCTACCAATGGCTTCATGTAGTGTGGCCAGCAGCTCAGTGATGGTCTCCCTGTCCGGGCAGTACTCAGTTACCAACTGGGTGTCACTGAGGGCCCAGGGTGATGGTCTGCCCCTGGGGATGGGTGCTTGGCTTGCTGGGGCTGCTCTCCTCCTCCTTGCACTCCTCCTCAACACCCCCAAGTCCCCTGTACTCCCTGTGCCTTGGCCGGGTTGTCCTGCATCTCAATGAGCAGCTGCCTGTCCCAGCTTGCAGCAATTAATGGCAGCATGGTGTTGGAAACAGTGTTTGGGGCATAGGTCGGTTTTATATAGGCCTGTGGTGTACATTGTGTTCACCTGTGGCTTGGTTCCTGGCACCTGGGTTCACTTACCTCCAGCTCGAGGCTAGGGATAATTCTCAGCTGTATTAGCGCCGGTTTTCGGCACTGATACTGCCATGCATGCACTTGTGATACGGCTATAATTGCGCCTTGTGTTGTTGGTGCTATTAGCGCCGACTGTAATAGCGCCGGTACACTTTGGGTCCGGCGGTATTTGCGCAGACTCGTGATCCAGCTGAGTGGTATTGGTGGCGCTAATACCATTACCGCCAGATTTAAGGGCTAACGCTCAACTCGTGATGAGGCCCTAAGTGTGCTGCAGCATCTAGAGATGCTTGGTGTGAGCATTGCATTGATTCTCTGTTTATGTGTAGTGTGGCTAGTCCAAGGTCTGGTGTAGATTCTGTTTGCGTAGTTGATTCTTGAGAGTATCAAGGATATGATTGTGAGGGTTCTGTGGGGAAAGGAGAGGTAGGGGAGTAATCCTATGAGCGGTCGTAGGAGGAAGAAGCATTTTCTGGCGATTGCGTTGACTTGTGGTTCCAGTGATAGTCCGTTGTCCATGAGTATTCATAGGTTATTTACTACGTCAGTAGTTTCTGGTTGAGTTCACATGCTGATCGGCCCATCAGTTGTGGGTTCCCTCTGTCGAATCCTGCGGGTGAGAGCATTATTTGCCACGTTCAGTTTAAGGTTGTTGTCATCCAATTGTAGATGTCTTTGAGGCAGTTGTTGAGGCTGTTATTTTATTCCTGGGTTCTGTTTGTTTTTACAATCAGTTCTATGTCGTCTGTGTAGTTATAGGTGGTAAGTCCGTGGATTCGAATGATTTTCATCAGTGGGCACATGTAGATGTTGAAAAGCAGACGGAGAGGATGGATCCCTGTGGGATCTCTTTGGCTCCTGTTGGTGACATCGCCATTTTGATTTCATCTATGCATGCAAACAGTAAGTACATTCATGGGCCCCTACAGGCCCAGTAATTACCTCTAAAGATCAAGAAAATAATGCAATTTATTCCTCACACACATAGAAAACATCTAGTAGACTTAGTAAACAGACCAGGGGCGCAGAAAACGCGGGTAATCCGAGGCCCAGGCCTTTCTTCCCCTCCCCCAGGAAAAGCCATCTGCACTAGCCATCTGCGCTAAAAATCCCTATCCCTTCAATGGGTTGTCTAAAATCCCCCTCCCCCCAGGAATATCAAAAGTGAGCTTTCTGAAACAGTCCTAGGCCAAGCACAGTGAATGGAAGTCTGTTTACTATCTCTATATTCACAGAATGTGCTGAGTCTAGCGATGCTGTTTTTTCGTATGTATACGTTTTGGCCGTGGCACAATTGGTTGTGCCAAATTGCCTGTGGTCAAATTGGCCACGAAGCCAATTTTGCTGTGGCCAAAACCACCCTGTTATAAACCCCCCGACCCAAACCAACACAGCCACCCACCACCCACTACTTACCTTGTCACCGCCTGGGCCTTTTGTAACCCTGTGGCATTGGATCCATCCGTCCTACGGGGGTCGGATCCGACACTGCAGAGTCCTTTTTTTTTTTGTACCCCGCCCCCATACCTCTGGAAGCAGGGGACACCCCTGCTACCCCTAAAGGCAATCACTACCAAACATGGAGAGCGGGAGACACCCCCGCAACCCCTGCTCCCCATGTTTGGTAGTGATTACCCAAATAGATCATTTCGAAATGACCAAATAGTACTGGCCGAATTTGGCCAACTGGACTATTCGGCCAAATCGAAACGATCAATTTGGTTAATACCATTTTTTCTGCTACTGCACAGTTTCGTCTGGGTGTCAACTATCTGGCCAGCCTGGATGATGACATCACAGATTCTCAGCGGCATGTCGGAAGGATGGAGTGCCAGAACTTCAGAGGAATTCTGGAGTGCTTTACCTGTTTGCAGTTTAAGAGCATGGCGGTAAATGTAAAGACAGGGATGGGAGGAGAATGGGAAGGAAGTCATCAGGCAGGGCATGGGAGACAGAGCACAAGGCAAAACAACATCAGGGGGTGGTCGCACGAGTGCACAAGTGGGGGAGAGTGCGAGGGTAAGAGAGAGCACTGCGAGGGTAGCATTGAAGTGAGGATTAGTAATGGGGAGAGAGTGCAAACGAGTTAAAAGATAGAGTGAAAAAAGAGGGCACGAGAGAGAACGAGCATGTGTTGATGGGTGAAGGTCATGGGGTCCTGGGGAAACACCACCTGATTCCTGGGCATCGGGCAGTGTCTTAACACCCTCACCCACTGCTGCACAGTGCCCCGCCTTCCTTCTGACATGCCGCTGTGAGTTGTATGGAGGTTGTAGAAGACTTGTGGGAGGCATAACTACAGCCCACTTTCCTGCTCTGTAGGAAACTGGCAAAGGAATGATTAACTGATAAGATACAGATGGTGACCTAGCAGTTCAGGCTGGGCGGCCCCTTTGGGGGTGGGACCAAGCCTGATTTGCATATGGTCTTTCCCCTTCTGTAATGGCTTGGCAGGTGAAGAACGATTATCTGGAGGGCTGCCCAGAGCTGTGCCCGTGGTTATGATTAATTCAAAACCTTCCGGCCATCACCTTTTTGTTTTGCTAAAGTCACCCCAAGTGGGACGGGTCTGCCCAGACATGGGTCCCGAGTCTGCCGGGCCTAGAGACCCACGCTACTCCTCAGTGATGATGCCAAACAAGGCTGAAACATGTCTGGGGATGCTTGTGGTCTCGTGCAGAAGGGATGTGGCCAACAGTTCAGGCTGGACTGCCCCTTTAGGGATGGGACCAAGCCTGATTTGCATATGGCCTTTCCCCTTCTGTAACGGCTTGGCAGGCGAAGAACGATTGTTTGGTGGGTTGCCCAGAGCAGAGGTTAAGATTAATTCTAAACCTTCCAGCCATCACCTCTTTTGTTTTGTTAACAGCAGTGTTGCAACATTGGACGTGCCAATGGAGGACGTCTGCCATCCCAGCAACATATCATTACCAGATATAATACAGATGACTCGCCCCCTCAAGCCATGCAGAAGCACTCTTTCCATGTCCGGCGTATGATTGATCTCTGTCAAATGTTTTGAGCTTGCGCTCCACCGGCTGGATACATTAGGTTACCAGCAGAGCCCAGCAACGCCCAACAACCGACGACAAAGGTTTGGAGGAGCACAGGAGCACCATGGCCCACCCTGTGCTCCGATCCCTTTTTGATGATCAGTACAGTACGGCTAGGTGCACCAACATCATCTGTGGCGCTGAGGTCTGCCACCTTTGCAGCGTGCTGCTTGCCGGATAGAGGCTCGAGGCTCATGAATGGGTGCTGCTGCGGCCTTCCCGGTGGACCTCGCAGATCAAGGATAGTGAATCCCTATTTTTGCAAAATAAGAGTCCTGAGCTAATTTCAGTGCATACAATGCGATAACTTTGAGTGGATACCAGACTGTCCTGGCTGTATGCAAGGAGAATTAGCTCCTGAAAGACCAGGAGGATGGAAATTCAGAGACTGAGCATTTGAGAGCAGGGTCTAGGGATGTCCGCTATACACAGCGAAGTACGTTACAGGCTGTCGTTCTTCCGCCACATGCCTAAGTAAGGTCATAGCATGGACAGTGTTGAATCTGAAGATGACAGCGTAGTTTCATCACTCTCAGTATGGTCACCGGTTGGCAAGAGGTCCAGACCCTCTGAAACTGAGCCCCGTTGGGTTCATACCAGACTCTATGGGTTCCCGGAATCTGATTTTGATGGCTGAGGGGGAAAATCATTCCAAGGACCCCGATGGGAATTAAGGGTAGAAGCATTGGACAAGCAATTTGGAGCAACTCGCAAAACAGATAACGCAACAAAGAAATCCATGCTGCTTTTCTTTGCACTAGATGTGGTACATACAAGACCAGCAGATGATGCTCCTACACAGCACGAAGAAGGGTTCTAAGGAACCACTTGAGTCCATTGGCCAATGCTGATTATGAAGCTCGCCACAGTCCCAAAGAGTCCTTGTAGACCTTCCACACGCGTAGGACAACTGACCATGTTGTGCAGCCTGCAGGACGAAGAAGATGAAATAAGATTGTAGGTAATACAGCAATCCTTCTCTAAGCAGCCGTGCCATCAGATACTAAGAGAACACGGCATATTACTACGGAGAATACTCGAGTTAGGGAGGTCTCACAAGCTAGCTGCATCCAGCGCGACCCACATGCAGGAAGCAATGAAATTGCTACTCGTGGAAGAAGTGAACGCAGTGACAGCTCGCCCAATAAAGAGCGGCCAAATGAGGAAGAGGCCAATCGAGGAGCATACTGCCGAGAACAAGAACATCGCCTAATACACCCTCTGACTTCTGCGGGGCTCCTTGCCACAGTGACAGGTCAAACCGGTGGGAGATTTGCAAAGCCCAGTCACCTTCCAAGAGTATGCAAGACCCTAGCGCCAACAAGATCAATCCTCACACCAATCACCCCACGAAGGAGACACACAAGAGAGGCTGCACTCACTGAGATAGATTCCAAAGACATGGCCACATCTGAAGATAGAGATGCAGAACAGTTTATTTTTCTTCTTGGCAATCTGCCACTGTGCTGTCACTATTCAGTTGGACCTGGACCCAGTCCCCATTGGTATAGGGGCATCGGTCAACGTCATGCCCAAGTCCCGGTTTCAACGCCTCCTGACGCAGCCGAGACTCACGAAGCCTACGGTCAGAATATATATGTATAGTGGCTCTCCTCCTCCCCCTCTGCAAGTGGCGTACAGCACAAGTGTGACACATGACAAAGATACAACAAAGGCCACGTTTTATGTCAGTCAAGAAGCCACAATCTGCTGTACTCTTGCAGGAGTACAGCAGACTGTGTCTTTTTTTTTTTTTTTTTTATTATTTGTTTTAGCTGGTAAACCAACTTTTCAAATATTTACACTCATTATCATTTTTGTAGTTACATTTCCATACTTACAACGTTAAAAGAAAGTCAATCATTCTTTGTATCTCATTACAAATCATTACAAGGCAGCATAAAACAGTAAAATGTATAATGTTATGACTACCAGATTGCCTTTTACTTCACATAGATACAAGCAGTCTTCGTATCAGGAAATATTTGATTAAGAAATTGCACAATTGCAAGCTGTATTGTTAATCTTGGGTTAGAAAATAAGAGATTCCATAACTGTCTGTGACTAGTACCACTCTGGACCAACAATTTATTTCCAAAGCATTTTGCTCTTATGTTATATAGGGCGGGGCATTCAGTTATAAGATGTTGCAATGTTTCGCATTGTCCTTTGTCATTACAGTGCCGACAGAAATTCTGATCCTTTGATATTACTCTCCTTCCATATAAAATCTCATTAGTTTCATATTGATTTAGTCTGAATCTTAGATATTTCTGACGGCATGTAGGTGATGGATATTTTAGTAGATACTCTGATATTACCCCATGCCTTTTAACACCAAATGCTTCGGGGTTAAAATCCTTAAGTTTTGAGCAGATTGTCATGTTGAATATCCAGTCTGCTTGGTGAATTTTGTTTTTGGCACGATCAGGATTTGTCAATAGAAGCTCGATCGTTACTGAAGCATCAGAAATCGCATTTAGCGTATGATTTCTCCACTTCAACGACATACCAATTTTGGTGGTTAATAAATTTTGGGCCAATACATGTAGAAGGCTGCGTTTCCCCATACCATCCAACATTTTTCGGAGAAGAGCGCATTGCTTCCATAATACATGGGTATATAGGGAGATCAGACCCAATTCATGTCGCAATATGGCCAAAGGTGTTCCTGGCGAAAGTGTTAAAACTTTTTTCCAATATCTAGCTTCTATGCTATCCCAAAATTTACGATTTTGTGGGACCAGGGCCTCAACACCATATAGCAGAATTGGAATTGCTTTGGCCTTATAAAATTGCACAACATGTTTCACTGTGAATTTCCCATATCTTCTGAGAATGATTTTCGATTGTGAAATCAAGGAGTTTAACTTCACCCTAGTTTCAGTTGTCGTGGTACTTAGGGTTTTTTTATGTTCAATGTAAACTCCAAGATATTTATATTTGACGACTTTGGTTAATACACAGTTTTGAAGAGACCACTCAAGGTGATATTTTTTTGTGAAGTTGTTCTTGCACACTAATATTTGGGATTTAGCTGTGTTGATCACAAGGTTGTTTGATGTTGCATATGTGCCTAGTTGATTTAACATGTTTTGTAAGCCTATAGGTGTACAGGATAATAGTACCAGATCATCTGCGTATAGTAGATAGGGAACCCTTTGAGAGCCTATACGAGGCGCATCTGTTACACAGTTCATTAGAACAGGGCCTATATCCAGAATATAGAAGTTGAATAGGAAAGAGGCAAGAGCACAACCCTGCTTCACTCCTCTGTGGGTCTGGATGGCAGGTGATAGTCTTCCTCCCATGTTTAATTTAACTCGCATAGATGTAGAGGTGTGTAGTAATGCCACTAGATTTGTGAGAGAAATTGGACACCGATGTTGTCTAAGTTTGGTTATTAACATGTTTCTGTCAATGTAGTCGAAGGCAGATTTAAAATCAATGAACCCCAGATATAAGGGGAGTCCATCATCTGCTTGCTCCGATTGAATCATCGAAAGTGCTAAAATGTTCGGTATTGTGCCCATGCCTTTGACAAAGCCTGACTGAAATAAGTCTCTTAGACTGTTTTGATCTACCCACTCATTAAGCTCTTTTAGTATTATTCTACAAAATATTTTCGCCGGAGCGTCCAATAAAGAGATTGGGCGATAACTCGTTGGTAGCTGGCGGTCGCCTTTTTTATAGATCGGAACTGTAACGGCTTCCGTCCAAGTTTTGGGTAATTTCTGATACTTATTTATTGTGGCGAATATCTTGTAGAGAATTGAGCTCCAAACTTCAGGATGTTTTTTCATTAGGGCATTTGAAATCCCATCGGGGCCTGCTGCACGCGAGTTGCTAGAGGTCATAATTAGATGTTTAATTTCCTTCTGATCAATGTTCAACCAAAACCTCATCACTTCTTGTTCATTTGGGGTCGAGATCGTGTTTATAGGTAAGGCATATAGGGATTGGAAATAATAACTGTGTCTCAAAGATCGAGAAGTACGCTTGCATGTAGACCACACTATTTAGTACAATGTAGTGCAATCATTAGTGCTTTGTGATCGTATCTCATTCTACGTGAGACTAAAGAGGGAAGCTGAGCTGAATAAACTAGAGGCTGAGGGGATAATGTAAAGGGTCCGGCGACCCACGGCATGGGTTTCCCCTAGAGTGATTGCAAGCAAGACTAAACGTCTGGATGCAGTCCGAATCTGTGTCTGAATTTAGAATTGATGTATGCAAATTTAGCTCATGCATATTAATGAGGACTATGCTGAAAAGCTGACATGTTTCCGGCCCTCGAGGCCTGCAGTTGAACAACCCTGACCTAACAGCTACTACTGTTCCAAAAGCAATGTCTCTGGAGGACATGGCGTAGGCATTCTGAGGGTCATGGATCAGGAACAGATAGGCAATTAGAAACACGTCCTTGCTCTTCATGGGCATTGAACCGCTGAGGCTCAAGCCTTCCTACAAGGCCTGTGGAGGGTACGAGCTGAGCTGTTGATTGGTGAGGATGGCGTACTGCTAATAAGCTCGAGCCTTGTGATCCTTCCCCTTCTGATACCGAATGTGATAAGCTTAGCCCATGCAGGGCATCAAGGGTCAAGAGAAACGAAGGCCAGGTGGAGGGAACGGGTCTGCTTCCCTCTCCTGAAAAAGGAGGGAGACAAGGCACTTGCCGCCTGCACGTGGTGCCAAGCTTCAGGCGTGGCTCAGCCGTTGTCCCCAATTGCGTCTCCCACGAGGAACACAGTTCCCTGGCCTGCACTCAGCACTGACTTTGGGATATCCCAACTTCGAGTTTATCATGGCTAGCACCGCAAAGGTGGTTATCCTAACAGCTAGAGGCAGTGTTATGGCACATAGGATATCTGCATTCATTTAGCCTGGCAATGGACCTCATTTCAGAGCAAGGAATTCCAGGCATGTGTGGCATGCCGGACACACGCAGAACACTGTGCTGGCCACATGCCAATGACGATGCCGAGAGATTGATGAGGACACTGAACGAGGCCAATGGTTAACGCTGCACGGTATAAGTCAATTTAACATAACATATAGAGCAACAGCACACCCCCCCCCCCCACAGGTGTAGGACCAGCGGAGGCATTACTGAATCGAACAGTGAAATCAATGATCCCAGAGCACATACACTTCATTGGTCCACCAGCTCCAAATGAAAGACAACAGGAAAGAAAGTAAGAGGAGGCTTCTCCAAGGAAACCACACTGCCAAAGGCATCGAGACACAAACTCTACCTCCCATTTGGAACTTTGACATGGGCTGTGGTAGCAAGGAAAAACTCCCCAATTACAGGAGGACGAGGAGCTAGCCAAGTGGCAACGGCCAATGGTCTTGCAGGAATGCAATGGTCTGGGATATTTTGGGAAAGCCTCCTACCTAATATATAGGATAAGTAACTAATTAGCTTCAGCATGTGCTATGTTCTGCATGCTTTGCCCCTATATTGGGGGCCATTGTTTAAATCTTAAATGGCGTCTTGTTGAGCTTCAGGTTTAAATTAAGGTGGGTTAACAGTTCAGTATTCACACTTTTGCGTTGAAACGGTTTAGCAAATGCTGCGATTGCCTCTAGGGTCAAAGCGCGTTTGTCTCAAATGCACGTCTCTCTGCTCCAAAGGGTTCTCAACATAGAGTATGCTTGGAGTATGTGCCGGTGCTTCTTTGTGTTTGTGGAAAGACGCGACGTGCGCCGCCATTTTAATCCATGTACTTCTTGCCCTGGGAGGAGTTGAGCAACCAGCCTGACCTTTGAACATATTGGCAACAGGTTTTCTCAATAGACCTGGCTTTTTTAGCAGGGAAATGAACAGGCCTTTGAACATGATATGTTTCCTTATTAGTCAAATAAAAGGCGAGTTACAATTGTGAGCTACACCCTTAATTTGTATGATTTCATAACATATATTTTGTGTTTTGCCTTTGTCAATTGACCAAGCGTCAGTTGTGCTGCTTATGAAAGTATTTTCAGATTGCACACATTTGTGTGTTGTTTTTCTAGGGAAGCAAATTGCAGAAAAATAAAATGGTGTGGGCCTGCTTGCTTCCCAGAGTAGGGGTTAACAGTGGACTAGTCAAAGAATTCCACGGGGGGGGGTAGGGGGAATGGGGGAGGGAGGGGAAGGGGGCTTCACCACAGTAACAAGTTGGTGTTCAACAATAGCCCTGCATGTGAGGAAAGGCCAACAATTTCTGAATGGATGGATGATCTAAAACTTGTGTCAAGATTTGAAAAGATAATCCTCTACAGAGAAAAGAAAATGAATTTATTTGATCATATCTGGAGCAGATTTTTAGATATATGCTATACTTGAATGATTGTGTAATATTCCTTTTTCTGTTGGAGATTTTGAGTAACCTGATTGTGATGAACCTAGATGTACATTTTTAGCTTTTTGTGATGTCTATGGATGTATGTTGTGATGTTTATAAAATGAATAAACATGTAAAAAAAAGAAAAACAATAGCCCAGCATATTCGCAGCCACTTGGCAGGTAGGCGTTTTGCCTTTAAGAAACTGAAAGAAAGAAGAAGAGCACTGATGCAGAGGGTGGAACCCAAGTACATGATTACCCCAATGTTTTTAATGCCTCAGTCTTTGTTCCTTGGTAAAGAATTAAAACGATATTATGTTCAACTGTTCACTCATAGGCCACGTGGAGGCCATTTTTAGATCATAACACTTCACATTTATAAAAAGGGGATATGTTTGACTACAGCTCAGGAGGCTGCTCCCTTTTTTCAAAGTTAAGTGTATATTGCGCTATACGTTATGAAGTGTGCGTGTTGGGCAGCGCTTTCAAGATGTCCCATGTCATGCAGGACTTCCTCAATCATGCCTGTCTTTTTTGATGAGCATCCTGAGACATGTAGGCCCATTATTTATTAAAAGAAAAAAAGGGAAACTACAAGTACCAGAATGCCAATAATAAAACCAGGATGTGCACACCTAGTCGCGCGGCTTGGGACAACCTGAGGGCTCTGTAAAATTGATATCACAAATCACTGTTTATACTTTCAAAACATGCTGGTAATGTCCAATTCTTTCCCAAGGATGCATTCAAGAGCCAACGGCAAAGGATTGTGAGTGTGTTTGAAGAGCTGCAGCAGTTCCTGAGGGAGGAGGAGCGCCTCCAGCTGAGCAAACTGGAGAAAGAGCACAGCGACATGCTGAAGCGCGTCCGCGGGGCTGTGTCGCAGCAGGACGGGCAAGTGTCCTACCTGAAGAACCTGATCTCAGACCTGCAGGCCACACTCCAACAACCGGACCTCGAGCTCATACAGGTGAGCCCTGGGGGTGTCCACAGTAGCGCAGGCTATCAACAGAGATGTCCTTTCCATGACCAACTCAAGGATAGCGCTCTAGTTTCAAAATATAAAGTCTGAAATTGAAATCTCGAAAATCACATTTCCAAAATACACAATTGTTGTGTTGCTCTTTCATCACGTTCAGATGTGTAAGTTTCAGCACGTTTTACTTGCTGTAGTTTGTGTTTTAATTACTATTATGGTATCTATTGAGCGCGGGCCTAGTTTCGAGAAGCAACGGAGCGCTTTACGAAGGTAGCAACAGAACAGGTATATAGAGGGGGCCGGGGTTAGAATACAGAGGGGCACTTTTTCCTTTCCACTCCAATGGCCCCCAGGCCACTGATCCCGCCTGGCCTCGACATTACGCTCCCCGCCCCATACTCCTGCAGCTTTTTTAAAATGAGAACACTGAAACCCCGTGTTGCCCCTATTTCTATCTTCCTGACCCACCCATTGTTCCTCTTACTCTTTGCTGAAAATGCTTTTCTTTACATAGTAATTAAAGGGGCGCCTCTATTTGCCCCTGCAAGCCCCCTGACCTCTTGTAACGTCATTCTATGGCTATGTGTGCAGTAGTACAGGCCATTGAAGCCTCCTAAATGTCACTTGTGAATGACAGCAGCTGCAAAGAACACCTGGAGAGTGTTTCTTGAGTCTAAGCGCCATGCACAAATGCCATCTTGTGTGATAAAAGCCCCACCTTTTACAGTGTGGTTAGCACATCAGTGCTTGTGAGTGCCTAAAAGCACTCACAACCCTGGAAAGTCATGTATTCAACATGGCCGTAATTTTAAGGGGGGCAGAGGTGTTTGTCCCCCTCCAACTTTCATGGCAAACCATTTTGTCCCCATTCATTTGGTTTGGGCACATTTTTTTCAGATGTCATGCCCCCCTCCCCCCAATATTTTCAGAAATGTTACTCCACTGGTATTCACTGCGCATAGTATGGAGGGCAGGCAGGACTTGTGCCAATGCCCGCACAGACTTCGAAAAACAAGCGGGTACCCTGAACAATAAGAGCTTTAGACGAGTATGCCCGCCCTTTTTGCATAGACTTGCATAATAACTTGGCACTGAAGGGGTGAATAATAGCGGTTAGAAGCAGACTGCGTATTGAATTTATAGAGAGAGATAAGTGTGCAACGACCATTGTCCCAGGCAGGCCTTACAAAGCATGAACATTCCAGAATATTCGGACTCTTCGCTCGGAAGGAGAGCGCCAGAATAAGTGCACAAGCTGAGCAAGGCACCCAAAGACAGACAAACTTCGGCTAAGAAAGTCCAGGACTCGGGAAGATAGCTCAGGGGCAACGCACTCGCCGTGGAAACAAGACAATGCGGAGCAGCACAGGTTCGATCCCCGGGTCCGCGCTTAGAAACCTCTGGTAAGCAATTACTGAGCTGTGGGAAAGCTTGCATTAAGTAGCCCGTCAGGCAAGTGAATGTGGGCCACTAAGAGGCAGTGCAGCCGCATAGACTAAAGTAATGTCCGTTTTTTAAAAGCCAGGCACGGTAGTATTATGTTTAATAAACATCCGGGGCGTAGCTGACTGCCCAGGATAGATATGTAACCGTCTTGGCCAGCAAATACGCCAATAAGTAGATACGATTCAGGAAGAGTGCATATAAGTCGAACAAGGTTCTGACAGCACAGAACTCGAAACGCCGATCTTGTGCCACCTGGGCTGTGTGGCAGATGGGAAACTTAACGTTGACTACCAGCCAGCAGATGAAGGCCAGTGCCTGGGGGAGCGGGTTGGCTTCACAGATGATCATGCCCAGTAGGTACACAACAGAAGCCTCTCGGTGTAAATCAGAGATGTGAATGCTCAGTGAGTGCATCCCAGAAGCTTCTGGGTGTAAATCAGAGATGTGAATGCTCAGTGAGTGCATCCCAGAAGCTTCTGGGTGTAAATCAGAGATGTTAATGCTCAGTGAGTGCATCCCAGAAGCTTCTGGGTGTAAATCAGCGATGATAACGACAAGTAAGTACATAAATGAAGCCTCTGGGTGCAAATCAGAGATGTTAATGCTCAGTAAGTGCATCCCAGAAACTTCTGGGTGTAAATCAGCGATGATAACGACAAGTAAGTACATAAATGAAGCCTCTGGGTGCAAATCAGAGATGTTAATGCTCAGTAAGTGCATCCCAGAAGCTTCTGGGTGTAAATCAGCGATGATAACGACAAGTAAGTACATAAATGAAGCCTCTGGGTGTAAATCAGAGATGTTAATGCTCAGTAAGTACATCCCAGAAACTTCTAGGTGTAAATCAGAGATGATACTGCCAAGCAAGTGTATAACAGAAGCCTCTGGATGTAAATCAGAGATGTTAATGCTCAGTGAGTGCATCCCAGAAGCTTCTGGGTGTAAATCAGAGATGTTAATGCTCAGTAAGTGCATCCCAGAAGCTTCTGGGTGTAAATCAGCGATGATAACGACAAGTAAGTACATAAATGAAGCCTCTGGGTGTAAATCAGAGATGTTAATGCTCAGTGAGTGCATCCCAGAAGCTTCTGGGTGTAAATCAGCGATGATAACGACAAGTAAGTACATAAATGAAGCCTCTGGGTGTAAATCAGAGATGTTAATGCTCAGTGAGTGCATCCCAGAAGCTTCTGGGTGCAAATCTGATATGATAATGCCCAGTAAGTGCTCAACAGAAGCCTCTGAATGCATGTCCGAGATGATAACGCTCAGGAAGTGTATAACAGAAGCCTCTTGGTGTGAATCAGAGATGCTAATGCTCAGTAAGTAAATACCATAGCCCTCTGGATGCAAATCAGAGATGTTAATGCTCAGCAAGTGTATAACAGAAGCCTCTGGGTGTAAATCAGAGGTGATAATGCTCAGCAAGTCAATCACAGAACCCTCTGACTGTGTATCTGAGATGGTCATATTCCTTTCTGGTATTTGTAGATCTCTAGTATTAAACTACACAGGAATGTAACATGGAGTGCTAACTATGCAATGATTTGCAGAGCATGTTCTGAGTGCTCTCTAACAGCACATGTCTTTCGAAACGAGGGTGTGAATAAAGCAGTGTGATGAGAAAAGTGGGCAGTTGCCTGCCTGCCTCCCTACCTCTAGAACGCTCACACTCAGCAGTCATGCTGCGCGCAGGCTGCTGCTGTGGCGCAGAAGAGAACATATGTACATATGGGTTTATGTATGTATGCATGTATGTGGTTTACATAGCATGGACCTAGCTACCAAACAGGGTGGGGATGAACTTAAAAAGGGGGAGAATACGGGGGAAAGCGCCAAGGTGGTCAGGAGAGGCGGGATCCGTTAAGAGGGTTCATCCCGAGGGACAGGGTGCACATATATGTAGTCCCTGGCTGTACCTGCATGCATATGTGGAAATTCTGTCAGGAGCCTTTCCTCCTTTCATCCTTACACACACTATAAAATAAGTACCATTTCGTTGGATGATAGCAACATCTGCCATTTGTAATGAAATGAGGCTAGGATATAGAAGCTCAACCCTTGGCCTGGTCAATGGAGCTCAGACAGAAAAGACTCCAGTGGCATCAATATTTCACCATTAGGTTAGTGCGACCCCTGCTTTAGACCCACATATGTAGGGTGCGGGCCCACCAAGTCGAGACATTCTGGCTACACCACTGTGCGATGCATCCCCAAGTCTCACCCACCCCAACACAAAATGGCTGAAACATTTCATCGACGCACAAACATGGCCCACGTCATGCAGCCTCACTGACGCCAGCCAAGCCAACCTAACAACAGCAATGGGCAAGGAAGGTTGTGCCCACCTCTCCTGCCCACATGCCCTCCGTCGAAAAATATAATGCACAGTGCTACCAACCAGGCCCCAGGCCACGTTGCTTGTGTTTTTAAATGCATACGAGGCTGAGACCAATTCTGTGATTTTTTTTCAGTAAATACGTCAGTTAAACATGTCATACTTACCGGTTGCAGCCATTGGTAGATTTTCTCATGTGACTTTACTCTCAAACGAGGCTGATTGTTGATTCTTTGCATTGTATGTAGCTTTCCACACTATCACTTTGCTGTATGTGTTACAAGTTTGAAAAAGTGAAACAATCACCTGTGAACAGGACACTAATATATTCATATTTATATTTTCCTCAAAACAGGAGGTGAAGAATACTTTGACAAGGTACGTATTTTTTGTCACACATATGCATTGCATTTTTGTGCCCTGTCTGAATTTCGAACCTAGGTGCGTGTGTTTGTGACTTCTTGCACCCCACATTTTGCCTTGCATTTTTGTGCCCCACCTCTCACTGCTAGACCACATGGGGAGTTTGGCCTAGGACCGTGCAGTGCAGCCACCCCTCTTTCCTTCAACTACCCTCTACCACTCTGATGGCACTTACCATCTCTCCTATCTTCTCTAACAGCTACACTATCCCCTACCCTCCCTCCCTCACGAGGTCTGGAAGAGAAAAGCACAAAAAAGACATCCTGAGTGGCAACCCTGGCCTACCCATCGCAGACACCTATGTCAGCGCAACTTCCGGACAGGTCTTCACCTATATCCTCTTCACTGTCCTAGCCCCAGATCTATGGACCCCTCATCTCATCTCTACTCTCTCCCCATTCACATCCTCTCCCATCAATGGTGGCACCAAGTGGGAAGTCCTCTTGGTGGGCTTCTCATTATCACGTACTGGCACTATCTTGGTTCAGGGTCCTCAACCCAACCTCCTTCTCTTCGGCCGGCACGTGCCATCCCTCGTTAAATTTCTTCCCTCTCCTGCCTCTCCCCCAACCACTGTCACTGTCCCTCCCCCTTCGACTGATGTACCACGCCCCTGTACTCCTCTTCTGAAGCCCTTCAAAGGTGAAGACCTCTACCACGTGGCCACACTAAACGCCTGCTCGTCCAACAAACACTCCACTGACATCTGCCTCCTTCTTGAAGACATTGACCTCGACATTCTCACTCTTACTGAGACATGCCAGCTCAGTCTGCTTTTCACTCCCTTCTCCCTGATGGCGGCTGGAGGATCATCCATAAGCCTCGCCCTAGCTGTGCTGGAATTGGGGTTGCCTTGATCTTCCCTGAGTGGGTTCCTGCTTCCCTCATACCCACTGAGCCTTACTCCTCCCTCGAGAGCCTGGTCTGCAAGTTGGTCATCTCTCCCTCCTCCTCTCTGACAATTGCCACTATCTACAGGCCCCCTGGCACAACCATCCTGTTCCTCTCTGAATGGGCTGACGTCTGCTCCTCTCTCCTCACTACCACCTCCAAACTCCTTCTCTTGGGCGACTTCAACATCCACGTGGACTCCTCTATCACAGCATCAACCGTCTTCCTTGACCTCTGCACTTCGCTCTCCCTCTCCATTCTCCCGTCTGATCCAACCCACTCAGGAGGACACACTCTTGATGCTCTCATCCACTCTAGTCTTTCACTCTCCCCCCCCTTTGATCACACCTCTCTCCTGGTCAGACCACGCTCTTCCATCCTAGGCCCTCTGCAAAACACTGACCACACACTTCACCATTAAAACGCTGGACATCCTGAGCACCTTTGCTACCCTCTCCCCCAACCCCTCCCACACTCCCTTGCATCCTATGGCCTCCCACCCTCCTTCTGCTCTCTCTCCTCCTTCTCCCTGTCACACCAGGTGAGGTCACCAGAGTTGTCAGCTCTATGAAGGTCTCATACAAACAGGTTTCACCTTGCTCCTCCAGAACTATCAAAGACAACATTGGCTATCTTGCTACTGCACCCACTGATTTCTGCAACTGCTCGTTTGGTACTGGTTCTTTCCCCTCACCCTCAGGCACTCCCTTGTGCACCACCTCCTGATAAAACCTTCAGCAGACCAGGCAAACCTGTCCAGCCAACTACCACCCTATTTCCATCACCCCCTTCCCTGGGAAACTCCTGGAGAAGCTGGCATTCCCCCAACTTACTTCACCACAACCATCAATCTGGATTCCGAGCATCCGGAGGCATGGAAACTGCTCTTCTGAACACTCGTGAAGAACTGCTTGCCTCTCTGGACTCGAACTCCCCAGCTGTCCTAATTCTACTCGACCTCTCCTCTGCCTCTGATACGGTCAACCACTCCATCCTCACATAACGGCTCCATTATACCATGGGTATCTCAGAGCGGGCACTGGATTGGCTGACCTCCTTCCTAACTGACCGTTCGTCCCAGGTTATTCTGGGCACCTTCTCCTCACCTACCTCTTTTTACACCTGTGGGATCCCCAGGGCTCCAACCTCTGTCACTGGCTCTTTAACACTTTTCTTGCTCAGCTGGCACTCCTCATTTTCTCATTCTCCCCTGAATAGCCGCAGATTCCACACACCAAACTTCCTTCAGACCCTCTTGCATCTTCCATCATCCCAGACTGCCTGTCTGCCATCCAGTCCTGGTGCACTTCCAAAGATCTGTGCCTCAATTCCAGCAAGACTGAGATTCTTCCAATTGGGACCCCTGCTCTCTCTTTCTTCCCCTCACTCCAGCCATCCTTTTTGGGCACTCCCCCTCCACCTTCATCTGAATCCAGAAACCTTGGAGTCATCTTCGACTCCTCTCTTTCCTTCCTCCCTCACATTGAGGACATTGCCAAGAAGTCCAACTTTCAACTCTTCCTTCTCAAAGGAATCCTCCCTTTTCACACTTTCCCCCAGAAGCTCAATGTTACCAGATCTCTGGTTCTCTAGAGGCTAGATTACTGCAATAGCCTTCTCTTGAATCTACCCTCTTCCTCTCTATGACCTCTCCAGCTAATCCAAAATAGGGCAGCAAGACCTATCCTTGACCTCAAGTCCAGGGACCGCATCTCTCCAACCCTAAAATCTCTTCGCTGGCTGCCGGTTGCCGCAAGGATCAAGTTCAAATCCCTCTGCATCATCCATAAGGCTGTCTGGAGCCAGGGACCATGCTATATGCAACTTGCTCTTACTAAATACGCCACCTCTAGACCTCTATGTTTCTCTGGTTTCCAACTCTCCATGGGCCTCATTAGGACCCAGGCGGATTTCGCGGTGCTAAATGCACCGCGAAGCATGGCGGAAAGCCGCCGATAGCGCCATGGGGGTTGGCGGATTTACCGCCCCATTCCGACCTCGGCGGAGCGGTAAATCCCCAATCCCCATTCTGCCCTTCCCCATTCCCATTTTTGCCCCATAGGGTATAATGGGAGTGGGGAAGGAGTTAATTACGCCACCGTAAAATACGGTGGCGTAATTAACAACGAGGTCCCGTAGCGCCATGGTTTTCTCCGCCTGGTAAAACCAGGCGGAAAAGGCCGCCATGGCGCTACGGGAACTCGTAGTATGGCGGAGAGGTACGCCATGCACTACGCTGGCGTAAAACCCTCTCCGCCAGGGTCCTAATGAGGCCCCATGTGTCAAGTGTTTCTCTAAACAGAGGGCCGGAGGCCAATCTCTCTCCCAGCTGGCTCCCTCTTATGGAACAGCCTCCCCCTTCCTCTTGAGCCAGACCTCCACCAATTCCGGAAGCTCCTCAAGACTTTCCTTTTCATCCCACCCTTCCTTCTTCTCCCCTATGCTAATCTCACGGTTGCTGTGATTGGTGAGCAGCGCCCTTATGTGTCCTTTGGGGCCCTGGCCTCGCCCACCCAATCGCCTTCAGTCTCCGCCTCACACAGCACTTTCCTTGGCACTTACTTGCCTCTGCCACTCTAGGCCTGCAATTGCCCATTATTTTAATTTTTTACAGACGATAGTACCCTAGCACTTCCTACTCTGGGCACTTGCACCTGCTGCTCACTCACAAGCATGGCCACTCCAGTACTTACCCCCTCCCCCTTTTCCCCTCTACTCTCTCTAAACCTGCACACTATGAATGCTCACAAGGCCTAGTAGGTTTGTCCTTATCTTCCAGTGTATTCATTGTTTTCTATGCCATGTCCCTCCCTGCTGCCCTGTGGGCGCTTTGAAACGCAATTTACTTGTTGTATAAGTGCATATGAAATGACCAATAAATCAATGCATTTACGAGAGGTGAGTGATGCATATGTAAGCCACCCTTTCATTTTGGCACACCGCCTATCTTCTCTACTAGAATATTTCCTATAAGACCTAAGTAAACAACTCTGCAACTCCTTGATATCCCTGGTATAAAAAACACAACGTAAGCGGTACAGTTATCAATGTGAATTATTTGACAAAAATGATAATTGATGAGAAAAAAGGCTTACAGTCAAACTGCACAAAGTGCAATGGTGACAAACAGTTTTGCAGTGGTTGTCGACAGATCTGCATGGGAAAGCACTTTAGTCTGTAGGGCATTGGCCCAATCATGTTCGTCTAGTGATGTAGTAATCCATACTCCTAGATACTTGATCTTTTGCACTTTTACCAGCTCAGTTGAGCCTACGTATAGGGTAGAATTCGCTTTGTGCCGACCTTCCTGATTTGAGAATGACATTGTTTGGGTTTTTGTAGAATTGATTGTAAGCCCATTGATTCCGAGATAGTTGACTAATGCGTTTAAACCAAGTTGGAGGTCAATTAGTATTGATTCCATGATAGTTGACTAATGCATTTAAACCAAGTTGGAGGCCAATCAGTGTTTTGTCCAGCAGACCAGGGTCATCAGCATATATCATCCAACCTACAGCCGTACCATATAAGATCGGTGGAAATGTTCGTATTCCTTGTTGGGATATATTTAGATCTGATATACAAAGATTAAACAGAAATGCTGCCAGCGGGCATCCCTGTTTTAATCCATTCCACGTGTCAATTTTCTTTGAAAGTGCGCCTTGGTTAGATAATCTGAGCTGGATGGATGTAACAATATAAAGCTCTTGAATAGCTGCAACCAGATCGGGTGGACTATTACAGCTCTGCAGTTTCTGCAATAATCTCAGCCGGTTTACGCAATCAAACGCTTGTTTGACATCTACAAACACTGCATAGGTTTTCGTTTTAGCTCTCATAGCTTCAAGCTTTATGAGATTCAGTAGGAGGAGGTTGATGTTAGTTCCTGCCCCCTTAACAAATCCGGTCTGTCTGAGGTCTATTCTTTTGGTTTGCTTTGCCCAGCATGTAAGTTGTCTCAAAAGTCCTGAGGCACAGAGATTTTTCCCAGTGGATCTAGGAGAGCAAGTGGCCGGTAGTTAATTGGAAGGGCTCTGTCTCCTTGTTTATAAATTGGGATCAATGTTGCATTTTTCCAAGAGGGTGGAATCTGATTGGTGTCCATTATCGTAGAAAATAAAGCGACACACAAGTCTGCGCATGCTTCTGGATTTTGCTTCAAGATGTTATTTGACAGCCCATCTGGCCCCGGTGCTCGTGATGTGTTGAGTGATTTGATTAATATCAAAATGTCCTCTTTGTCCCATTATATTTTCCATCTTGAAATGTTACCTTTTTTTTAGTATCGATTCCCAGCCTGGAGCCTTTGCGAATAGTGTTGAAAAGTGTGCAATCCACTTAACTTCTGGAACTGCCGCAGTCAAAGCCAATGAAATATCCTGCTGATCGTTCAATAATGCCCAAAGCTCGCAAGTGTTTCGATTAGCCAATAATTTAAGCATTCTTTCTGCGTCCATTTGAAGTCGTTGTGCCCTTCACCTCAGAATCCAATTTTTATATTTTTGTTTTGGTTTTCGTATTAGCATTTGGCGGTCTGATGCCGATGAGCGGTTGAGCTTTCTTAGATCTGCTCTAAACCTTTTTCTCTGCTAAACTAACTCGCTATTGAATGCATGGCTCCTCGCAGGGATGGCGATTTATTTAGATTTAGGCACCAGTAATTTGATATGGTATCAGCATCTACACATAATTTAGCCTGTCATGTTCAATCAAGGGTGAATTCAGATACCTTGCTGTCATCGCTGAAACATTACTACTATGTATTCGTAGTCTGTTTTTCTTAGTGTTCACCGTTAAGGGAGGTAGTTATTCAACATTCTTCCCCCCTGTTTATCTTTCCAGGTTAGAATCAGTTGACGATGATCACTTTTTGTAGTCAGCATCACTTTTAAGGTATCTAGTTCCAGAAACATTTCTGTTGAGGCTAAAATATAATCAAGGTAGACAAGAGAGTTCCCCTTTTGCCATGTAGGAATCGGAGGCATATCTCCTGTCAGTTGTCCATTTATCAACACGATCGATCTTGCCTGCAGCTCTTTGACCCTAAGTTGGGCTTTTGTAGGCAAGGATCCTGCCTTATCAAATAGATGAATGTTCAAGTCACCAAAGAGGATTATTTGGATTTTTTCGCATCGGAGTTGGAACTTATCAATTGATGCAAGTACTGTATCGATCAACACTGCCTCGGTGATACCCGCAGGGTTCCAGTACAAATTGCAAATCAGCAAGAAATTAGATTGATTTTCATTTTGGGACATTCTCTCGATTAGCAATATTTGAACATAAGGGTTAGGATTCTGCTCTTCTTCAACTTCCAGGTAACGGGCATATTTGATTAAAGTGAGAAGGCCTGAAAAAGGGCACCCTGTTTTGCCTCTAGTAGCTGAGTTTAAATATGCAATGTATCCATCGCAGATCGATAAGATCTGCATCCAGGTTTCTTGCAGAAAAATGATGTCGCACGACTGTAGTTCTGATTCAGTTTTCGAAAACAGAGGAGAGAAACCCTGGGTGTTCCAGCAGCATATTTTGAAGGGAAGCAACGCCCAAGTTCCTGATTGCTTATCTGCTTGGCGTGATGATAACCCTTGTTCCATGTATCTTTTGGCGTTTTTGTCATCTCTGCTAGCCGAGCTTAAGCCTGTTAGCTTTACGGCCCTTCTAAACCCCATGTCAAGTGGCTCCAATAAGCTTGTGCTTGTAATGAAGAATCTTACTGAGCGCACACAGAGACAGAGCCACACTGGAAAGCAACAAAGGGATATAGGAGGCACAGTGGAGGCTAAAAATCCAGACGGGCATCCAACAATTCGTCCCCTATTCATGCCCCACAAAAAGGGCCTAGAAACAAGGAAACTAGACTTGGAATAATAAATGATCCCACAGAGGAACCAAATCTGAAATTGGGCCAGCTGGAACTAGGCTTGCAACAAGACATGATCCTACAGAGGAACCCAATCTGAAATTGGGCCAGCTGGAACTAGGCTTGCAACAAGACATGATCCTACAGAGGAACCCGATCTGAAGACATGGTCCTACAGAGAAACCAAATCCGAAATTGGGCCAGCTGGAACTAGGCTTGCAACAAGACATGATCCTACAGAGGAACCCAATCTGAAGACATGGTCCTACAGTGGAACCAAATCTGAAATTGGGCCAGCTAGAACTAGGCTTGCAACAAGACATGATCCTACAGAGGAACCCAATCTGAAATTGGGTCAGCTGGAACTAGGCTTGCAACAAGACATGATCCTACAGAGGAACCCAATCTGAAGACATGGTCCTACAGAGGAACCAAATCTGAAATTGGGCCAGCTGGAAATAGGCTTGCAACAAGACATGATCCTACAGAGGAACCCAATCTGAAGACATGGTCCTACAGAGGAACCAAATCTGAATTTAGACCAGCTGGAACTAGACTTGCAACAAGACATGATCCTACAGAGGAACTCAATCTGAAATTGGGTCAGCTGGAACTAGGCTTGCAACAAGACATGATCGTACAGAGGAACCCAATCTGAAATTGGGTCAGCTGGAACTAGGCTTACAACAAGGCATGATCCTACAGAAGAACCCAATCTGAAATTGGGCCAGCTGGAACTAGGCCTGATCCTACAGAAGAACCCAATCTGAAATTGGGCCAGCTGGAACTAGGCTTGCAACAAGACATGATCCTACAGAAGAACCCAATCTGAAATTGGGCCAGCTGGAACTAGGCTTGTAATAAGACATGAGCCTACAACAGAGGAACCCAATCTGAAATTGGATCAGCTGGGATTCCTTGGACCCAAGAGCCTACGGAGAAAGCTTATTGGCTAGCTGTTTGAGAAATGTGATGATCCACACTTGATGGTATGAAACGCTTCAGACAGATCTGTTAAGGTAAGGCAGTGTGCACAGCTGACACCCGCTGCAAAGAGCGCACCAATCAATGAAGGAGCCAGAACAGACTTTACACTTCTTCTCTGTAAAGCCATGCTTGGAAGGGGCCAAGTAGCTGATGATCCATCATTGCGTCAAAGTTATATACTTGTTCTCTCTGGTTACTTATGTGATACTTATGAGTCAAACACTGCATTCCCTACTTTTAGTTCAGAAATCGAGAAGACTCGCATCCATGCAGTGATTTCCGAGTCCTTTCAATACTGAGACTTCTCTTTTGCTTGAGAACCGACAATGCAGTTAAGTATTTATTTTATTATTATTTTTTGCATTTTTAAAGCGCTCGATGCGTGGTTACAGGAATTGTTTGTTTTTTAGTTGCATAATAGTTTGTTTTGTTTTGTCTTAGTTGCGTATTTATAACGCGCTTAAATACCCAGAGGTTTCTAAGTGCGGACCCGGGGATCAAACCTGTGTTGCTTCGTGTCGTCTTGCTTCCAAGGCGAGCATGTTACCGCTGAACTATCCTCCTGGGACAAGTATCTTTGTTAACAAATGTTTTTAAATGTACTGTTTGCCCCTAAATATATTAAAAACAACCTGCATCGTCCTTCCCTGTGCCGACAAGTTTCTTTTTGTGATGAAATGTATAGCAGTGATTTATTTTCTTCTTCTCAGGTGCGAGAATGTAAATGTTCAGAGGCCAGAACCCGAAAGCCCAGAGCAGGAGGCCAACATGTACCGACTCCTGGAACAGCGGATTGATCTGAAGAAAATCGTGCTGGATTTCATGGGTGAGACTAAATGAATGTATGGCCTTTCAGTTCCTCAAGAAAAGAAGACCATGGTCCTTCCTGAGCAAGGATAGGAGACGCAACATCTCAGTGGAGAGAGAGAAAGCCTGGGCCGCTGAGCTCTTGGCCCAGGATAGGAATCTAGGCCTTGGTGGGTTGTACAGTCCATGTCATGCATGGTCATGCAGGCCACGGTTCACCTGGGCTGCACTTTTATTGAGGAGGGTCCTTGCAGTAGGTGGTCACTGGTATGAATCTCAAGGCATGAGCTAGCATTCAAGTTGATTGATAACTCGTCTAGCATGTCAACAAGGTCAACTTGTATACTAGTCAAGAAGAGTATGCATGTGGCACAGCAAAGGAATCAGTTTAGCCGTCTGTGCCAATCCCTTCAGAGTTAATATGAAACCCAAGGACTTGAATGTTTAGCTTGCATTCTGACATCAAAAAGCACCAAGTCCTTTAAACAATTTAACAAAGCACTGTATCTTCAAACTTTCGTTATTTTACTAACATATGATTGATTGATTTTGATTACTACAGTTTGCATCTTAAAGAAAACATCATCTCTTGCCAAAGCTTAACCAATTACTGCCCTTTCTCCAGTTTTACAACAGCATTACTGGGTTACTCTTGATCATCAATGCTTAGTGCTCGCAGTGTGATATCTACCCCATTGCTCAATTTTGCACTTCAGGTCTTGTTTGTGTGTGTTTGCCCCTAGTTCATGTTTGGTTGCTTACTGTGCAGCAAGGGGTTACATGTCCCTCTCCTCGTGGCTTGAGCAGTGACATCATTGCATTTAATTGGTCAGCTTCCTAAAATACGGGGGCCCATAGCTCCCTTCTAGGGGAAGTGCTGTACCTGGGATGTTAGATAACCTGGGAGGGGCATTTGTGAGTGACAGGTATAGGAGCCAATGACAGGGTGTGATTTATTTATAGGACAACCCGTAGGGGCTGACAGACAGGTCGCTGAGGAGAGTTGGAAGTTGGGGCTTGGAGTGGTTCGTGGTTCTGTGGATGTCCCAGAACTATGGAGTTATTCCTTGTAAAATGTCCGGGGCTGCTTTGCCCTAGGTGGGGAGGGGCACCCCTACATATAGTGCATTGTTGTTACGTATTACATGTTTTTCAGTAGAATCCTCTGGGAAATAGCCTCGATGAAGCCCCTGGAGTCTGAGGAATCTGTGGCAAAGATACCATTGGAAAAAGTCATGTTGAATCACAACAGTAAATCATACTTCAGAGAAACAAAGGACAAGTAATATATTTCTGGTATATATCCCCAAATTATATTGCTTTGTCTCCATGCCCCCTTATCAGTCAGACCCCACCCCTGTCAAATCACTTGTCTCTCTTGAGAGTGGGGGTGATGTCTGAATATTTTAGGTAGGTGGAGAATGAGTCTGGCTGCTCCGTTGTGTATGGCTTGCACAGGGGCAAGGGTACTGTTGGGGGGGGGGGCAGTGAGGAGAGCATTTCCATAGTCCAGCTGAGAGAGAACCAGTGCTTGGACTGCAGGGAGGAGGTCGTCAGCAGAGAAGACATGTCTGATCTTGCATAGGAGGTGTGACTTTCAATGGAATGTTTTGGTGACAGTGACTATGTGGCACGTGAAGGAAAGGTACGGTTGATAGTCATTCCAAGGGATTTGACAGGTGTGTTGAGGGATATGGGGATCGGGGAGGAGGGTGCAGGTGAAGTATTCCTTTTTGGAAGAGTTGAGATTTAGGAGGTAAGTGGCCATCCAGTTGCTGATGGTGAGGAAACGTGTTTTGAGTGCGTGGAGTTGTTAAGGGGATGAAATGTGGAAGTATATTTGTGCGGCATCAGCACATTGGTGGAAGTGGACACAGAAAGGAGCCTTACAGGACCCCATGTTTGACAGGGGCGTGGTAGGATTGATAAGGGGTCATGGAGACAAATGTCCTGTCATTGAGAAAGGGGGTGAACCAGTTGTGTACAGTGGCGGAGAGTTTCTTTTTCTGGGCTAGGATGTTTAGTTGAATAGTGTGGTTGATAGTGCCGAAGCTTGCAAAGAGATCGAAGAGTACGAAGACTGCTGTGTGTCCTTCGTCTGTGATGCTGTGGAGGTCCTCGAGGATGTGTAGAGTAGCGGTCTTGGTGCTGTGTCCAGGTCAGAAGCCAGATTGGAAGGGGTTGAGTGGCCTGTTTGTGATGATGTTTTGTTGCAGTTGGATAGTGGCAAAGCACCTGATGATTCTTGCGAGAATTGGTAAGATCGGGATGGGCAGTAGGGACAGTGGGGTATAAAGTGTTTTTTTAGGAGTGATGAGATTTGTCCAGTTGTTAGTGCAGGGGGGTTAGTACCATGTGAGAGACAGATGTGAATGAGGTTGAGCCAGTGGGGCTTGGGGGGTGAAGCAATTGGATGCAGCTTGAGGTGGGCATGCATAATCCATGAAGTGGGCAGGTTTTGTTTTGGCAGTGACAGTGATCAGGGTGTATGTCGATGGGTTGGAAGGTGTCCCAGGTGTTGGAATATTTGGGGGCGGTGCATCTGAGTGGCAGAGTAAGGGGGCAGGGCTGTTCTAATGTTTTGGAGTTGAAGTAGTCCATGAGGCAGTGCCATACTGCTGTGGATGCAAGTGTGGAAGGTGTGGATGGTGGCTTTGAGAGAGACTTGACGATGTTGAATAGTTTCTGGGTATGACTGGTGGCCGATTGGAATCCTTGGAGGTAATGCATGGCTTGAGCATTGAATATGGCGGTTCTGTAGTTGCTGCAGCAGCGTCTGAGGAGTGTCCTGACTGTGTGGCATGTGTTCCTTTGCCAGGCGCTTTCTAGGCTTCTGGCTTCCTGCTAGATAGAGAGGAGGCAACAGCTGAACCATGGTCTGTGGTGGCTGTTGTGTAATTCGGGGTGCATTTTTGTCAAGTGCCTGTGTGATGATGGTGTTGTAATGGTTGAGTAGAATTGAGGAAGTGCGTTTGAGGAGGAGCCGGAGGGAAGTGGTATGATTGGTGCTAAGGCTTTGTTTGCTGGCGCTCGAGGACACTGCAGGCCGATTGATTTGTTCCTGCCAGAGATAACCGCAAATGCGAAGCGTAAGAGTATTTGTTACCCTAGTCTGGTAATTTCGACCGTTAATTGAGTTGCGTTGAGAGCCGTGCTACCAAAGCCTCAGAAGAAGAGCTGGATAGCTCGAAACACGTGTCAGGCTGACTTCTTGTGTAGAATTAAACACAAAATTGCAACTCTAATTTGGACTTTTTTTGGCGCAGTGTTTCTGGAATCATCTGTGTATGGTCTTTCTCTAATGTAGCGTTTATAGGCAGTATACCCACCCCTTCCAGTTAACCCGCAGCCTCTAGTCCCTCTTGTTAATCCTTTTGTGTGCAAGCGCTGGGTACCGCTTTGGCTTTTTTATGCCTTACTCTCTTTCTATGTTTGTAATGTGTTTGGTTTGTCTGGCTGTGGGTGTAAGTGTGGCAAGTGGGGGATCTTGTGGGGTAGAGTGAGTGTGGAGGGTATAGCAAAGTGATCAGAGCGCGCCACCTAGATTCGATTTTCCACTGAGACATGCACTAGCCTATATTGATTTGTTTTAATTTTATTTCGAATTTGAAAATGTTTATTTTAGTATATTTTCTTGACTACTAGTTGGTTGTATAGTATCCAATCCAGCATTTTTTTTAAAATAGATGTTCCCCTTCATGCCAGGTGCATTTTGTAATAAATCCAAACACCTCCTGCAAGGGTTCCTCTCCTCATAGTCTCTAATGCTTCAGGGGTTACAGCAGACAACTGTCAGGATATCCCATCCCCAAATATTGTTTATTGGCATATTAGGTGCCTCCTCAATGGAGAAAAGGTGAATGAGGACTAAAGGGGCGGGCCGGCTGAGCAATGAGGTGGGTTATTGCACTGGTGGTGCACACACATGCAGTTTTAGTGCATGGCATTCTGGAACACACTGGCATCTCAGATAAAGGTCTTTGCCCTTCTGTTATTGTAAGTTATTATTCCTTGTTGACTGTTGCCCTAACCTTCTCTGTTTTCTCATTTTATTTCAGAATGCAAAGAAGTCCGCAGATTCGCAGGTAATGCACTTAGGCTAGACAAAAGGGGTATGCAGTCTTTATAGCAAAAATGATATGTAGACATGTACACATAACAAATCTTTTATAACGAAAAATGTATGTGGGGGTGGGGTAAAGGGTTAAATATAGTTGGGAAACGGTTGGGGTTGATTTTTAGGGTTAGGAAACGGGGATGGTGGGGGGAACCCCTCCAAAGAAATGTGTTATGTTTTTCGTTATAAAAGTTTCGGTACATGTGCATTCTACATAAAATGTGTTGTTGTAAACACATGTAACCGACAAAATGTCCCTTACGTTGATTGACAAGTCGCCTATATTCTGTATTGGGCAGGCCACCCATGCAAGCCAGAGTACTGGCAATGGCACAAACAGTATTGATCCTGCAATCAATGGGAGCAGACGTAGGTTTCTGTGTCAGTTACAGTGGTATCATTGTTAGGGAACCCAGTGTAAGGAGTGCTCGGTCTACTGCTGTTCACTTGATCTACAGTCTCTCCTCTATTTCTGTTGCATTCCCTCTTGCTCTATCACTCTCCATCCCCTCCCCCGCCACCGCAGGAGCCCCGCTATAATACGGTTTAGAACAGGGGTCTGCAACCGTTGGACTACAACTCCCATCAGACCTAGCCAGCATGGTCAATGTGAAAGGATCATGGGAGTCTTAGTCCAATACCCCTGGAGAGCCACAGGTTGCAGATCCCTGGTTTAGAAAATAAATACACTGTGCGGGCTATGGCACTCATGTATGCCTCTGACATTGGTGCGGAGTGTAACAAGGCCCCATGTTTGGTTTTGGGCACAGATGTAGCGTTACTGAGGAGGCCGGGGACCTCCCCAAGTTAATGGATGGTGGGTCTGGGGGAGATACAGTATGTGGAGGATCCCCTAGTCATGCCTGTCTGTTCCCCCCAGATAGCATAAGACCATTACATGGGTGGCTGCCATGGACTCCCTCTTGCAGGAAGTAAACCCCAAGAGCCCATAGCGCACACCTGACACAGCTCCCGTCAGCCAAGGAGTCGGCAGACCACCCGCCGTAGAGGGAGCCTTTCACCCATGACGGTCATAAAACCCAAGCTAATGTTATTGTCAGGGAGATAGCTTTAGAGCAGGGGTCTGCAACCTTTGTCTTTCCAGATGTGTTGGACTACAACTCCCATCAGACCTTGCCAACATGGTCAATGCGAAAGGATCATGGGAGTCGTAGTCCAATACACCTGGAGAGCCACAGGTTGCAGATCCCTGCATTAGAGAGACAGTCAGGGTTAAAACCGGAAGGGGAGAAATGCATGGATATGTCCTTAAAATGTTGTCCTAGGAAAAAGGAACTCACTACAGAGAAACAATGTTTAGAAGCCATCTGGGGTTTAAAGAAAAAACAATTTTCGCAAACAGAAGGGAAATGTATATAAACCCTCATGTGTTGAAGGAAAGGAAGCTTCAAATGGTGTCTATGCCAGGGGTCTGCAACCTTTGGCCCTCCAGGTGTGTTGGACTACAACTCCCATCAGCCCTAACTATCATACACAATGGTGAGGGAGGATGGCTCAGGGGCAACACGCTTGCCTTGAAAGCAAGATGACACAGACCACCACAGGTTCAATCCCCGGGTCCACGCTTAGAAATCTCTGGGTATTAAGTGCAATAACCTATCAAATCATATCATGAGAGTGTTAGTTCAAAACACCTCTCAAGCCACAGGTTGCAGACCCCTGGCTATGCCATTTCCTGACCTCATTTGTGACACAATGTCGCCGATCAGCATTTCTCTGGCAGATTGTTCACACGTGCATCTTTAGAATGTAACAATACGCAAAAGTACAATTTCAGCAACACAAAGTATTTTCCCTTAATCTGTAAAGAGATACCGAGAAGCATAACCAGCTAAAGAAATGCATGCTGCTTGCACACATATAGTAAAGCTTCCACGGAGGGCAGTAAGCAGCCATGCAGAGGGAAACAAATTCCAAGATGGCCGCTATGTCAGACATAGGGCCCAGGAGCAGCTACCAATCCCAGCGCTGCACCACAATCACAAGGCACAGGTGCAAACACTCAGGAAAAGCGTAAACCAGAGACTCCAGTCAGTCATGGTGGACTGCGTTTGGAGAGAAAAAGCTGTTTGCAGGGAAGGCGTTCAGAGAAGAAGAGTGAGTTTTGGAGGTAGTTGCTGAGAAGAGAAGGCTGGAGTAGTGAGAAGAGGCTCGAGTGGCAGAGGAAGGTGGAGAGAGTCCCTGGAATAGAGGGGAAACGAAAGGTGGTGAGAGAAAAGTTAAACTGTGCAGCGTTGGTACTGTAATGAAGACGCAGGTCAAATCAGGTGGTGAAGCTGATATTAAGGAGGAGGTGGGAAAATACTGTTATGAGAAAGGAGGGGTAACATCAGGGGATGGTAACATTCACTGATTGAAGTGATACTGAGGTGGTGGAAGGGAGCTTAGAGGAGGAAGTGAGTACAACAGGTGCTGAAGGTAAAAAGTGAGGGAGAAGATGCACCAAGAGGAAAGGATGCTATGGAAATAGTAGTGGCGGTACCGTCGGGTTGCAGAAGTGATACATACTTGCCAACCTTACAGATTTAGGCAGTAGGCTACTGCTTTTTAAGCAATCCTACTGCCAACAGATTTGGGTGACAGATCCTACTGCTTTTTACAGTGGCAGGTAATATATGTGACTCTAAGGCAGGCTGCAGGACATAGCATGCGACACATTAATTAGTCTGTCTGTACAGTGGGCTGGTAGGTGATTACTTTGATTGGGCTCAGACCAATCCACTGACCTGGCAGTTACGTGACTCTGTCCTGCACGCTTGCCGGTACAACCCTTAGGTGAACCATCAGGGAAGGCAAGTGGCAGAGCGTAACACCATCACACAGCATCTGCCAAATAGACTGAGGGTATCAGTCTCCATGTCATTCAGTGGTCAACTTGCACTGGAGGAATACATATGTATTGCCCAGGCTGTGTGATTACCTTCTGTGTAATTGAATTTGGTGTTAACTTACCATTCAGAATAATACATTATTAACATTTGAACATCTTTCCCTGTTGTGCTGTTTGATGGGTTGTGTATTTTAGAATGCTTCAATGGTGCCAACAATGTATGTTTTGTATTTTCCTGTAATGTGATTGTTATGCGAATTATTATTTTTGAAACTTGAAAAATCCTACATCTTTTTGGTCACATAATATTGGCAAGTATGGTGATATAGAGTTGGAGATTGAGAGCTCAGAGAAAAATATCCCCATCAGGTGCTGAAGCTGACAGTGAGGATAAGTAGTTGTAAAAAGGCAAGGGGGGCCCCAAGTGATAGTTACACCAAGTGGCAAAAGTAACATTGAGGTGGGAAGTTTGGAAAAGTGAAAACAACAGATGCTGATAACGAGGGGGGGGGAGACGCCGGGAAATGAGAGTGGCCCAGAAGGAGCAGAGGCAGTAACATCACAAGTTGTATGGGACAGAGTAGTGGCACAGATGGCTTCAGCTACGAAGAAGAACCGGGAAGTGATGTCAAAAGGCTAGGGTACATGTCAGGAAGAAGCAATGACAACAGGACTTGGTGGTGGTTATGAGAAGAAGGCAGTACTCACAGGTGACAGAGGAGGCGAGGAGGACAGAACAAGCATGGCTATCAGAATATTGATGGTAGAAACAGCCAGACCGGACAGGAAGTTTCCAGAGGGCCATGTCAGGCCAGGGCACACGCAACCAGTGGGAGCAGAAACAAGAGTGGGCCTAAGAGGTTATCTTTAGATCGGGGAGGCAGGGGATTCACACTAAGTGTACCCCAAGCTCATATTTGGGAGCTGAGCATCTCTTTCCCTCTTCCCTTTGAACTCTCCCAGAGGTCTGGCTACAATTCCTTGCCTACTCGAGGGACTGATCAACTGGGTTGGTGTCATAGCTTGGTGTCGCAAGAGTCATGTTCACCTGAGCACCCAGTGCCTGTGAGGAAATAGTGGAATGTATGATGTTGGTGGAGTGGGGATGGCTCCAGGAGTGGCAGTTGGAGATTGGGAGATAGCTGGAAGGGTGTGACTGGCCAGTGCTGGTCTAATGGATCCATTAACCTCTTTGGCAATGGAGATGACTTACCGGTTGTGCTTACCACATGTGTCTCGAAGTAACAGTGGACAATAAAGCCTACCACATATAATGCTGGATCCTCTGTACCTATGAACCAACAACCCTCAGATAGACATTGATATGATATGATAGGTTATTTATAACGTGCTTAATACCCAGAGGTTTCTAAGCACGGACCCGGGGATCAAACCTGTGTTGCTGTGTTCTCTTGCTTCCAAGGCAAGCACATTGCCCCTGACCCATCCTCCCGAGACATTGGGATCCTAAAGCCCTGAAGCACGCAAACAAAAAAGGTTTCAAGATCCCTTAAAGCCTCGAAGCCAGAAGATCCTACAGAGTGGAGGGAAATGACCCTACAACTCCCTGGGATGCCAGAGAGGCCTAACCAAGACGGGGAACTTGCAGCAAATGAGGAACATGGAAGGTGGGGGAGAGTACCCCATATCCTATAGTCAGTGGCAGACTGAATTCTTTTTAATTATGGCTAGTTAGAGCTTTACGTAAGAGGGGCCCTGGTGTCAATCAGCTTCCCTTTGATGATGCAGTAAGAGTGCATCATGGAGAACGCTCTATTATAGTGTTGCTTACTTTGTAGAAGATAGTGCTGCTTTGCAAGTTAGGGAAAGATTTGTCAAATTTAGCTTTTAAGAGTTTCTTTTGTTCTGATGCTGTTTGACAAACATTGGTATGCTTTTCCGCGGTGCTGGAGCGAAGCAAGGATGGGCTTGCTTTCTTGTTTTTCTGCTTCTTGCATTTCTTCTTTCAGTGGAGCCAGGTGGAGGTAGGGATGGCGTATGCCATTGGTAAGGGCTAAACTACAGATTTAACCTCATATCTGCCACTGACATTTGGAATGCTATCCTCTCAGACGATAGCTCAGGGGCAACGTGCTCGCCTTGGAAGCAAGACGACGCCGAGCAACACAGGTTCGATCCCCGGGTCCGCACTAAGAAACCTCTGGGTATTAAGCGTGTTATAAATAGCCTATCATATCATATCATACCCTAACACTGTGCCCTCTTATCTGACCTCAACACTGGGCATGCTACCCTGCCTCCTGCCTGTCTCAGATAATTGGAATGTTACCCTATCAATGGGCATTCCTGCCTGCCTCCAACATTAGTGGGCCCTCCCATCTTCCTCCCCATATAGAATGCTACACTATCATCAACCCTCTTTCCTGCCTCAACAACTGGGAATGCTACCCAATCAGCTTAGACATGGGGTACACGTTGACAGTCTGAGCTTTCTCCCTGTTTTAAAATGGAACACAGTGGCCTTACCATAGATCAGGGGTCTGCAACCTTTGGCTCTCCAGATGATTTGGACATCAATTACCATCAGCCCTAGCTAGCATAGTCAGTGGTAAGGGATCCTGGGAGTGGTCATCCAAAACATTTGGGCAACCACAGCCTTCAGACCCTGCCGTAGACCAAGATGTTACAGTAAAGAGTGGGGTCAACATTCAGGCTCACTCACTTATGAGTGAAAACTGTTCTGAAGTTAAGTGTCCTGAGTGTTCATGCAGTGCAAACTCTTGATCCTGACATGGGGCCCTGGTCATGTGTAGGCTTTCTTTTTATTCAAGTATTACGTTTGTGCTGGGCATAATTCTGGAATTGCAGTGTCAATATTAATACATGAAGGCTGCTCCATGATTACCACAAAGCACTAATCCTCTCGTGTTCCTTTCCAGTGGACGTGCACTTCGATCCTGACACAGCGCACCCTAATCTCATTATTTCAACAGATCAGAAGAGTGTGAGGATTGGAGAGAAAAGGAGGAACGTGGACAACAATCCAAAGAGGTTCACTTTGTATCCCCTAATCCTGGGGTGTGAAGGCTTCAACACCGGGAAACACTACTGGGAGGTGGACGTGGGAGACATGGCTGACTGGGACTTGGGGGTATGTGACAGGTCCATCGGTCGAAAGGCCAAGGATATCAACCTCTCACCCGAGGATGGATGCTGGAGGGTGTATCTGAGGGACGGCGATCAATACTGGGCCGGAGTCTCCCCAGATATCCCCATTGACACCAAAGGAAAACCCAGGATTATTGGTGTTTTTCTGGATTATGAAGAGGGGAAGGTATCATTTTACAACATTAATGGAAAGTCACTGCTGTTCACCTTTAAAGACACTTTCAGCCAGATCCTTCTTCCGTATTTCTACCCTGGCTCGTACGACAAAGGCAAAAAGGCAGGAGTCTTGAGAATCCACCCAGTGACTGGATGGGAGTGAGCCTGGGCTCTCAAGAATTCCCCGGCACAAAACGTTCAGTAAATATGGGAAACAGTATGGGAAATTGTAAAGTCATTGATTGGACTCTGATCCCTGTGACCCTGTTGTCTTGTATGGAGGCTTCGGTGCCAAATGCCCACCCAAAACTGGTGATGGAATGGACACAAATCACATGGACCATCTTTGGACTCTCTCAATGCCTAATCTTGTTCAAAAACATCAAAAATTACAGGATATCATTGATTAGGATATCATTGATTAGCTAAATCGGAAGCAGTAAGCATGCCAATGAAGTCTGAAACTGTCAAGTAAAACATGTCAACCTAGTACAGCCAGGTCATAGATGATACCTCTTGCATGATTGATCATTTATTCTCTTTTGGCAAAGACTTTTTCCATATAAAATCTTTGCAGGTCCGACAAAGAGACGAGAGATCATTTTCCATTGAAATTGCAATGGTGGCCCTGCTATCCTATAACGAATACAGGTAAAGTAGCGAGTGACACAATATTAACTTGAGGTGCTAATCGCTTAACATGGACAGAGAGGATAATAAAAGATGTAGAGTGGCAAAGGATTTTAGGGATTTTGTGAAGTGTTATAAGTAGGGATATAGTCTGGCGAAGGGGAGTCACGTAAATTAATTGCACTACATACAAAATGTGTGGCGAAGATAGGATTTTAAATACTTGATGTACCAGCATAAATCTATGGATCGTTATTAGAACTTTGACTCCAAGAGCCTTGTGTGTAAAAGAGAGAAAATCATCTCAGAAATAATGTAAAAACTGTTACCTAGAATCAAACGTTGATAAATCTTTAAAATACAAACCTGCGTAAAGCATTGATAGAAAACGAGGCAGCCTGGGGCCCTGAAAGAAAGAGACCTGTCATCAACTATACCCCGTAGCCCTCTTATGGTCATGACTACAGCACACGGGGAGAAATGATTCCTGTAGGTCACGACCCTCAATCAATCCGACCCTTACTTTTCAAGATGCACAATTATGAGAGTTTGCTTGGAAAGAGGGGTTCAAACATTTTGCAAACGTTGTCCTACACTTCCAAGCCACATACAGATAAGACAAGACCCTACCACATTTTTTTTATAGAGTCACCAAAGTCGCCCCAAAAAGAAATGCAGGGAATTGTACATATCCCGACTTCCCTCCATTCTGAAATGGAGGGACCATTCGAGAGTTCCGCAAAGGAGTATTAAAAGGGCAAATTAACACAGAATGTTGTAGGGTTTCCATATGATGCAAGAAGCAATTGCATCAGCAATCGCTCTGGCACTTGTTCCGGGAGGATAGGCAACACGGGTTCGAGCCCCGGGTCCGTGCTTAGAAACCTCTGGGTATTAAGCGTATTATAAATAACCAATTACAAATACTTCCACAAGTCTGTAAAACCTTGCACAAGTCTCCTTTCTTGCGATGGACTAGAAATTCATCCAGGTCAGCACGTTGCGCTGTCTTGTATCTTTTCAGGCGAGTGTTTGATTGATGCAGGTGTTTGTCCCCACATGAAATTCAGCCCAATCTAAGGGATGCAATTCCAGCTTAGAAGCTTCCAGGCTCGTGGAAGAATATTCACCTTTTAAATGTTCATTCCACACTTGATCAATCAAGTTGTCTTTTCTTGATAAAAACTCTCTTAACAGGACACCGAGCTGGGGAGTTTTTTACTCTGTAGTAAACAGAAAGAAATCCTGTGTCTACCTGAAGGGCTGCGCTTGGAAAGCCACTGGGCACGTATAGTAACTTCATCCCTAAAGCTCTCTGATAAACTCCCAGCACACCAGCCTTGCTGTCAGGCCCCCATATCCCAGCGCCCTACGCTCTGCTCGCCCGTTTCCTCCCCTGGTTTTACATCGACTGTTTGCTTGTAGATCGTTTGCTGGCAGGCTGCCAATTGCCCGCCCCTCGCCCCTGTTGTATGCTCCCCGCCCCCTTGTCCCCTTGCAATCTGCTTCCCTCACCGTTCACTTCTCCGTACGACGCATCAGGGGTGCTGTTAGGTCTGGAAAAGATCCGGGGCTAAGCTAATGTTGGGATTGTCAGGACTCGGGGCTAGCTATAGCCTTTTTCTTGTAGCCCCTGAGATTCTATCCGGGGCTAGAACCAAAACACCCGGGGCTATAGCCACCCCCAGCAACGCCTCTGCGACGCATGAAAAGCTACGTTGCTTCGTGAAGCTAGGTACGCACTCAATAAATATCCTAATAATAATAAAACTAATAATACCAGATTTTACCTGAATAAACAGATTCAGGATGGGCTGAGATGATGTTGCTATGTTTCCTACCTGCTTGATGATGGCTCTAATGGTGGCTTGAGTGGCTTCCAGATCAATGCATTTGAAAGGCTTACACCCAGATATGTAACCTCAGACACTTGCTCCAAAGGTGCACTATTCAATAGTAATGCCCCTCTTCACAGCTTTTTATGTTTGGGGGCAAAAGTCATGATTTTAGATTTCCTGTTGCCAATGACTACATTATTTTCTATAACACTACGGGTCAGCTACCTTAATTTGTTCCTGTGGTGCCGATGGAGTCCGTGCCAGAAGGACGGTGTTGTGGGAATGAAATGCGACTGGAACTGGGAAGCTACCCACACATGGGATGTCCTTTGTCACGTCCAAAATTACAGTGGCCGTGTCATTCAAATAGAAGCAAAATAAGGGGGGCCAGCTAAATCAAAGGGTTGCCACATACGGGCAAAGGTATTTCCTTATTGAAAGGACTAATAGAATGGGAGGATAACGAAGGAATGTTAACTTTCTGGCAAGCAGGCTTTAGGCATGGAGGTCATTTAGGGGCCACAAGGGGTCGCAACTGCGACCCCTCTGGTCTCCCTTGCTACCCCTTTGGTCTCAATTGCAACCTACGTTACAAACAGAAGCTCCTGGGCTGTGGCCAGCACCATGTGGCTCTTTGTTTATGGAGTGGCTGGCTTTCTTGTTCAGGCCTCTTAAAAAAACAAGGGTTTCCACAAATGTAACAGTGACCCTAAATAAGAAAGAATATGAATAGTAAATAATGTGTCTTTCTGGAATTCTATACAATAATTGCTAGACTCATTAAAGGTTTATTTTAGACACACTTCAGGGGTTGAATCACTGATGTAGTTTGTTCTTAAACATCTCAAATCCACAATGCAGACAAAAACTTCCAAAAAGCATTTAGAGTAGAACAAGCATCCATTTCGGACTATGGATTTTGCTTTTCGCAAGTTGCAGTTATAGCCTGTTTATTTTCTGCCGCTGTCTCTGTTACGATCATCACAAGACATTCCATCTCCGTGTCCTCGGTCACTGGACAAAATCCTTGTGCCTAAAAGCTTGTGTACAGTGTAGAAATGTTTGACCATAGCACATAAAGTGGCCCTTGATTTCATTGTGCCACAATAAATGCTTTGTTGCAATGTGTCTATCTTTCCTATCTCCCTGGCATGCTGTTCAGGATGTTTGTTTGCATGTATGAGGTAACGAGTGCCCACAGTACGAGATGCCGTGTGAGGGTGCAGCTTTCCCTGCGCTACTCAGAATTCTTTTATACACAGTTATGACCCCTCCACATGGTATGTATTTTGCCAACCTATGAAGCCTGAAAAGTAGATTCAGACAAGCTTGGCATATGGCCAAATGTGCACCAGACCTGCAGATGAACTGGCCTGCTGTTCAGTTACCAGTGTAATTTGCTTTCTGACTTTGAGAAGATTCAGGCATGTAATTACTCATTTTACTATAGCCGGTAAGGTAGTGCAGGGAGTTGAGTGTTCAATGCTGCGATGTTTGTGTGATCTGCAGGTTGCAGGTTCGAATTCTAGCAAGGCCAACTCACCCTTTCATCCTTCGAGATCGATACATGAATACCAGCACAGGTTGGGTGATATTGTATGTACATTTGTTCTAAGTGATATATAATAACACATCATTATCATTTGGTCATGGACGTCTGCTTGCATTCACAGTAATTTGGTAATATGGGCCTATACACACTGATCCTAACGATACATATAGCGATCCATTTTTGTATGAAATGTATATCACATTATAGTGATATCGTAAACATATTTTTCTTAATGTACTTAGGAACAATGCTCTGTGATGCCAGTTCCTGTTTTGTCAAGGGGTGAAAGGTCGTGTGCCATTGCATCCCATGATATCACTTCAGGGAGGGGTCAAATGACATCACATCCTTTGATGTCATCAGAGGTCAAGGGCCGTGTAATGTCACTTCCGCTACCACCGGCCTGTTGGTGAAATTACCTCCCTGCTTGTCTTCCCGTCCTCGAGTAATGCACGCACGCTCTGAATGGGGTTCTCTCTGGCTAGGGGCTCCCTGCTGTTCTGTGTTCGTTTGCTGCTTCGGGCAGTTGCCCGTGCCGTGCACACTCCTTCCCCGCTTCAACTCGTCTTTTCGGATTGCCCTTACACACTCCTTCTCGTGACACCCACTCTATGTTGTGGCTGCCCCATTCTCCAGGTTACTCATATGCCTGCTTGTCAGGCCGGGAAGCTGCTGCCCCTTGGCTGCCTCCTTCTGCTGCAGTGTGCCGGGCTTCCCTGTTCACTCCTTGTTCTGCGCCCGGTGGCCTCTCTCCAACGTCTTCCGCAGTGGGTCCCTGCGATCAGTTCCTTTCAACCACTCCTTCTCCCCTCGCTGCCACGTGGTTCAGATCTCTCAATTACTCGTTCCGTGGTCTCCTCTGTGGGAGTTTTATCTCCGGCTGGGCTCCACAGTTGCTGATGCACATGGGAAGTAGGGGGGTTCCCTTTCATAGGTTCAATCCATGTGCAACAACGGCCATTTGCTCATGTTTCTGGGGCTCTGGGAGCGAGCACGATGTTCAGGGCGCCATCTTGCGTTCACCCCCTGGTGGTCTCGGGGAGTTTTATCTCCGGCTGGGCTCCACAGTTGCTGATGCATATGGGAAGTAGGGGGGTTCCCTTTCATAGGTTCAATCCATGTGCAACAACGGCCATTTGCTCATGTTTCTGGGGCTCTGGGAGCGAGCACGATGTTCAGGGCGCCATCTTGCGTGCACCCCCTGGTGGTCTCGGGGAGTTTTATCTCCGGGCTGGGCTCCACAGTTGCTGATGCATATGGGAAGTAGGGGGGTTCCCTTTCATAGGTTCAATCCATGTGCAACAACGGCCATTTGCTCATGTTTCTGCGGCTCTGGGAGCGAGCACGATGTTCAGGGCGCCATCTTGCGTGCACCCCCTGGTGGTCTCGGGGAGTTTTATCTCCGGGCTGGGCTCCACAGTTGCTGATGCATATGGGAAGTAGGGGGGTTCCCTTTCATAGGTTCAATCCATTTGCAACAACGGCCATTTGCTCATGTTTCTGGGGCTCTGGGAGCGTGCACGACATTCAGGGCGCCATCTTGCCCCGCCCCCTGGTGGTCTCCAGGGTTGTTTTTTTTTATGCGATGCTTGCCGGTAAGCATCTTTTTTTACCATAATATATTTTTGGGGCCTGTGGCCTGGATATGGTCTTCGGTCTTTAAGTCACCTGGTTTTTCTTGGTTCACTCTGCGCTCTTTTGTCCCAACCATTGGGTCTATTTTTCTATGCAGGTCTCTTTTCACAGTACTTCTTAGAGGCGTCTTCCTGGTGAATCCAACATGAGCCAAGAAAGTTTCAACAAAGGGCCACGAGAGAAGTGCAGAGCACTGAGCGCCTGGAGGCCATGAAAATGGCAGCGTTGCGCTGTATAAATCAACATAACACAGCACTGTTAACCACAAACACTGATAAGTAGTATTTCTCTCAAGGCGGTGGAATGGTTTGCGGAGGGTGAAGGACTAAAGGGAAGTGCGCGTTGAACTTATTTCAGAACCCCACGTGTGTGCTCAGTGAAACCTAATCCCCTTGGTTTTTTTGTACACAATACAGCGAACAGTGCCTGTCAATCCCCGGCCATGACTATAGCTAACCTGTGTGGAAAATCATTGGAACAAACTGAGCAGTGACACTGTCACGCTGGATAAGTCTTTTCTTTATGGCGGCAGTCGCCTGGTGTAGATATCAACACTGCGCTGGATAAGTCTTTTTTCTATGGCTGCAGTCGCCCGGTGTAGATATCAACACTGCGCTGGATAAGTCTTTTCTCTATGGCGGCATTCGCCTGGTTTAGATATCAACGCTGTGCTGGATAATTCTTTTCTCTATGGCGGCAGTCGCCCGGTGTAGATATCAACACTGCGCTGGATAGGTCTTTTCTCTATGGCGCCAGTCGCCTGGTGTAGATATCAACACTGCGCTGGATAAGTCTTTTCTCTATGGCGGCAGTCGCTTGGTGTAGATATCAACACTGCGCTGGATAAGTCTTTTCTCTTTGACGGCAGTCGCCTGGTGTAGATATCAACACTGCGCTGGATAAGTCTTTTCTCTATGGCGGCATTCGCCTGGTTTAGATATCAACGCTGTGCTGGATAATTCTTTTCTCTATGGCGGCAGTCGCCCGGTGTAGATATCAAAACTGCGCTGGATAAGTCTTTTCTCTATGGCGGCAGTCGCCTGGTGTAGATATCAACACTGCACTGGATAAGTCTTTTCTCTATGACGGCAGTAGCCCGGTGTAGATATCAACACTGCACTGGATAAGTCTTTTCTCTATGGCGTCAGTCGCCTGGTGTAGATATCAACACTGCGCTGGATAAGTATTTTCTCTATGTGGGCAGTCGGCTGGTGTAGGTATCAACACTGCGCTGGATAAGTCTTTTCTCTATGGCGGCAGTCGCCTGGTGTAAATATCAACGCTGCTCTGAATAAGTGTTTTCTTTATGGCGGCAGACCCCTGGTGTAAATATCAACGCTGTGCTGGATAAGTCTTTTCTCTATGGCGGCAGTCGCCTGGTGTAAATATCAACGCTGCACTGGATAAGTCTTTTCTCTATGGCGGCAGTTGCTTGGTGTAAATATCAACGTTGCGCTGGATAAGTCTTTTCTCTATCGCGCCAGTCGCCTGGTGTAAATATAAAAACTGGGCTGGATAAGTCTTTTCTCTATGGCGGCAGTCACCTGGTGTAAATATCAACAATACGCTGGATAAGTCTTTTCTCTATGGTGGCAGTCACCCAGTGTAAATATCAACACTGTGCTGGATAAGTCTTTTCTTTATGGTGGCAGTCGGCTGGTGTACATCTTAACACTGCGCTGGATAAGTCTTTTCTCTATGATGGCAGTCACTGGTGTAGATATCAACACTGCGCTGGATAAGTCTTTTCTCTACGGCGGCAGTTGCCAGGTGTAGATATCAACACTGCGCTGGATAAGTCTTTTCTCTATGGTGCCAGTCACCTGGTGTAGACATCAACACTGCGCTGGATAAGTCTTTTCTCTATGGCGGCAGTCGTCTGGTGTAGATATCAACACTGCACTGGATAAGTCTTTTCTCTATGGCGGTAGTCGCCAGGTGTAGATAGCAACACTGTGCTGGATAAGTCTTTTCTCTATGGCGCCAGTCGCCTGATGTAGATATCAACGCTGCGCTGGATAAGTCTTTTCTTTATGGCGGCAGTAGCCTGGTGTAGATATCAACGCTGCGCTGGATAAGTCTTTTCTTTATGGCAGCAGTCACCTTGACCAGAAAGTCACACTGCTTCCGCATCAAAAGGTCATTAGTGAGAAAAAGGTAGTGTCATCATCTACCCATAAGGAGACCAGCCCGCAAAGGGAAGGGAGTCTTAAAGCCTTGAGCACAGTGAATCCTTATTCATTGCATAAAATGATGCATGCTGGGTTGAGTCCTTAAACCCAGAGACACTGCATGTTGGTTTGAGTCTTTAATGCCAGAGCGAACTGAATTGTTAATTGACTAAAACTGTGAGTGCCTGGGGAATGAGTCTTAAAGTCCACAGCGGAGAGAGCCCCTGTGCATTTGCCAACAATGCTGCATGCTGCAAAAGTGAGTCTGAAAAGCGAGAGCAAACTGAAACATCATTGGTCTAGATCATCATTTGTCTAAAACACTGCATGCTGGGAAGGTCAATTAAAGGCCATAGCAAAGTGAAACGTCATTGTTCCAAAATGAAAACGGAGTGCATTCTTAAACCTGACCAGCGGGGACTAGAGACAGAGGGCCTTAAAACCAGTCTGTTAGTAAGTCAGCAGTACTTCTCGCGGTTCCATGGACTCACTACTGGATAACGCAGGGCGGCCCGGTGATGCAAGTCAGCATGCAGCATTGTAGTGGATTTACCGCACAGTAAATCTGCCATGCGTTCTCCATAACCAGGAAGATTAACCTACAGCTTTATGCTGGAGGTAAATTGTCCTTCTTACCTCCAAATTCGCAGTGCGGCAGTGCGCTAATGCAGCGTCAAAGTGGCAGTAATGGAATTACTGCCATTTTACTGTCATTTATCCCTGCACCGTTGTTAGGTAAAATTTCACTTACTGCTGTTTTACCTCTATATTTGTGGACCCCCAACTTTTTGCTTTTGTTTCATTCTCCTGCCCTGACTTTCTGCCAGAGGAGCACAGCCTTCAGCTGCACTCCCCTGGGCTTCCGCTCATCTTTATGGGGAAACTGACTTGTCCTTCAGCCAGTCAGTACTGGGAAACTTTGTTTCCCTCAGTTTTATGACTTTGCTGCCCCTTTTAGCAACAGTATTTCAGTGTGTTGAGTACATTTCTGTACTGCACACTGGAATCCTTGCATTTTTGGGCCTTAGCCATCCCTTAAGGATCGTTTGCTAACTGGACAATGTGCCTAAGAGGAGTCTGGTGGCATCAGTAGCTTTTTTTTCATGTATTTTTCCATTTCTTTACTGAGCCATACCGCGCTAACTGCGCTTGCCTCATGACTGTGGCTAGTGTCCATCATGGCCGTGCCACAAAGTTTTTTTGTCTTCGCCTTTGGCCATTTTGTCCGTTGACCTTCTCCCTGGTCTTTGTGACCCGGGGAATCCTTATTTGGGCATACATTCACCAGCGAAAGCTGGTGCTTTTCGTGGGCTAATGCAAGCCACATGTGTTGGTACCCAGGAAGTGGGCTGGACTGTCTGGCCTTAATCCACACTACTGGTGCCAGGATGTCTGTTGTGCATGAGAGCATGAGAGCCACAGTGATCCCTGATTGGCCCACTGCTGGCGTGCATGAGTGGGGCAGATGTCCTCATTGGCCAGCTGGGTGTGAGCACTCACTGGACTTTGGGATATGAGGAGGGGCTCTAAGTGCAGAACCAAAGATCATCCAGAGGTCCGAATCGACCTCTACAAGGAGCCAAGTATCCTGAGAAGCAAAGCAGATCCAAGGTCTATCCGGAACCGCGCATAGAAGGTTTGGCACCCTGAGCCCGCTGTTGTCCCCGGTAGAGCCCTGCTTTGCGCTCAATCTCCAAAGGCCTGCAAATGTGCTTCATCCCTTTTGATTGGTGGGACCAATCACTCTCAACGAATCCTTGGAGCCCTGCAAACGAGCCCTCTCGGAAGTGTCCCTGCACTGGCCTACTTGTCCCTTGGCATCCTTGTTGGAGCATTGCTACATCGAGTTACGGCTCAAGCTTTCTGGGAACCCTAGATCACACTGAAAAGCCTCTTCTTGCCCTACTGCTTTGAGTCATGAGAGAGAAGCGTGCATCAGTCCATGAGATTGGGTGCCCCCGTGGCTGTCGCTGCTGGTGGCTTTCCCGCCTTTCTTCAAGTATCCTGAGATCAGCTGCATTAGTGCTTTCTTTGTCCTGCATTCGAGACAAGAGATCCAGCTCCTGGTGTAAACCGGACCCACATCTGCACCCATAGCGCCTGTGCACTTTGAAGCTTAACCAAGGAGGGGATTTCGTACTCCAGGCGACCATTTTTGTACCTTCCAAGTTAGAACCCGGAGTGAGTTAAGGGCGGTGAGTAACCATAACGCTTAACGATGGCCCCTAGTTCCGCCATACCATTTTTACACACACAGGCTCTCTTGTGGTCCTTGCCTTGGCTTGGGTGGCTCTTGCTTCCTAATTTCATCCAAACGTAGGGGCCAACTTTGTTCTCCGCAGCAGATCCACCTCTGACTCTCGGAAAGAAATGTTCATACTCCAATATCCTCTTCTAACTTTTGTTCTCCTTACACATCAACAAGCGCTTTACGCACAAACATAATATTGAGCACAAGGCTCCAATCTTCGTAGGGCTGGACTTCTTAAGTTAGGGATATCCATTTCTGGAGAGGGCCATCATGATAAAGTCTTCTTGGCTTTCCTCCTCACAGGATTTGGGTGGAAACCGCACTTTACTGCATTGACCGAAAAGTGATTGTACATATATGTTTATCTAGTGTGTGTTTAAGTAATAGTATTACTGGGTTTGCCATTATTCACTTGTGTTTTTCGTGGGCCTAATAAATTGTATATTTTTGATATTCTACTGTATAAGGGTAATTCTGGTCATCCTACTGTGTGTGCTCATCCAAGACCTCAGATCACCCCCCACTACCTCTGAGACTACCTTGAATTGTCCTGGCTAACTTTGCAGAAGTGTTGTTTGTTTCACTAAACTAGGGTGGCCTCCTAAACATCTGTCCACCAGAGCAGAGTTTAGAAATCCATTAACAACCGCCATACCCGCAATAAGACCCAAAGAGCCAACCCAACCAATCGGAGAGACTTTTCCACAAAATAAAGTTTTGTTTAAACTGTCACCTGTGTAGACCGTCTTTGACATTGTTGAATCTGTAACACCTGGTAATCAGTAAGTATGAACTCATCACCTGTTGACCCATATAAGTAACTTAGTTCAGTGGGTCATAAAGTAAAGCAAGTACTCAGAGACATCTTAATGTGAGGGCAAATGGGGCACATGCCCCAAGATGCCGCCCGCAGCCCCACCTCGCTGCCTGATGCAATGGAGTCATTGCCCACTTTTACAAAAGAAAAATACTATATTTTCTGGTCTTTTCTAGCGTGCTGCTTTGGGTCTGGAGCTGCTGCCTGGCCATTGATGACATCTAAGGTCTAGGCTGATTTATTTGGTAATGTGTTCTGTGTTCACTGTAGTAGATGCAGTTTCACCTTGTGTAGCGTTTTTGCCTTTCTTTGGAGAATATATTGATCACATGAAATAACCAAAATTTAAATGCATATTGAGAAGTGAATTCAATGAGGATTCATAAAATAGCTCAGTTGGTTAAGCACCTGTTGCAAAGGACTGGGGTTGCCAGATCATAATACCAAATCCCAGCCAGATTGAAATTGAGAAACCTGAGTATATAACCTTTTCTCATAATAACACCTACTGTGCTTGGGCCTCATTACGAGTTTGGCAGTGCAAGAAAAAAGTGAGGGTAATTCGGTTTACCTCCCTTTTTCCCACACCGCCAAATTACAAATTTGCCGGTATTACCTCTCGCGGAATTACCAGATGTTAATTACGGCCATTTTGGGGGGTAAAGCGGCTTCAGGTAACTCCTCCACTTTACTGCCAATAATCTGCAGTATTACCATCTGCCAGAGATAAATAAAGCCAAAAATCCACAATGGTGTCCTATGGACTCCATAAAATGGGGATTTACACTGCCAAACTGGCACTTGCAATCTGGCCAGACCAAGGGGCAATAACGGTAATACGGTTTAGTGGTATCTTGGTGGTATTACTGCCGAGATACCACCAAACTTGTAATTAGCCCCAATTTACCTGCACCAGAAAGCGCTAATGTAGCATAGGTATGGTGCAGGTCTAGAGATTGGTCCCACAAAACAAGGGTTGCAAAACCTGCACAGCCACCTCCAATGAAATGCATAGTGCATTATTCCGGAGAGGACATTAGGTATCAAAATTTGTGACAGTGGAACCAAAGTGTCAAGGCTCATTTCACAGCTTTACCACAAGAGGTCGCACTAACCCTCAAAATATCGTCTTGTCTCCACTGGATAGTGACGTGCTGTCTTATGTGAAAAGTCTTGCCTGTTTCCATTATGGTGGCTTTTTTCAGACCATTGCCTGCTTTTTATTTTCATATAGGCCATTTCAGTGGAATGGGCCAGCGACAAAAGAGAGACAAACAAATGGAACATGGTTCTGGCAAGCCTATTTTAAGGTCTGCTTATTTGCCACATAAATGGTTTGTTTTTCCTACAATTTCACAATTAGCAGGTCTGTGTCAAACGATGACTACAACCAAGAGACCTTATTGCAGAGGGTATTGTGTTTGGTGTATATTTAAATCAATACAGTAGAAAAACCCAGAAGACATTTTTAGGCTCACACCCATTAGTATTCTGGCACTTGTAGACTTCCATTATTAAAGGAGAACATACAGCTACATCCATGTTCCTTTTGCTTAACATCTTTGAATGTATGGGATTTATGAATTGTGAATCTCTCCTGGAAACAATGGAGCGCAGTAAGGAAGGAACGCACCCAGAGCTCTACAAGCAGGTCGCAGGGTTTGCAGAGGAACTTGGTTGTGTAGCGGGAGCAGGGGAGGGGAGGACCTGTATAAGAAGAGAAATAGGGCTGAGTGCAGTGATCAGCAATTGGTGAGAAGTTCTTTGAAGCTTAGAGTGTTCAGCTCCTTCCTATAGTCTAGGATGGCGGGGGGCAGGCTTATCTGCATTGGTAACTTGTTCCAGAGAAGGCTGCACAGCGGCAAAGGCCTATTTCCTCTTTTCCCTCCATCATGCAATTGTCTGTTTCCAGACAGGTGATGCTGTGGATTCTGCTGGTGCGAAGCCTCCAGAGATGGTGAGTTTCTCAGCCAAGTAGAGTGGTGTTTGGGCTGGGACTGCTTTGTAGCTATGAAGGCAGACTTGAACATGATGCTTGCTTGATGGGGTAACCAGTGCGGCTCCTTGAGGAGGTGTGTTGCAGAGTGCCGAATGGCTATCAGAGGGAGGGGCCAAGGTGGCATCTGGTTCCAATGCTGCTTGGGTCTTCTTGGCTTGGGTGAGAGGTCCCGGTCATTGGTAAAGTTGAGAGATTTTGTACTGGGTGAGAGTTGAAGCTTGAATCCATCAAGTTCTGTGTGAGTCAACACATTCTGGACTTGGGCAAGGTTAGTGAGGTTCCCCCGGGAAATGAATTTGGTCGTTGTCAGGTTAAGCTTCAGGTAGGTGCTTATCATCCAGCTTGGGATGAGGGACAGACAGTGCTTGAGCCAATGGATGCCGCGATGTAATGGGCGTATCATCTGCGTATTGGTATATTTTGATGTCAGAGTTGGTGAAGAGTTCCCCCAGGGGTTCCATGTAGAAGTGGAAGATGACAGGCGATAGGCTGCAGCATTGTGGCACTCCACAGGTTGCTGGGTGGCGCTGGGATCTATTGGTGCCCATCTGGAGTCAGTCTCCATTGGAGAGGCATAAGGTGAACCACTACAGGACTGTTCCGTCAAAGCCCATGAGCATAGCGAGGATGCCGGGGCTGGCTTCATGCATAATGGCATCAAAGGTAGCATGGAGGTCGAGAGGGACGAGTGCTTCTACAAGGATTCTTTTTTTTATATTCTCATGTCGGTTTATCATGTTAGTTGTGTACTTTTCAAAAAAGTTCTAGAAACCAGGGTATTATTTTAGTTCATGAACATCAATCACAAATAATTACACTTTGCTCTACGACAAGAATTGGGAAATAATGTGGGTAAATGTCAAAATTGGAGAATAGGCTCAAATCCCAGCTTCACCGCATAACCAAAATGTGTGCTCCTGGTCAATTTATTGAATCTCAGTGTTAACCTGTCAAAATAACAGAAAATATTTAAAAATGATCGGTCTCTAAGAGTGATTTAGTTCTCAGGGTACACTCTTTAAAAAAAAAGCCTACCCATGGTTTACTGCCTATAGTGTTGTTTCATATATGGAGGTAGAGGGTGCCGTGAGGCGAAGCCGGGAGAAGAAGGCTGCAGAAAAAGGCCAGCGCTCCTCTTAGCAGCTCTTCGCTGCTCGCAGTCTGCCGTTTGCCGTGGAACTCTGCATGAATCAAAAGGTAAGGAGTCCCGCACTCCGGAACTATTCAAATCACTCACAAACAGACTACAGCGGCTACGCACACGTACTCTCCCGAGCGTAATGCTCACTTTACCCATCCCCACAAGGGTACGCAATACACGCCTACAATCAAGAACCCTCAAATCAGCCACTAGCCTAAAGGCTCCTTCCTCAGTACTGCATAAATCCCATAGACTAAGCCACACAGTGGAGCTGAGCCCACATAGTAAGCATCGCCCTGACCCAACTGCACTTGATACAATGTCTAAGACTCCCAATAATGTGCCCCCCACTGGTCTGAATGTAATTACTGCAATGTGCAAATCTTCTACCCTAGCCATGCTACCCACTGATGCAAATGCCACTCTGCCTATGTCTATGACACCTGGAAATGTGCCCCCACTGGTTTGAATGTGCCACCCTCTACCATTAATGTCACCCCTGAGCCGCACCTCAAATGTGCCCTCATCAATGCCCGATCCATCAATGCACACGCGCTAGACATCCACGACCTCATTACCACCCTAGATCTAGATCTTCTAATAGTCACTGAAACCTGGCTACACGAAGCCTCAGGCCCCGCCCTATCCCTCGCACTCCCACCAGGCTATGCCATCACTAGACAAGATTGCCTGACCACAGGGGGCGGTGTCGCCCTCATAGCCAAAGACTTGATCACCATCAGAAAGGTTGACAAAACTATTAACAATAACAGCGACTACCTTCAACTGAAACTCACCATCTCTCACCACTGCACCATCACCCTACATCTCATCTATCGACCACCAGGCCCCCTAGGAGACTTTCAGGCCTCCCTCACCCACCTCCTGGCAGAACTTGAAAAAGTCATCCAAAGCCATTCTCCTTGGAGACATCAACCTCGGCCTGAATGACGCCAAAGACCCTGCTGCCAAAGAACTTGACACAGCCTTAGCCACCCTAGGATTCGTCAACACCATCACTGACCCCACACACGCCCTAGGCAGATCACTAGACTGGATCGCCCACCACAATTGCCCCCTCACAGTCACAGGCAATACCCCCACCCCATGGTCTGACCACCACACTATCACCTTCAACATCCCCACAACCACATCCCACCCCCACCTACCCTTACCACCAGCCCTCACAAGAAGTGCCCGTCAACTGACCAAAGAAAGACTCATACCCTTCTTACAGGGACCTGCCTTCAGATCCCCCTTCTCCAACGACCCAGAAACCCTGGCCAAAAACTACGATACTGCTATCACGGCAGCAATCAATGCCATTGCCCCACTTAAACCGCGCAAAACCAAACCCACTAGACATGCCAATGCGTGGTTCACCCGAGACCTTCTAAAACTACGCACTGACAAATGAGCAGCATTAGCTCTATGGCAAACATCCCGTGATGATAAAGACAAACTTAACTTCAAATCCCTTGCAAATGAATACAAGAAAGCCATCATCAAAGCCAAAGCTAAATCTTTTGAAGATAGAATCGCAGAGGCCAAATCGAACACCAAGGAAATGTTCGCCATATTCAGGGAATTTGAGACCCCTACACCCACCCCCCAAAACTTCACCAAGGATAAAGAATGGTGTGACAACATCCAAACAACCATGCGTAATAAGATTAGCTCCCTCCAAGCCAAAATCCTGAACACCAAACTAGCACTCTCCACCCCCACTACACCCTCCCCATCCCCACCGCTCCCCCCACCCACAGAGGCCCCACACACCTTCTCATTTAAAACCATCCAAGAGAAAGACATGATCAACATCATGAAAAACATAAAACCATCCAATTGCAAAGGTGACCCCTGTCCTGCCTCCATCATCAAAGACTGCGCAGACACCCTGGCTCCTTTCCTAACAGCCTTCGTCAACGCCTCCTTTACCACAGGGAGAGTCCCATCCTGCCTCAAGGAAGCATGGGTCCGACCTCTCATAAAAAAAAAACCACACTTGACCCCACCTCCCCTAATAACTACCGCCCCATCACCACAGTCCCATTCCTCTTCAAGATTCTAGACAAAGCAGCCTACCTGCAGGTCCAGCACTTCCTTGAAGAGCAGAACCTCCTTGGACTAAGACAATCCCGCTTTCGCCCTAGACACGGGACAGAGACCGCCCTACTCGACCTCAAAAACCAAATGGATGACGCAAGGGGCCAAGGCAATCCTGTCCTGCTCCTTCTCCTTGATCTCTCGGCAGCTTTTGATCTTGTAGATCACGCCATCCTCTGCCACCACCTCTCCTCCACAGCCAACTTCTCCCAAGAAGCCACCACATGGATCACCTCCTTCCTCCAAGGCAGAGCCATACAGGTCTTCTCTGACCTAGCCACCGCGTCAACCACCATCATGCTATGTGGCGTGCCCCAAGGCTCCTGCCTCTCTCCCACCCTCTATAACATCTTTACCCGCCCCCTCTTCCTCATCCTTGACGCCATGGACATCTCTTACACCAACTACGCCGACGATACACAGATCCTTCTCACACTGACATGCGACTATGACACGGACTGTGCTACTCTCAACAACATCTACAACACAATCCAAATGTGGATGGCTATCAACGGCCTCTGCCTTAACTCTGACAAAACTGAGCTCCTACTCGTAGGCTCCCCTGACACCCTCAAGAAACTTGACGCCCAGTTCAGTCACTTTACCATTGACTCAATCAGAATCCCAGTTCTAGACACGGTAAAAACACTAGGCGTCTACTTAGACTCCAACCTATCCATGAACAGACAAGTAAACGCCATCGCCTCCTCTGCTGCTTACCATGCAAAACTCCTCAACGCAATCAGACCTTATCTGTCAAAAGACACTTGCACTAACATAGCCAGGGCCATAACTGGCTCGCGGCTGGATTACTGCAATGTTCTTTTCCTAGGGACCTCCAATAAAAACCTTGAGAAGCTTCAAGTTATACAGAACAGTGCCCTGCGTGCTGCACAAGGCATTGCTAAGAGAGAGCACATCACCGCTGCCAGAAAAGCGTCCCACTGGCTCCCCATAAAGGAAAGGATCCTGTTCAAAGCGCTAAGCATCACCCACAAATGTGTCCATCTCGCCGCCCCAGTGTGCCTATCCCAGAGGATCCACCCAGTCTCCTCCACAAGACCCACTAGGTCACCCTATGCCAACATGCTCTCAGTACCCAGGATAAAAAGAGCCAGAGCAGGGGGCTCCAGCTTCCCGTACCTTGCTGCCTTACACTGGAACACCCTTCCTACCTCCCTGCGCTCTGAACCCTCACTGACTGCTTTTCGTAAAGCCATGAAAACTACCCTATTCACCTAACCAACACCATATGAATATCATGTATTAGGTTGTATGATACCATCGATCGCTGATCACAGGTCACCGCCTCACTGTAACCCAAGGCACAACCTGTACCCATTGTAACTAAGTCTCCTTACAAGTAACAGTGCCAAAATGCCCCTGGGCTGCCTGTGCGCTATATAAATGTAATAAATAAATAAATAAATAATATTAGCAGCCCTCAATATATCCACCACAAAGCCATTTCTTTCTTGACTCAGTCTTGGCAATCCCCCTTGAAAGCCAATGCACTTAATTTGTGTAGATACCTTTCTGGTAACTTTGAGCTTGCACCCTGTACCCATGCCCGAGTACGTAAGCATTCCGTGAGACTGCTAATCTAAATTCATTGTCATCTGCTGTGGTTGTTTCAATAGTTTTAGCCATTAGGTGGCGCTAAAACGCCACTAATAAGCCACAACTATTGCATTAGCATACAGCAGGGGAGCAATGGCATATGAGGAGGGATACAAATCGTGTAGGTGTTGTTTGGTTATTTTACCCACCCATTAACTGCCCATGGCCATGCTTACCCCTATGGACATTCCCACCCAGTTCCTGTCCCTTCCCACCCAAAAGACATCTTCCTGGAATCTCTTTGAGGTATCATTTTCAAACCTTACCATCAAACATTTGCACTCGAAGTGCCTGCCAGGATGTTTTTAAAGCAGTCTTCTGAGAGTTAATTAATTGGGGCTATAAACGCTCTACTTGTGTAATAAAAGGTCAGGCATATCTGCCTTCGATTTATAAGCATTATGCTTGTTCTTCACGGACGTTCTGTTAAAAAACAAGAATTGGCAAAGCCAACAGTTTTGGCGTGTGTATAAATATTATGCATTTGCCAGCACTGCAATTCGATGCCAGTGGACTAGGCACTGTCGGAGCGACCTCGTAGACAGGCGGAGAAGTACAGCCGACCCTTGCGTGTTAGACAGGCATACGTGGTGACATAGTGCCCACAGTGCAGTTGACACACACAGCCCAGTCCGTATGAAAATACAACGGCGTACAAGTATCGTATCGCTTTAATATTAACGCTTGGCGTTAATGATTGCTAAAAAGTATTGGCAGAACAGAAGACAGTCCTGATGAAGATGGCACCAATTAATGTATGGCATTGAAACCAGGCGACAGACAGTCATAAATGTTGGCAAACCATTGACTTTTGGGCGTCATTGAGCATTCTGCTTTGATACCATACTAGGTTTCTGTAGTAAATAGTGCAGTTCTAAAACCTTGGCACGGCATTCTTTAACGTAGTGTGTTACACCCCAGGACGAATAAACTTGTACAAACCCTGAGAGTGTAGACACCTTCTAAAATATATTTGATTGAAACATAGTTCCCTTTGTGTGTAGGATTGGTGTATAAATGCCCTGTAAAGATAGCAACTGGAGTACATGTATTAAGGCACTTAGTGTGCAGCATATTCTGCTTCTCATTCTGTCCATTCGTAGATGGGCGACGCACCACCGCCCCCAGGGAAACGTGGAGGTGATAAAAGGGGCGGTTCCATTTTGCTGTCTGTCTCCTTTTGCATTGGACTCCTCTTGAGCCCCCAGTGTCTCAATACACCTAGTGCAGGGTTGTCCAACTCCAGGCTTCGAGGGCCAGATCCATGTCGGGCTTTCAGGATACCCCTCATTACTATTCATGAGATACATTTGCATACACTGATTATAAATGTATGCAAATATTTCCTCATGAATATTAATGAAGGATATCCTGAAAACCCGTCAGGATCCAGGCCCTCAAGGCCTGGAGTTGGACAACCCTGACCTAGTGCGACAGTAGTAGATGTGCCTGTGTTGTTTTAATAATGGATGTGAGTTTTTCTGTCCCTTTTGGGAGATACGACAGATTTATAGACAGACCCCCTTGGTCTTTGACAGACAGAAGTGGTCCTCACAAGTTTTTACTCCGATTAGATGCCCATGCACTCGAAACAATTTTGCACCTGCTACAATCAATAGTCATTTACCACTATGGCAGTTCCTGGCAAATACCTTTCCCATGCCTACACAAAAGCCAGAACTGTTGGCATTGCCAATGCTTGCTTCATATGGCTACTGAACCGAGTACTGATATGATATGATAGGTTATTTATAACGCGCTTAATACCCAGAGGTACGAACCTGTGTTGCTTCGTGTGGTCTTGCTTCCAAGGCGAGCATGCTGCCCCTAAGCTATCCCCCCGAGCCTCCATCTATATTACAGTCCGTATACTTTCCTCATGGATGCTATTTTTAAAATATACCTGCCTTATGGCCTAAAGTTCCTCTTTAAATGCTTTTTGTTTATTATTCCGATTCCAGCGCAAATGAAGGTAGAAAGAGGACTTCCAAGTTGCATATCAAGCGATGGGTTGTGACTGCCGTGAAGGCAGGGGTGTTGGATCTCTACATTTCTTTGGATTGGGGTGTGAGAGGCAAGTGGTAAATATGTTTGTGTCATAGCACCCGAAATCCATCAAGATGTCCGGGATGTACTTTAGGACTTGCTACAACTAGGCTTTCACCTAACCTTCCCTCGTCATGATTTTAAATACTTTCTCTGTCAGTGTAGTATGAATATACCTCCCATTTCAATATTTTAGCACCTACAAGAATGTATCATGCAAGAAAGCCCCCTCTTACACTGTGTGAATTTGGGGTGGGACACAGAAGGATGTAAACATGGGAGATTGAGTGGCAAGAACTCGGGGAAGCCTCTGAATACTTGGCACAGTGCGACAGGCCGTGCACGGAAGGACACAAGGATAGAAATTAAATCCCTCTAAGACAGAGAGTTTGTGGTGCTTGGGCTGGAGAAGACCCTCTCAGGCCAAGTGGTGCCCCATTGTGTCTCAGGAGGGCATCACATCAGCATGAACTGTCTCCACCCGCTCTTTGGGTTCTCCGCTCGATGCCGAGCTTTCCTTAAGGGAGAAGGTCATGAAAGAGATCCATGCGGCGCAATACTGGTCATCGCTCCTGAAGCGAACCAACCCCGTTATCCAAGATAATGGTTTCAACCTACCGTTCAGTCACACGTGGATGGCAGTAATACTTTGTTGGCTGGAATTTTCAAGATTGTTTGATGGCTTTTAAATCCACCTTTTATTCTGCGGCTGTCCAATCGGAGCCTGAAGATATGAGCAGATCATGCCTTCACTGGCTTTCCTTCTTGGGTTGCCATTTGAGTCTTGCACTTTCATTATAAGTTCCCCCGGTTTCCCTCTGGTAATTCCGGCGGGGTACCAGGGAACTACCGTAGGTGTTACCGGGATATTACAGGCGGCAGAGATGCTGGTAACTCCCCATTCTCAAGGAGTCACACAGACTCCATGGGATGGAGATGCCGCAATCACAGGCACCGGTATTACCAGTGCCTGTGGTTGCGGCAATTGTCTGCTGGTAGGGGCCTGAACTCCCAGCAGGCCTGACCTGTCAGGCCCCTACCAGATGACTCTGAGTTTGCCGGTCCGGAAAGCAGCCGGTCGACGTTGTTACCGGCACCTTATTTCCAGACTGGCAAACTCCTTATGAGCATGTTGGGCATCAAAGGCTTACAAAACATTCTTGAAACGTGCCACACTTGTCTAGGGTGTGCTTATTGGGTGCAGTGTTGGCCGCGCACAAAAAACAATGGCTGCCACTGGAGATTCAAGGCCAAAAGACAGCAGAAAACCAAAGGGAAGAGTTTCCTGTAGATGCAAGCCCCAAGGTTTTGAAATTCTCTACCCACAATCCTGAGGCTGGCTTATTCATGCTTATTGCTTCTCCCGGAACTGACAACTTTTCTGTTTCTTACGTTGGATATTTCTTTTGTAGTGGATTCGACATTTTTTGCATTTTGTTATAGTTTGGTGCCTTGTTATATCATTACCTTTTTTGTTTAAGATTGTTTATTTTTTAAATATACTATGTATTTTTTGTTAACATACTCTGTATTTTTTTTAAAGTATTTTTTTAAAATAATACTTCTGTTACGATTGATCTCTGCCTTCTCCCCGCTATTTCTCCGTGTTGGCTTTGTTTTGTTTATCTGTGCGCCCCGAGGCCTACGGGCGTGTGGCGCTTTATACAAATTTTAAATAAATAAGTAAATGATGTATTGCATCATCACTTTAATAACATACTGCCTACATGAACAAAGGTTCACACTCTATCACATTTTGCTTAACAAAACAATAAAATAAAACACAACAACAACCTCAGACTAAAGTGGAACAATGTCCAAGTTGGTCCTCTCAACAAATGTACACATTTTTTCCTAAAACATCTAAACAAGAGAAAGATTTTTTTTTCCAATGCTTTTCCCATTTTTTCCATATCCATGGAAATCCACTCATTTACTGGAAATGTACCAACTCCCAGCACTCGGTTATGAGAGAATGTCAGAGGGCAGCCCACACATCCAGAGCCATCCGGGCAAGTTCCAGGTGTTTATTCATCGGGTTTGGTTATTTGTGGGGCTATGAGCCTGAATGCATGGATGAGTGGGAGTCAAGCCATAATGTGCTCACCAGAAAAACAGTGGGACCAGCATCAGGTCTGAATAGCCTGTTGAGTCAGATCACATGTTGGTGGTCTCTCTGAAACACTAATCAATTGGGGATTCGAAGGGCATAATGGCATCAAGAGACTTGAATGAGGCATTGTGGGTCCATGCCGGTGTGTTGCCGCAACGAAGGCCGCAGCAATATAATGAGCTTTGTACATCACAGATAATACTTTTGAAAAGCTCTGCTCCCATAAGGAACGTGGTCACGTTTTATGGATATACGAGAAGGAAGAAAAGTTGGAACAGATAGCCATTCTGCCCGCAAGTCTCTGTTTGACGAATGGGGATTTGCAGGCAGAATGCCACACAAATCCCTGTTTTACACGCAAATAATTCCATGAACAGGGCCTCAGAACACATCCACAAAATGAAGTCAACACAAAAAAAGAAAATGAGAACCTTTAGAAAATTGGAAAATAGTTAGCGAAGAGCTTTATTGTTAAAATACTTCTTATCCCTTGGCACCAATGGAGAGGTCCTTCCTAGAAATCCTTCAAGGCCTCCTTGTTATCACAGAGGAACTGGTCGAAGCTTCGCACCTTCGGGTTGAGCTGGTGTGTTAGTTTGATGTTGCGATCTGGCTTCGACCAGTAGAAGCGGAACATTGCACCAAGTTCTTGAGCCCCCGGGAACCCCAACTTTGCATAATCTTCAGGGGAAATCTAGATAAAAGGCAAAAAGACAAAAATATGCAATCACAAAATTGCTAAATTGTGCTCCTTGGTGAGACATGTAATTTCGGTTAGAAGGGCATAGGTATGTGCATCAACCAAATAACGCCATCATAAGTAGCACCAAGAGATGCACCAAGTGCCAGTCTCCAAAGAGCTCCAACGGCCTGATTATGAGTGCGGTATTTTTGAATACTGGATGTTTTACCACTCTGCCAAATTATGACTTTATGATGTGAAACTCATCCTTTCTCTCCCTGCTTTTGTGTGGCGGTAATTACCGCTACGTAAAAGCATTATCGGATGTGGTAATGACCTCATGCGGTATTGAAAACTCCCCATAGGACTCCAAATGGGGAATAACGTTCTGGTCCGCGTGACTTTGAATCGTGCAGACTTGAAATGTTACAACAGGGGTTAAGAGTATTGCCGTTTTGCAGTGTTTCCAGAGGAAATACAGCAAAACGCGTAATCTGGGCCTCGCTGTCTGAACTGGCACAATGACTGAACTCCACTTTCACCCCTTAGAGGTGGACCCTCTGCAGAGATGAAGAGCTGAATTGCATGTGCGAGCTTGCAATCTTATCTCCTTTCTCAACTTCAGCGGTAAACTTGGCTACAAGCGTTTATTTTCTGTGTTACTATGCTTTAGTTACTTACCTGTCACTGTAGTTCTCCAGGGTTGGTATCTTTCATAAATTCACAAGCTAGAATAATTCCCCGTCATGAAACTGGGCATCCTCACTAAACCATAAATGCATAGCATTAAGAAAAGACCTTTAACGTACAGCTTATCAACCTCATTATGGCTCTTTGGTTCTTTTCCTCACTGGTCCAATGAGGGAGAGGTGCTGAGGCTCCACCCATGGCAGCCATGTTAGATTTGTGAGTAAGCAATTGTAATGCATGGCACTTAAATGCCCCAGGCCTTCCTTAAGGGCAGGCGGGTGGGCCCGCTCCAGAATTATTAAATGATGTCAACGCTGGAGAACGACAGTTACAGGTACTGAACCTTCGGGAGCATTGGACCTTTCATGGATTCATATATTCTAGAATGGAATACAAAGCAGTGAATCTTCTATGGGCTCCTGTGGGAGAGGCGTGTGACCTGTCAGGAGGGACCCACAGCCTTTCCCAAGCTTGGGTAGGAGGCCTACTAGGGTGCATGCCAGAGGTGGGTTGAGGGAGTTGGAAGGGCCCCGGTGCCTGTACTCCCAAACTGTTCTGTGATGATTGATCTTGTTACTGCTGTCTGTCACCCAATGCCTTGCACCATCAATTCTGGCTAGTTCTCTATTCATTTCAGGACCACAAGAACCAACAAGCAATGCAGTGTCAGTGGAGCACCGAGGACAAAGCCGGCTGCATAGAAACCAACCCTGCTTCTCCACCGTCGGACACACGCCAGAAAAGACCAAAGAGATATAACTTATAGTATTTGTATTTTATTGTTTAAAGCTCGGACATAGCTCGAGAGCAGCAGAGCGCTGGACAGAGTGCAGGTAGGCAGCATTTGGGCAGGCATTGTTAACAGTGCGTCAGTATGTGCATCCATTGGAATAAGTCCTTGGTCAGGTGTTGTTGATAGAACCATGTTTTGAGAGATTTGTGAAACTGGAGAATTGTGGGGGCATTCTGAGCCGACGCTGGGATCGAGTTCCACAGGATGGGTGCATCACAAGAGAAGGATTGTTTGCGGGTCCTCTCTTTGCGTATGAGTTTTGATTCAAGCCGGTTGATCGATTTGCTGCACGAGGAGCGTGTGCCACCAGATATGTGGAGCTTAGCCACCAGGTATGCTGGTGTGGTACTCGTAACTGCTTTGTAGATGATATGTGCAGTCTTGAACAGTATCCTGGCTTGGAGTGGAAGCCAACGTAATTCACGTAGGATGGGGTAATTCAGTCACATTTCCGTGCTCCCGTAATAAGATGTACTGTAGCGTGGTGGATTGCGTTTAGGGGACCCAAGTGAACGGACAGGAGCCCTGTCAGGAGAACATTTCCCCCATCGATGTCGGAAACCACAAGTGCATGCGGCGGGGTGAAGGGTTTGATTTTTCAAAGGGTAGAGATTCTGAGCAAGGCTATTTGGGCCTTCTTGGCAATGTTTTTTCTTGAAGGACATACTGCTGTCAATGGTAAAGCCCAAGGATTTTGCTGCGTCCGAGGGTTCTGGATCAAATCTTTCTAAGCGCATATCATTGAGCCATTTAGTCTGTGATGGGTTTAGTTTGAGGTAGGCAGTTGACATCCAGGACTGGATGACGGCTAGATAATCGCAGAGATGAATGATGTCCCGCGCGCCGCTATTTACTCTCATGTGCAACTGAGTATCGTCTGCGTATTAGTGGATGGCTATATTGGGATCTTTGAGGAGAGTGACCAGATGCTCCATGTAAAGTTTAGAAAGGATTGGTGAGAGGATAGAGCCATGGGGGACTCCACAGGAGACCTGTAATCGGTTGGAAGGCAACAGGTTCATCTGGACAGCCTGGTGTCTGCCTGAGATGTAGGAGGTAAATTCAGGAAAGTGTATTGCCAGAGAATCCCATCCGGTCAGCAAGGGGGAAGAGATGGATGTGGTGGTCAATGGTGTGAAATGCAGCCGAGAGGGCAAGGAGCATGAAGAGGCATGAGTCACACTTATCCATGATTTGGAGAGCATCATCCACCAACTGGATGGTGGCTGTCTTGATGCTACACTTGGGGGAAACCCTGACTGATAGTAATGTAGGAGGTGGAGTTGTTCAGATCTGGCGAGTACTTATGCTGCAACTACTATTTTGCCAATAAAAGGGAGGTTCGGAATGGTCCTGTAGCTGGCTGGTTTGTCTGGATCTAGCATTGTTTTTTCAAAATAAATCATATGAGACGAATCTTGAGGGTCTTACTGCAACTACAAGAAAATAGTCTGCTACACATACTGAGGTCATGGCAAATAGAGACTGAGTTGAATGCCATGCACAGAAAGAGGTAGGGGTTAAAAGGGATTCGACTCCCAATGTGCAGCCCCACAGCGGTGAAAGAAGTTGCCATACTTAGGGCATAGTGGCAGCTGGCTGACACGCGGAACCAAAGAAGAGGGGGAGGAAGGACAGACAAAGGGTATCACCAGTATAAAAGGCTCTGAGGAATGAGAAAGAGTGAAAGGTGTTTGGTTGACGTCAGAAGATGCAGAGGTGGAGCAAGAGACCAGGAGAAGAACAAAGGGTGGAATGGAGGGTTGAAGAGTTTGTGGAGGAGTTGGATGAAGTTGCAGATGAGGTAATATGATTGAGAGAAAGTAGTACGAAGTGGAAAGAGTGTTGCTTTGATTGTGAGTGTACACGAGAGTGAGTGATAGCAGTGAATCGTGTAGAGTTGGAGTAAAGAGGACGGGAGGAGATAGTGGAATGTGAGAGTATACAGGGTGAAGAAAACAAAGGGTGAGGTTGAGAGTGAGTGTATAAGAGGGAGGATTTATAGAAAAGGGAGGTTGGAAGAAGTAGTCGGTGGAGGAGGGAAGTGGTAGAGATAGAAAGAGAGGAGTGTGAAACGACCGGTTGGACAGAAGAGGAAGGAGGAGAGAGAAGAAGAGACAGAAGAGGGGAGGGGTGAAAAACGCAGGGAGAGAGAGGAGAGGGAGTAGGTGAAAAGGGAAGGAGGAGACAATGAGAGAGAAGGAAGGCTAGGTGAGAGAAGGAGTAGGAGGAGAAAGGGGGGTTGTAAGTAGGGAGGCAATATCAGAGAAAGGTAGTAAGAGGATGAGGAAGAGAGAGTGTCAGAGAATATACGGGCACTGTTCAGAACACTAGTGATGACATTCTTGTGGCAGTTACCCTTAGGATGCCCCGAATGAAGGAAGTTAGATAAGGCCCTAGCCTTTAGGCCCTTCCAGCTTTCGGTGTTAGGGAAGCCTGGGTTAGGATGGAGGGAGCCCACGGGAGTTTGAGGGACCTGCCAGAAATAACCCTCTGCACACCTGCAGTCTCGAGATGTTTTTTAAAAAAACACAGGTAATCAGAGATGGAAGACAGATGAACTTTGACAGAGGCTAGCGAAAGGCCCTTTAGAACAAAGTGCAATAGATAAGGTGGGATATCGTGGGGCTGAAGATCAAGGGTGAAAGCCCCTTTCCGTTGCAACAGTACTGAAACTGCTTCCATTTCTTGGAGTAAGCCCTGAGTGATGCAGCAGCTCTGGTACTGTGGAGGATGCCGAGACAGTAATAAAGGCGGTCTCCATGTCCAAAACACAGCCGTTTGGGTTCCAGGCGGTTAGCTCAAGCGAAATGGGACTGTGCAAAGACCCTGGCCCCATTCCCTGGGCAGCAGGCGAGGGTGGATTCTGAGGGTAATCAGCGAGGTTATGAAGCACTACAGGAGGGATGGCCAACCTTGTAGTGCCCAAGCTAGGACAACCAGGGTCATCCTACATGTCATCCACCGAAGCTGTGAGAGGACTTGAGGGGTTGTAAGGAGTGCTTGGAATCCAAAGAGGACCTTCCACAGTACTAAGCAGACATCCCTTACAGATACCAGACCACAGGGGCTGTGTATCGTTCGATAGCAGTGCTGACCTGGTGCCTCCCTGCTTGTTCACATAATGCATCAAGGTTGTGTTGTCCGTCTGGACGATGACTGTTGAGTGAGAGAGGGAGGGCCTTCAGAGCTAACCAGATGGCCCAAAGCTAAAAGATATTGATGTGAAAGTGGGGTGAGGCCTTCTAAATGCGCATCCCAACCAGAAATGGAGGCTTCTGTGACAATATCTGTGATAATATGTTCTGCCATTGGAAGGGGCGCCCCTCAGAGAGGTAATCCACCTCTATATACCATCGACGGAACCTCTGAACTTCATCCTGGGGGCGGGATATTGTCTCAGTCACCTGCTGAATAAACCCACTAGCGGTCGATTTCATCTTGTGCAGAGAGCCTCTGTAGACTGCAGTGTGGGACAAGGGTGATTCAGGAAGACATGGCTCACAACAGGGATTCAAAGATGTGCACCATGCAGGTTGCCTTTGATGTGAAAAGACGCACCATGGCCAGCAAATTGCGGACATGTTCCTCGGATTGTCGAACCAGTTACTGCTGTGTTGAAATTGGTGTCCAAGAAGAGTACCGCTTAGGACCTCCTGGCAGCAACAACAATAAGCAAGTCCAGTTTTGGATGCCCATGCAGGAACGATTTGGTGGCATTAGGGCATTTGTATTTCTTGTGCCCTCTGGCAGACTTGGGGGGGAGGGTTAGAAAATGGAGCCTTGAATATGGGCTTGGGCATTTGCCAAATGTCTTCCAACACCAGAGTAATCATGGTAGCTTTTCTCGGCCAGTTACGGCGATCATTGAGAAAAGACGTATTTCTCTCTGTGGAGACCTTTAAGAGGGCCACTGCTGGGATGTTCCTGAGAAGACAGGAAATGAGGTCATCAGGTTTTGATGATTTGTAGTAGGACAGTGCGTTGGGGCTCGACTTTGGTGCAAACCATTTACCCCATTCGGCTTAAACCGAACGGAGGTAATCAAATCTTGTATCATCCCATGGAAATATTGTGAAATCCCATCTACTTCCTCTTCTGTGAAGCTCCACTGGTAGTCGTTCAGCTCACAGTCACATTCGGAAGCAGTCTGTTGGGTTGAGATTCTAGGCGGTCTGCAGGTCCTGAAATCCCGTCTGATCCTGGAGCTCTCCCAGATGAGGGCTCTTCAGGAGCCCCAAGGAATTTCAAGCTGTGTGTCCATTACCCTCTGCATGGATAGCAATATGCAGAGCTTTGGGTCCTGTTCAGGGACATTGTCTTCCACAGAGGGTTGCAGATGAGAAGTAGTGTCTAGAATGCTTGGCAGTGATTTCTGCACAAGGGAAATGTTGCTGATGAGTCCGCAGAAGCGATGAAGCCAGGCGGTTGAATCTGAGTTTCTGATGGCTGAATTTGAGCATTTGTCGACGAGACCCAGGTCCTTTTTAAGTGATGCCTTTCATCAACAAAGGTCTTGTGGTTGAAGTAGAAGAAATGGGTTTGATTGATAGAGGTCCCATAGGCAAAGCCAGGTATAAAATGGACAATGAAACACTTGTGTATAGGCGCGTTACAAATGCCATATGATATCATATCATGAGGTGGGTGGGTGTTTCGAACGGCTGTGCTATGGACGGGTGCCTTGAAGAAATGCTCATCGAATGGGCCCCCATTGGTGAGGTGCTTTTGGACTGTTACTGAAGGAGATCCAATCATCGACAGCTCAAACCTCATGGATGTAGTAGACCTCTTCCTCGTCGAGTAAGTTGCCGTGGATGGTCTACTCACTCACAGAGCTTTCATAGACGACTCACTCAATGACTAGGTCTTTCAAGATGTTAACAGGTCTCAGTCAGCGCACACAGCATAACTGGGCTTAGCCTTCGATGCCTGAGAAGCGGGAGAACCTCAGGCTTGTAGCACGCTTCACCTTCTTAGGAGGGGGTGTCTAGCCCTGCTCTTACCCTTAACTTTAACTTGTCTTCTTGAGTGGGGAGCTGAAGCCGTCTTTGCAGATTCGCTCAGGAAGACATAGTTGGAGTCGCTGCCAAGTACAGGAGCGGCCTACGCCGCCTGTGTTTTGGAAGAAAATTACATATTTTGCAGTGTTCAGGCTTGTGTTTGGGGTACAGGAGCAGATGGACTCATTGTGAGGATCCCTTAAATACACCTTTCTCTTTCTACAAGTAGCAGAACCCTTAAAAAGAGAGTGCGAATTCCCTGCTCTGAGAACCCCAGAAGCGATGTTCCCCCTTAGTCACGAGATATGATGGCTGGGCTTCAAGGGTCGAAGAACACAATAAGTGACCTTTGCTGGTCTGGTACAGCTCAGCTGGCAAGAGCATGAGACAATCTTGTGGAGCAGAAGTGGAAATGTACACTTTTAGAAAACATAAAAAGCAGCAAAAGAGTAAATTTGGATGATCTATGTTGGAGGACTCCAATGTGCACAAAGCAGTAAAAGAATCGGACGTGGCTCCCGTGGCCGGTGCTGCAGCCTCTCCGACTCATTGGCCTAGTGGGCAAAAGGATCTTAAGGCCATAATGAGGTTGATAGGTTGTAAGTTGAGTCTTTTCTTGCGGCTATGCATTTATGGTTTAAAGTGGATTCACAGCCCGACGGCGGGGGAATTATTAAGCATCTGAATCTATGAAAGGTCCAGTGCTGGAGAATATGAAGTCTATTATATCTACAGTGCTACTGTCTTTCACCATAGGAAACCCCTGAATGCATTATGCAAAACAAACTTGGATGCATGTAATTAGGTCGAGTAGGGTACACAGCGCAATGTGTCCCCCCATTCGGGCTTGACCTTTGACTGCTCTGTATCAGACACTTCGTGTCATTACTTTCTCTCCCTCTGCGACCCTGAGTTGTCTTGTCAAATATGCTTTCCTTGTGCCACATGTACTTATTTATTTATTTATTAGAATGTATAGAGCGCACAGCATCCCTTAGGCATCTTTGCTTACCTATTTGTCCCGTCCCCAGTTGCACTAGACTTTGCCAGCTCCTCCTCTCAACTGCCCCCCACCCACCATGCTTCTGCAGTCTCCACTGGTTCAGTGGGTAACCTCTCCCTCGCCGCCCACATAATACTCTTCCTGGGCCCCCACCATTCTCTCCCTTACACTCCAGGCTTTCAGGACAACCGCTGAGAATTACTCCCATTCAGATTCACTAGATGCCCTGGGGCTTTATGCGCTTCTACAAGTGTTAAAGGATATTTGTACCGCGCACTGTCAGCACCGCAGTGGTGGTCCCCTGGCACTCTGGCGGATCGGAAACAAAAGGGGGGGAGGTTAGGGCGTGATAGCAGGACAAAGTTTGGAGAAGAGCAGGGGAGCTGTGAAGTACTGTTGGCAGCTCCAGTTCGGTTAACACCGTTCGCCGAGCCTACTGGTGTGGTATTCGGTTCCGAGTCCGTTGTGTGCTGTTGTGTGAGGGTCTGTGTGGTGTGTTTGTTGTTGCGGTGTGGTGAAGTGCGCACGGCATGCTACGCTTTTAAGAGGTGTGGTTGTGTTTAGTTAGAATGTAAAAATGAATAAACTAGATTGAGATGTATTTTGGAGGGATATCCCATACATATGGCATTGATCTCTATCTTCGGGACTGGTTTCGGAGACACTTGGTCTACGCTTGCGCTGCTGACCGGGCTGGAGCCGCCTGTGTGTCTTAGTGCACCCCACAAGTGTAAATACCGCCCACCACGTACGTGCACGGTGGTAGGCCTTTGCATGGACTCCATAGCAATCCAATTCATTTCCACCAGCGTCAAAATCAGATGCTGGTGAGAATGCATGCAGGTTTGTATGGCCGAAGGGGCGGGGAACGTGGATTCGCAAGTTGGAATCCGTGGCCCTACTCCGCCATAAAAGTAACTAAAGCGGACCCGCTTGCTAAAATGTTTGTGTCAAAGATCATACATCTTGCCTTTGATGAACCGGGTAATTTTGAAAGTTGGAAACAGATCATTGCAAATTGCCTGAAGAATGGATTGCTAAGTGCCACTACCCACTGCAGCTGTGGAGTCAAGTCTGAGGTGTCTTTTTTGAATTCGTGTGTTGTCTTGAGTCTAGTTGTGGGCTATTGATGCGTGTGCGACTCCCCCCTTTTTTGCGCAGCATGCTCCACCTTCAATCTTTTTATTTGTATGCTAACCCTAATCCCCCCATGCAGTGCTTGCCCCCACCCCACTCCATCTGACCTGCACCAGCATCAACATATCACCCAAGGCCTCTATTCCGCTGCACTTCACACTCAGCTGCCTATAGCGCCACAAAGGACAGAGATGGAGGCACCACGTGTTGTCCATGACCCTACACACATACATTGCCTCGCTCCAAACCTGCACCGGATGTGTCCATAGGGTCTCCGTCTTTGGCAATGCTTGACCCAAGCTGATGATTTTATTTTCATGCATACAAACTGCAGTGTGCGCCCAGCTCCCGCTCCAACCTCTCCCTGCTCCCAGAACTCCGCTATTTAGTTTTGGCACACATGGTGGTGCCACGTGCAGGTGTAAAGCTCATTTACTTTGGAGACGGAGGAGGAAAGCAGGGCAGAGAGCTTAACTTCCACTTTCTGCTCCATCTCTGCCTTAAACGCAAACGAAAATGGGCCAGAGTGGTAAATCAAGCCGTAGAAGCATTACGCATGGCTTTTACGACTACATTTCCCGCTCTAGCCCATGCACAATGACACCCAGTACATTCTGTAAAAGAGAGGAGTCTTGGGGCCGGGTTTACGCAGTTTATAGAGATTGCATCGAAAAAAAATGGGTCGCCACACCAAAGCATCAAAAACAAAGCATCTAATGACAAAGCATCAACAGTCTATCTTTAACATGTAAAAGTGCCTTTCCATCTAAACCAGTCCATCGAAAATATAAATGGACTGGTGTCAATGGAAATGCACTTTTCCATGTAAAAGATAGCATTTCAATGCATTTTTTTGTAACGTTAAAACGTTACCTGGAGCTGTCCAGTGCTGAAATTTCGGCACTGGCCAGCTCCTTGTAACGTTATAATTTATTTTTGTATATTACTGGTGGGGACACACCCAACCCCACCAACCGCCACGCTCACCACAACCCTAACGTAACCCTTAATCTAACCCTAACCCTAATCCTAATATAACCCTCAATATAACCCTAGCCCCAACCCTAACCCTATCCCTAGCCCCAACCCTAACCCTAACCCTAACATAACCCTTAATCTAACCCTAAACACAACCCTAACCCTAATGTAACCCTTACTCTAACCCTAGCCCCAACCCTAACCCCCAACCCTAAACCTAATGTAACCCTTAAACTAACCCTAGCCCTAACCCTAAGCCTAATGTAACCCTCAATATAACCCTAGCCCCAACCCTAACCCTATCCCTAGCCCCAACCCTAACCCTAACATAACCCTTAATCTAACCCTAAACCCAACCCTAACCCTGATGTAACCCTTACTATAACCCTAGCCCCAACTCTAACCCCCAACCCTAACCCTAATGTAACCCTTAAAATAACCCTAGCCCTAACCCTAATGTAGCCCTTAATCTAACCCTAGCCCCAACCCTAACCCAACCCAAACCCTAATCTAACCCTAATCTTAACATTACATTTCGATGGATCCATCAAATTTTATTCAACGAAATGGCCATTCTATGGAATGATATTTCGATGGAAAGAATTTGATTGTTTGGTGTTTGATGGTGTGGTTGTCCATGCACTGGATACCGGTTTACACATGTTTTCAATGAGACTTTCCCATGTTAAAACATTTTTTGTAAATCAGGCCCTTAGTTTCTAGGCGTGAAGCAGAGTAGCGGCCGAGGGAAGGCATGTGGTTGATCATGACCAGCTTGGTGGTGACATGCCCTCATCTACTGACGCCTATAGGGAATCCCGCATAGCTTGGGCAGTCAATCATTGTCCACCCAACTAACCTGGCCTGTCTGTATGAGCGAAGAGGCTACAACCTCATGTGAGTCAAGACGCTCACGGAGTGTACACTTGGCTAATATCTTACCTCCGTGTTTGAATCCGATTGCACCATACATTTGGGAACACTCTGTTTTACTCTACTATTGAAGTTGTGGGCACGCTACCTTGCAATCCACTACTTTCTTCCCCGAGTGCTGGGACAGCTTCTCTGCGTACTGCTGGGCAGTCAGACGCTCAGCGCTCAGCCCGATGGCCTTCCCCACGAAATCCTTGGGGCACTGGAAGATGCTGGCCACGGCTTGTCCAATGTCCGCCACGGATATCCCGTCCATTGGAATGTCACCCATCGGAAGCACTGGTGGAAAAAGATGCAGAGACATTGGGTATTAGGAGGGAGTAAAACAGATGGCCCGCAGGGATGAAAGCAACATCGTCCTTGCTACTGTTCTTCCATTGCCTGCATATAAATATCAGCGATACACATTGATGGACTGGTCTTCTGCTCCCCAACAGTAAACCCCCAGATGCTGAGAGATTCGAGTGCCGGGAGGTGAGCGGTCTTCATGTCAACATGAGAATGGAAAGCACCTAAACTCATCGGTGACCACTATGGATAAGGAAAGCTGCATCTGTCGCCTTGGAGACAAGCCCTGCCACCCGCAGCGTGTGCCGATCACGGATTGGCCATCTGGTGCTCCACTACCCATCCACTCCACCCACATGATATTGAAGGGAGGCATTTTCATTCATAACGCTTAATGGGCCTCATTATGAGTTTGGCGGTGTGGACAAAAACGGTCGTAATGCAGTGATGATGGAGCGACCACTGCGTTACCTTCGCATTACCACACCACCGAACTATGGGTTTGGAGGTATGGTGGAGGAAAAACCTCCAGCAGAATGTGTGAACTAATTCCTCTACTTTACAGGCAAAGAAAAGGCCAAATCGTCTGAATTGCCTTCTGGCGGAATTAGCACCGCTGTTAATGTTGCCGAAATCTTCGTCGAGTCCTATGGTCTCCAATAAATGGGGACTAACACCACTTACCACCACTCGTAATCTGGCTGTAATTTTCCTAATGTGTGTTTACCTGTTGCAGGCGGTGTCAGCACATTAAGATCACTTTAACATGTTCTGGAAAAGGTTGGGTGATAGTGATAGTAGAAGACATAATTTACAACCGTATGGCATGGCCAACCCTTCAGTATGAAGGTTAAATAGAAATACAAAATGTATCCAGATTATTCTTGCTGGGTCAAGTAGGAGCTGGCATACTCCAGCATCATCATATCATAATACTATATAATAAAAGGCCAGATGTATGTTTGTCTGAAGCTGTCATGCGCTCGCTTCACTTATAACTAACACTATGGGGGTGGGGGCAGCTATTGCCTTACGCATACAACCATAAGCCCTGAAGTTGTGCAGAAGAAACTACCTGCTACACCTGTTATCACCACTAGAGAGAGCGGTTGCCTTATGCATAAAATATTAAGACTTCAAGTTCATCTTCCAGGTGAACAAAATGTGTATTACAACAATAACATACAATTAGCTCCAGAAATAGCCAAAGACAAGAATACCACTTTAACAGCATACACTAATAAAATATATACATTTTTTTAAAAAAACATAAGAACAGAAATTCATTTGAATAAGCTCTAATTCTCCAACAACATAAATTACTTTATGCCCCATACAACGGTTTTCTGTAAACATAATTATTGTCAGAATATCCCGCCTCCGCAATGTCTCTATTAACACTATGAAAATGTCTTCCTTCATGCACTTTGGCCCGTGTGCACAGGCTGTTCCACTAATGTGTGCAATAAATGGCCCAGGCCCATGTGCAACAGACTCGCCATCATTCTACGTCCCACACACAGTGCACAACCTACTCAAGTTGTAATGGTCGCCATCCGACGCCTTCACCGGCTTCATGGCTGTCAGGAAGTTCTCATAGTAAAAGCTGACTCGAACGCTGCTCATCGGCACCCCCGTGCCCCAGAAGTACTGCTCGGCCGTCCCCTTGCCATCGAAGTGTGCCACCTCCAGCTTGCCACCCGTCAGGGCTTTCACATTCTCGAGCCCACTGTAGATCACGTGCTTTAGGCCCAAGCGCTTCGCTGTGTCTGCCACCATTTTGCCCTGTGGGAGAAAGGAAGCTATTGTGTTAAACAGTAGTGGCATCCAGTCACTAGCTTCAAGTAAGAATGGGCTGATAATGCAGGGTCTGTGCTACACAGCCTAAGCCAGGCTGCAGAGGGATAGCAGAAAAGCACAGCTGGTCACTTAGCATCCTGGGCAAGGTGCTATCTTGGAGCCTCTCCATTCTATCCCCTCTCCCTTTTACCCCTCTCCCACAAGAAACGAATGGCGTGAAAGCCAATAAATAAGGAGAAGGGCGGAATGAGACAAAATTCCTTCCAATTCTAATCTGTTAGTAGCTGCCTGGCTTTCTTACACAAATCTTTGTCTGCGTGCAGCGTCCTACTTTAGCAGACTAAATGTCAAAAACATCAATTTACTGTTAGCACGCAGGGCTGGGGGAGCAGCCAATCAGGTTCCTGCCGCCCCGGACCGCCATCTTACATCTTGACCCCACCCTCTGTCCCCTTTAAAAAAAATATTCTCAAGCCCCCCACCCCCCTCTCCAGCCTGACTTAGCCGATTGTGGCGGCAGCGGTGCCTGCCGCTGCCGCAACAGCTTCCCTTCTATTCGCTTTGAGGCCACCATGGAAATGGAAGAGGGGCTACGTACAGAGCCCTACCTTCTACATCCATGGCGGCCATCTTGGAAAAGTATTCTCATTCATTGAACGGGATGCACACGGCGTCCAACTGCATGAATGAAAATGCTTATTATTTTTTAGCACCCCGGGTTACAGCTTTGGTAACAAGGGGTGCTAATAACGTTAGTAACGCATTTCACAGTCTATACCAGGTGTAATCGGTCAGGTCCCATCGTTAACGGCCCGAGCTGGGCCGTTTATCCCCCGGTACAGTCCGATTACTAACACTATATTATGAACTGCTCAATGATGCACGAGCCAAGAAAAGAAACCTCAAACATAACTGGCAGATGCCATAGAAAATGAAGTCTGAAATCAAAGAAAAACATAATCTGCAAGTATAAATTAACTGGATGCCAGCAGAGCGCACTGGAGTGGTTTAGAAGAAAATAAATGGCTATGCTCTTCTGTCATGTCCTACAACTATCAACAATGTGTTATTATAATCAGAGCTCAATTCACCTTGGTTGTTACTGCTATGGGGCAATGTGCAGCTTCAGACAGTTTTCCGCACCCACACCCTCCTTCCAATGTAATCAGAGCTCAATTTGGACCTCCCCTGTCTCAGCAATTCAAGCACTGCAGATCCTGGAAACTGCAGAGGGTGCTTTACTCTACTGGATGCTGCACGGTGACTCCTGGGTGGCATTGCCCGTTTCCTGGGGTGTTTGTGTATGTGTGATTACTCCTCCTTTCCGCCATCACCCATGATCAGTGACTGGTGAAATTGGGGTGCTTGCAAGTCTGGAAATGCATCAGTGTTTGAAGCATCCTATCACTAAGCACAGTGGATGCTACATCTGCGAGAAGCCTCCCAGGCTGTGGGCATTTACTCCCAGGAGCTGGTGGGTCAAACCCCTACACTTACACTTAATGAGATTGTTCTTTTTGAATCAGAGTTTTGGAGATGGGGAAACAACACTAAACATGAGTCGCTGGTTTTAAAATATGCCAAGGCAGAGGGCAAAAGATTCATTGGCAATGTAATATCTGAACTGAAGCGCTAGCATTGATTCATACACCGTCAAGAGCGGGGAACCCATCATCGTCCTTTGCCCCATCCTATTAATGCATGAATGAGGCCAAAGCAGGGCTTTCAACCTGTACCTCCAGCCTGAAGACAATGGCTGGGGGAGACACTGGAGAGAACCTGACCATGCTGGAAAGAAATTAGTGAGATCAAATGGCGCGCGCCGAACCTACAGACTCCCATCGGGAAAACCGAGAACTAAAAAGCTATTTTGCAAACTTGGGGTAACAGCTTTTAGAGGTAATATGGATCGACAAACAGAGTCGTCGCTAGGGAGGCTCTGGGGGTGCGGGGGGGGGGGGGGGTGGGGTAAAGCCATGGCTCTTTTCGTTGTAGCATGGATAGAAGATCAGGGGCTACAACCAAAAGACTAGCTATCTTGGAGTCCCGACAGTCCCGACATTAGCATAGCCCAGCACCTTTTCCAGACCTAGCAACACCCCTGTCAACACGGTAGCAGCTAGCAGCGGTTTCCTTTTTCTTTTCTAAGACCTATGCAAAGAAATGAACATCAGACGGAAAATCGATCTCACACTACAAAACCATGTATCGACCTGGAGTCTTGAGAGGTGAGGGAATGGCGCCCAAAGCTTCTCTATCCAAACTGGGGGGGGGGGGCGCAGATTGAGGATTTACAGAAAGCCCCGCCCGCCGCTGAAAGGGAGTGGCTGTGTATAAATAACCCATAGGCAGTGTGAAGCTGGCAAGAAGGGATCACACGGAGACTGCATCCTGCTGGCCACTATTGGTCGCCCGATGGAGTACTCGCTAGTCTATACAAACTGTGATCATTTGGGGGAATTTCAAATATCCACAGTGCGATTTTAAAATAGTGTTTAACCGTATATGGGCACGAACCAGAGGACGGCTTCCATCATGCTCAATTATGACCCCTGCAATAAATAAGGATACTGGGCCTCATTGTTACTTTGCCGAGCTGCCGGGATACCAGCAAATGCTAGCACTGTGTCCAGCACTCAGTCCGGAGGCATTGGGACTCCATAAGGGGATTTGCCGTCCTTACCAGCACCGGCACGGAGGGCTTTTTTTGCTGGTTGGGCGCTTGGCTTACCGCCAGCTGGTCGGCCAGTTCGGTAAAGTGCCGGTATCCACGAATACCAGCACTATTTTACCAGACCGGCCAACTCGGAATGTGGCGCACTGTGCTTCCCGCGCCCCCTGCTCCACCTCTGGTTGTGCCTGGGAATTTGCATAGGTTTGTGCCCAATCCAGCTGCTGCTTATGGCTTTGTGCACTATTCATGGGTTATGCTTTGTTTCTTGTTATGTTGGTCGTGTATGTTCCTATGTCCATGTAGCCCAATGTTGCAATTAGTTTTGGTAGAACTGGTCAACTTGAATTTCCTGAAGTGTTTCTCTTTATTATGTTATTTGGTGGATTATTATGGAAGTAAATCTGCCAGCAAAGGGCAGGATCTAAGCCCCGTCTGGAACACCAAATGGTGGAGGGGACAGGCATGAAAGCGTATACATGTGCACATATATTTATAAACTGGAATTTCGTGTATGCCAAGAGTTTATTTATTTTATATAAAGTCGGCTAAATTAGAGCATCAGACTGTGTGTAGTTATGCAAATAGCCAGGTGTTTAGTGATCTCCTGAATACCAAACATGATTTCTCCACTCTCAGGGATGGGGAGGCAGTGGGGCGGGCAAGGGGGGGAGTTCCACTGTTTTACTGCAAAGGTTGGGAAGCTGGTACCACCATGTGTATTTTGGTTGCAGTAGCATGTTACAGTGGGCTGTTCTGCGAGGTCTGCTGGACTGATCCCTGAGGATTTTCTGGGTACGGTAAGGGGGGCAGAGTTGGACAAACATGTGTGGATGGTGGCTAGCGACTTAAAGATAATGCCCTTTTTTGATTGGGAGCCAGTGGACATTTTTCCTGGCAGCGAGATATGTTCGCATCTTGGGATATTCAAGGCAGCTCGGAAACTGTAGCTTTGCAAGGAGCTGGCAAGAGGTGCCAGCAAATAGGGAATCGCAGTAGTCCAGATTTGATCCTATAACTGCGCGGGCAATCGCGCGACAGCTGTCTTGAGAGAAGAAGGGCCTGGTGACATCAATCAGTTTAGTAGTGTGTGTTGAAGACGAGGCAATAGCATTCACTTGCCTTGTGAATGTCTCACTGAAGATGAGACAGGGATGTGTATGCCGTCAATGCAGAAGGAGGTGTATTGAGCATCAAGATTCTTGATTGTGGCCGGCAGCCCCACCAGGAGGAGCTCTGTCTTATCATCATTAAGGCAGAGGTGGTGGGTGGGTGGCCATCAGGCCTGTATTATGGCGTAAACATTGTTTAATGCACAGGTGTCTTCTAGGTAGTTGCAAGACAGGGGTAGGAGGATTTGAGTGTCGTCGGCACAAAGTGTAGGATATGGCAGTGGAATCGAGTAGATCGAAGAGGGGTTTGGTGAATATGTTGTAGAGCGTTGAGGACACACAGGAGCCCTGGGGGACTATGCTGGGGCGCCTGCCTCAAAGAATACTCATAGATCTTCCCTCCAAGAAGGAAACCACCCGGGTGAGAAGCATGCTGCGATGGTCAGGTGTTGGCAGAGGATCTGGTGATCAACCAGATCGAACGCAGCTGAGATATCCAGGAGAAAGATGAAGGCAGAGTTTCCCTGATCTTTGATCTCATCCAGCTGTTTTTCTAGCTCAAGCAGGGCAGATTCCGTGCCGTGGCCCAGTCGGAAACCAGATCGTCGTATGCCCAGGATATGACAGGTTTCCAGAAATTGTTGGATTGTTGATATGCAGCTCTGTCCAGGATTTTTAAGAGAAAAGGGACAGTGCTGATGGGCCAATAGTTGTTAGGGACTTCCAGATCAAGGTGGTTGTTTGATCAGAGGGAGTACCCATGCTTCCTTATGGTTGGCTGGCACAAGACCTGCAGAGAATGAGGCATCAATTAATTTGGTGCTAAGTCGGATCAGTTCGTCCACACAGTCCTTAATAATGGATGCAGGGCAAATGTTGTCTTTGCATCTGGAGGGTTTCAGGCTTTTGAGAATCGGGGCTGCTTCTGAGTGGGTGACAGTGGTAAAGAGGAATAATGGGGGATGGTTGGTTTCCGGGGTGGTCACTGGGTGTCGTAGGGACAGGGGAGTGTCAGTAGATTTGATCAAGGATAGCTTGTGGCAGATTCTTTTGTGCAGGGTCTCAGTCTTCTCCAGCATTGCTATTTGGATTTTGGAGCATCATGCCTCATCTTTGACGATGATGAGGGCGGGGGTGGTAGCGGGGGATTCTAATTCCCTCAGGATAGTTAAAATCTCACTCATATTGGATTTCACATTGCCAATTCTCTGATTATAGATGGATGATTTGCCTGAAATGATGGCTTGTTTGTAATGTTTTGCTGCCATTTTAAGGAGTGCTCAGGGTGTTTTCTTCCAATTGGCTTCAGCCAGGCGTTTCGATTTATGCAGCTCGGTGAGTTCTGGGGTGTACCATGAATTGGCACGTTTGACTTTTTTAGGTTTTCTAGGAGCTAGTGAGGCAACTGCGTTTACTGCAGACGATAGAGTGCTTTTGTAAATATCAGCTAGTGCGGACGAGGTCATTGGAGTGCTGGGGTTGGCGAGTTTGCAGTAGAGGCGCAATGCTATCCCTCGTGAGATTCTGTGAGCTGCGTGTCCAAGCTGGGGGCAAGGAGGGACGAGCATGTGTAGTAATCCCAAGGGGCGAGGTGGAGAAGGAGACTATATGGTGGTCATTCCATTGGCAGGGCGCGTTAGCAAGGATGGTTAACTAGCAGTTGAGGTCAGCTACCCAATCTAGCGTGTGGCCATTTATGTGGGTGGGGCTCTGGACACAGTGTCAAAAGCCAAGGTTTACGGAGTGAGTTGACTACTGTGGTGCCTGTGAGTCCGACAGGTCTTTGTGACCCAGGTTAAGGTTCCCTAAAAGGATAGTTCTAGTGGAGGGCTTGATGTTAGCTCCCACAGCGTGTGTGAGATCCTCTTCAAAAGTAAGGATGTGGCCCGGGGGTCGGTAGACAACAAAGATGGTCATGGTGTCAGTGTGTGACAGGGTCAACTTAGCAGAGAGGAGGTCACAGTTGCCTGCTACGGGTATTGTGGCGTGTCTAATGGAGATGGACTCTTTGGCAGTCAGTGTGAGCCCACCACCTCTGGCGGATGGCCTGTCGATCCTGAATATGATATAGCCTCCGGGGATGGCAAGTGATAGTGCTGGGCCGGCAGATGGGTGCAACCATTTTCAGAGAGGGCCAAGAAATCTAGCTTGTGGGTGCTGATGAGGTCATTTATGTCAAGGGCATGTATGGGTATGGATCTGGCACTGATCAGGGCCCCTGCTTGAAGATTGGAGGGTGAGTCCATCTTGTTGGGGGCCAGTGATGAGTTCATGATTAGATGTGTGGGAGTCAGTGGCATGATGTCCTGGAACCTAACAGGGCCTTCCCTAGTAGGGTTGACCTTTTGGGCTATCAGGCAATGTCTGGATACGCTTGGGGGGGCTGGGCAGTATGGGCCTTACATCCTGGCCAGGTGGTGTTGTGCGATGGGCCTGGTTTCGCATAGGAGAGGTTCTTGTTGGGTCTCTGGGAGATGGTGGGGTGTGAGCGTTCACCCACTCTGCTGTTCCTAATTTGACTAGTTTGAGGGTGTGATATGGCAGGGACTGGGTGGGTTCTAGACCAGAGCTTGCTGTTCTGGTGCGCAAGACAACGTAAGAAACCCACCAAAGTCATCTTACTTAGTGACATTAACCTAGGCCTTAATGACACCAAAGATCCAGCAGCTAATCGCTCAACTCAGCCCTTAGGGTTCAGTAACACTATCTCGGACCCGACCCATACTCTAGGCAGAACTCTGGATTGGATCGGCCAAAATAACTGTCCTCTCTTCATCACAGGCAATAGCCCCACCCCCTGGTCTGACCACCATATTATCACATTTGGCATTCCCACCACCAGTACCTCTGCTCCCCCCCTACCTCCAGCCCTCGCAAGAAGCTCCCGCAACTTACTAAAGAAAGGTTACTACCCTTCCTCCAGAGTCCAGCTTCCAGACCCCCTTTCTCCACTGACATCGCAATCAAATCAGCAGTCATCTCCATTGCCCCACTCAAATCTCGCAAAACGAAACCCACCAGCCATTCTAATGCCTGCTTCACCCCGGACCTCCTCAAACTCTGCACGGATAAACGGGACGCTCTAGCACACTGGCAAAACTCCCACTCTGACAAAGACAAACTTGACTTCAACTCTCGCTCAAAAAAGAGTACAGGAAGGCAATCACGCACGCCAAAGCCAAATCTTTCGAATCCAGAATCTACGATGCAAGGTCCAACCCGAAAGACATTTTCTCTATCTTCAGAGAGCTAGAGACCCCCACCCGACTCCCAGAACTTCACCGAAGATAGGGCATGGTGTGATGAACTACAAACAGCCATGCGTAACAAGCTGAATACACTCCAAACAAAAATCCAAACCACTAAAAACTCACTTACCAATACTCGTACCCCCGCCCCCTCACCCTCTCCTGACACCTCCCCGCTATTCTCATTGAAGGCCATACAGGAGTAAGATATGTTCAACCTTATGAAAACCTTAAAGCCATTCAACTGTTATGTGCTGCTCCCCAGTTGTATGCCAGCCTTGCCGTCCTGTACAACGTGGGCTACAGTACTTTCCCGGGGATGGATAAACAAGCGCATTTGAGCAAGGACATGGAGTGGGCGTCATGCTGCACGAAGGCCCGGGCGATTAAAAGCTCCAGGCTGAGCCGGCTTGTTCAACTGCCACAAAGTTGTGTGAAAAAGAAACCTGCTGGGGCCATGTTGAGTGAGCAAGAGCGCTTCATGTGCCTAGCGCATCACAGCTTCACGTAGCAGGGAACGGCGGGAGGACATGTGATGCTGCGCTGGCCAGCAGGGAACTTTGGCCATGTCCGTGGGTAACCTGTTTTTCTGCTCCTCTAAACCCTCTCCGAGCTGCCCCCCATACATCCATCCTCCTCCCTTTAAAGTTAATCATTTGTGACGCCTCACTCTTATCACATGTTTTATATCTATTTCTTAGTTATGTTAAACTTTATTTTAATGACTATTTAGGTGCACATGTGCTTTAAATTAAAATTCAATGTATTTATTTCCCACATTTTCTTGGACAATCAACCCCCAACGCCTACTTAGAGGGGTAGTGCCTGCTCACATGGCATAACATTGTGCCACTTTAAACATTTCCAGGGCCTCTTTTGGTTCCCAGTCAACCCCTGATCACAGGTGATTTCCTGTGAGGACATCTGTTGGCCATCAGTAGAACTGCAGGCTTTTTTTTTTAATTAGAAGAAGAGATATATAGAGAAAAAAGGGGCAGTGCCACTGACAACATGCAGGTGTCCTCACAAGAAATCAGATATTAATGGCAGTGGTCAGGATCAGTCTCCGAGACCATGTCATGTTAAAAGGCAAACACTGAGTTTAAAAAAATGTGTTAAAAGTAATTACCTCATGTTACAGACTATTTAATTAACTATGGTCGCTTGACAGCGTGTTTTGAGATGGTCCTATTCCAATCGCAAAACAAGCTGTAAAGTCACAATGACTATACTTGATCTACACGCCTGATAATGCAGCAAAAAGAAGTGTAAACACATGATGTACCAAGAAACACAGAGCTAAATAAGCCCTTAAAAGGATGGTTACCCAACGACTCGTCCATTTAAACTGAACTTTCTACTACAAAATGGCCCCTCCTTTAACAGAGTTGCAATGGTTAAACATGAGGCCGCTTGACACCAGCGTCCTTCTCTGAAATGTATCGTCATCAGCTCTGGCAGCAAGCAACACTCACCCCAGCCAGACCAAAAATGGAACATAGTCTGTGCATTTCTCTAGCTGAAAGTTAACACATGTGTCAGAGAATTTTGTATTGGACGCACCTCTTAAAACAATCTCTTCAAAGTCAAATGTGCTTCTTACTCTTGCTGTGTGCTTACAACACTTGGTAGCCCATGGCTTGATTATCAGGGCTTTAAGTGGGCCAGGGCTAACCAGGCTGGAACTCCGACAGTCTATAGAAGCTGTCCTTGAGGCAGGGCACTGCTGGAGCTCCTTCAGTCTCCCACTCCCCAGAGTGCCACAAGTGATTTTAGTCTGTCAGTAGGAATGTTGTGACGGAAATGCACGAAGAGAAGCGGTCGGCGTGCTAAAGCAGAGAGCTGCAGCTGACTCCCAAAATCAAACTCTCTCGAAATTGGTATACAAGACTCCTAGTTTGCTAGGAGGATGTATTTACAGACAGCAGATTATTTGGAAACTAAACCAGAGGGAGTTTTATTTATAGTATGCAAACAAGACATGAGATCATGTAGGGTGGCCCAAAGTACATGTTTGCAGGACTTTGTAATGTATTGTTTGGGTCAGGAGGCCCTTACCTAAGTCAACCGCCCCTCATGGAAGCCACACCCACAACAATGAGGGCACGCCCCCTTTCCAGCCACCCCATCTCCCGAATTTAAGTCCCACTTAAAGCCCTGCATATTATTCAGTCTGTATTGGGGGGGGTATGTGCCTAAGGGATTTTGAGTCTTACTCATACATTTTAGTTTCCTGTATTGCACGCACTGGTTGTCCCAGTATACTCTGCAAGTGCTTCTAGGGCACGCATGCGTCTGTCACACACTCACACATGTCTTTTTTCTCGGTCGACCAAACAGTGTGTTCTGCACCCTTCCTGTTATTATGGGATATTTTGTAGTGCCGCGTGTCGTCTGCCATTGGAGCTGCTTAACGCTTTAGGCATTGGGGCACCATTCTTGGTCAGTCCAAATTGGGGTTGTGGATGTGCTCTTCTGACCAGTGGTCCTAGGGCCTCAACTACATGGACCTGTTACTGTTGGTTTTAAAGGTTGCCTGGCTCTTGGGTGGGACCAGCTGGTGGTGGCCTTGGTTAGGGCTGCCCATCGTCTGGTTGGTTTCAGTGCTTCATGAAGGCTTGATGGCTCGCGGTCCATGGAGGCCATGTGTGCCCGATCTTTCGCTCTCAGTGATCTTCTGTGCCTAGTGCTTGTCTGCACCTCTCTTCCGGCATGGCCATGGGGAAGTCTGGTTAAGCCGGCTAGAGCTCCTTCTGACTCCAGTTCCTCAAACGAGGCCCACGATAGACGTTCCTTTGCAGCCCAGGAGCAGTGGTGGGCTGGGCTCCCGCTCAGGTCATGCGTGCCAATACCCAACAAATGTTACAACCTTTGTATAATGCCAATGAGCTAAAGAGTGCAGCTTCCAGGCACTCAACAAGACACATGGTATGCTCAGAGGCAAATACAACGTATTAATTAACAATTTAGACTTTCTGAAAATCAATCAATTTGTAGAAGATGTGAACGGTGACCAAAACATGTTTGGTTGGTCCTCAAAGTGAGGACAGTGATGAGGAAGGGCTCGGATTAGTTACGGAAGAATTACTTTACGCCTAGTTTTCTCTCTTCCTGGTCACCTAGTTTTCCTCTTCCTGGTCCCCCAGTTTTCCTCTTCCTGGTCACCCAGTTTTCCTCTTCCTGGTCACCTAGTTTTCCTCTTCCTGGTCCCCCAGTTTTCCTCTTCCTGGTCACCTAGTTTTCCTCTTCCTGGTCACCCAGTTTTCCTCTTCCTGGTCACCCAGTTTTCCTCTTCCTGGTCCCCCAGTTTTCCTCTTCCTGGTCACCCAGTTTTCCTCTTCCTGGGCACCCAGTTTTCCTCTTCCTGGGCACCTAGTTTTCCTCTTCCTGGTCACATCCCTTGGATCCCTTCTTACCACCCCCTCCTTAAACTGTCTGCGAACATGATACTGCAACATGATTGCAAAGCAGGGTTCCGAGTGAGAAGTCAGGTATATGTTCTTCGAGGCATGTGACGAAGCTCATCGGGCCTGGTGGTTTTCTGTACATGCAATTGCAATTACCCTCGGGAAGTAAGTACTGTGACGAGTCAATTACTGAGCCGAAGAAAACTTCGAACATGAAAATACCGAATTTCGAAAAGCACATTTCGGGAGGGGGGTATGGGGTCATACAAAAATATATGGGCGCATGGGGGAGGGGGGTGCAGGGGGGTCTCCCCCCCACATGTAATTGCAGGAAAATGTGTGGGGATATCAAGGATTACATAGATCCAAGATTTGTAGCCTGGGATAACCCTCCCCACTGATCCTCATTATCAGCAAGTACTCATTTGTAACGTGGCCCTCCCCAATTTCTGAAAAGCGTAAACTCTAGTAGAGCATGGTGTTCAATCTGTGGGGATTTTAGGAGGGTCTTTTATGCATTCATCTTTGGGCCAATGTCGGCACACTGCATGTCGGCTAATGCCAGCCGGTCGCTTCTCACCTGGAGGACCTCTTTCTCCTGGCTGAAATGATCATAGTAGTTGGTCACCAAAAAGGCCCCATGGACCCCCTGTAGGACCTCTTCCACACTCTTCTCGCTGTCAAAGTCTCCTTTCACCACTGTGGCCCCCAGGTCACGAAGGGCCACAGCTGCCGGGCGGCTGACATCCCGGGTAATGGCTCTCACTGCAAACTCAGGGCTTTGCAAGAGTGCTCGGGCGACCGAACCTCCCTGGGCACCTAGGAAGAGAGAACACATGTCACAACGTGGGTGCAATTTCACAATAAAACATACTTTCAACAATGGAATGGTGCAAACCACACCATACAGCAAGGGTCTGCATTCCTGTGAGTCAGCAGATATTTTGGAAGACAACTCCCATGATATTTCACTGTTGACTATGCTGGCTAGGGCTTCTGGGGGCAGAGGTTGTAAAATACTTTGAGAGCCAAAGGTTGCACACATCACAGCATTACTTACTTTCCAAGAATCAATTATTACTGGCCAATGGCTAGTGGCGAGAGCACATTTTGAGCCTTGGATCCAGATAACTTGGGAGTTGATGAATGGACCCCGTGCACCCACTTAGGAGTGGTGTAAGCCAAAGATACCTTGAAAGTGATCCTGGTTTCAAAGGTATCAAGTGCAGCCATTTTAGCACTGCGCAAGCTATCAAGTGCGGCCATTTTAGCACTGGGCAAGCTATCAATTGCGGCCATTTTAGCACTGGGCAACCTAGCAAATGCCGCCATTTTAGCACTGGGCCGGACAGATCGAATTTCCTAGCCTGAACCACAAACCTGGCAGCACAGTGGAGCACTTCCTTCTGAGGAGCGAAAGTGGAGCCATCCAATTCGTGATCACCCAAGAGAAGCCCTTCTAGGAGACGTAGATTATTCCTGGATATAATACGCAGTTACAACAGGTGTCATCCGTATACTGGTGCATAGCAGCACACATGCAAACCAACAGATTGAAAAGCATGGGACAAAAATGTGTGGGGGGAAAGCCTGGATCCCCCACCCCCGCTACTGACTGGACCCATAGGTTGAGAAAGGCTGGCGTGTAAGGACCCATGGTCAAACGTGTAGAAGGCGTCTAAGATATCAAGCAAAACCATCAAACGGGCACCGCGCCATGCAGCATGCCGTCGCCATCGTCCACGACCTGAAGGGTATCAGTCCCCTGTATTGTAGCCAGGCTGGAAACCCAATTGGCATGGCCCAGCAGATCATTCCCCAGCACGAAAGCCTTCAACTGTGCCAAATCCACCCTCTACTCTACATAGTCATATGTCCCGATTAATGGAAGTGTTTTATAATGGCGCAATCCCATAGGAAAACGTTCCATGAATCAGGGCCTTAAGGTACACAATTGGTGGTGTGTGCTTGCTTACTCTGGCAGAAGTTATGTTATGTTACAAAGCTTGTATGCTGGGACAATCGCAGAGCGCATGCACTTGTCCGAAATGAGGCAGACTGCGCACGTGCCTATACCCAATAAAAGGGAGACTGAGTAAGGGAAACGAATAAGTGAGAGAGGTGATGGGTAGCGAGTGTGGAAGCGCGGACGCGTGAAACTCCAAAAAGTGTGGAGCATGACCGAATACTGCTGAAAGTGAGAAGTCCAAAGGTGTCTGTGGCTAAAGGGGCGTTTACCTGAGGGAGCTTAATATATAAGCTATTACTAACTACGGTGCAGGGCTGCCTGCGTGTTAGAGTCCAGATGTGCTTAAACGCCCTTGAAGCATGAAGGCTTATATTATCTGAGAAGTGCCGCAAAACTAGGGCGACCAGATTCAAAAAGTAAAAATCGAGACAGGGCCGACTAACATAAAGTTAGGACTAAAAGCGGTTGGAGAGAAGGGGGTTTAAGTGTTACTGTTAAAATAAACACATAAATTAATTTATCACAAACCAACACTATCTTAAGTTGTAAAAGGCAGCATTTCTTCTGTGCGAGCTGTGTCTGCCAGCTATGAAGACCTACTACCAAAAACTGGCACCATGGCAGTTTCCTTTGGAAAAATGATCTTGACAAAGGGGAACAGAGCTCCAAATTACGGGACAGTCCCAGCAAAACTGGGACAGCTGGTCACTCTACGCAAAACAAAAACCTGCAGAGTAAACTGGGCGTGCCAACCCAGAGTTCCAAGAGTGGCCAGACCCAGGATGGACGTGGAATAGATGACAAGGGTTGGAATCATGGGAAAGTGGGGTCTCGGGACGTTCCACTACAGGAAGCTGGAGAAGTCTTGGCGCCCTGGCAGCATGACATGTGTGGCGGATGGCTCAGCATTACACAATCAAGCAGTGCACTGCAGAATAGGGGTGAGCAGTAGGGTGACCAGATTTAAAAACTAAAAACCTGGGACAGGGCAACTAACATAAAAGTAGGACTAACTTAACTTATTATTATTATTATTAACTCTAGAAAGTGGCTGTCAAGCCACTGCACTTCAGTAGCGTTTGGAGGAGAAGGGGGTTTAAGTGTTACTGTTCAAAGAAACACATATTATAATTAATTTATCACAATCTAACACTATCTTAAATTGTAAAATGCAGCATTTCTTCTGTGTGAGAATATGCATTCCTGCCTGCCAGCTGTGAAGACCTACTACCAAAAATCGGGACCAGTGCAGTTTCCAATGGGAACATAATCTTGAGAAAGGGGGACAGAGCACCAAATTCCGGGACACTCCCGGCAAAACCGGGACGTCTGGTCACCCTAGCTGAGCAGTCATCAGTGAACAGACGCCGCCCAGTGAATGCTGCGCGTAAAAAAAACACAGTCACACTCAGCTCATATTGCGTCCAGTGATCCCAATGCAGCTGACTGCAGCTGTGGGCTCTGCAAAACAATGTACATGTATCACCATTAGTGCAATGGGAGAGTGTTCGCGTTGATGTGTCCCTAACTAACTGACGGGGCATTGCTGAGCGAAGATGGAGGCGAGTAGAGGAAATCTGGCAACATATGATAGTTGAGGGAAGTATGGGGGGTGGCCATTCCAAAGAACTCTGTGGCCCGGATTCAGAGAATGTTAAATGTATTTGTACTGTGCACCGTCACCAACGGTGATGGTCCCCAGGCGCTCTGGCGGATCTGCAAGCGAGAAGGCGGGGTGGGTTAGTAGGCTGATGAGGGAGTAGGATAGTGAGAGGAGTGGTGTTCTGTTGGCAGCTTCAGCTCGGTATACTCCGTGCAAAGAGCTTTGGTGCGGGTATTGGCGCGATGTCAGCTCTCGTGTGCTGTTGGTGCGGCTTACGTGTTGAAGTGCATGCGGCTTGCAGTGCGAAAGGTGGTTGTGTGAGTTTTTTGAGTGATTTAAGAACGCAGAAAATGTGAGCTTTTTTGTTAGTAGGTTATATGTTTTGCAGCCAATCTTCAAAGTGTGGCTGAATGCCTAGATTTCAAGAGTCCTGCGCGGTGTGACAACAGCTAGAGAAGCGCGTTATAACGAAGCAATCCCATAGGAAAACGCTCTGTGAACCAGGCCCTGCCGTGTGTCTAAAACCAGGATGTGCGGATTACACGTATAATGGTCCTTTCTCTTAACGCCCAGACTCCTCTGCTAGCGGCGCGCTTATTTATTTATTTATTTATTGTATTTACCGGCTTGGTTGTCGCTTCTGCTGGCGCCAGCTCCTGCCGCCAGCCTTGCCAGGGATCTTTTGCCGCATGTGTTGTACAGCTGCAGGCTGATGTGGCAACCTGCAGGGCTCGGCATTGGCAACAAGCCTATGCCAGCCAGTCTCAGTGCCGTACGTTCATGGTGTACTCTGGGCTGTGCAGTGCTGCTGGCACGTTCATTGGTTAAGGGGGGATGAAGTATTCCTGGTTCCCCCTCTCACCGCCCCCGACAGGCACACCTGTGCCACCCTCTCTGGACTAGCAACGCATGGGCGGGGAGGGAGTGGGGGGGGGGGGGGGTTAGGCCAGGTTTCACCTTCTGGGCGCTAGCGTGTTCCGTGGGCGCGTCTATGCCAGAGATGCACTCTATAGGCACACCGGAAGTGGCTAGCTATGTTCCCAAAATGCCAACCGCACAGCTTCAACCTACGTTGCAGAGAAAATGGGGCAGGGGTTCAAGGGAAATCAAACAGAATATTTCAAATCGAAGTAATATATTTGCACAAAAAAAAGCCAAGCAACACAGAACTGCACATTTCTAAAGCACTTCCCACCGTGCTGGCTCTGGGAGGCTGGGGGTTATGCTGAGCAAGCTTGCTGCGGGGGTGGGGGATAGGGCCCCCCTCAAAGGAATGGACGCCTTGTGGCCCTTTTGTTTTTCAGTAAAACATGTAAAATGTTGCATTCTCACATGCTGGCACTCCATGCTGCCACTCCATGCTGCCCCTCCATGCAGCCACTCCATGCAGCCACTCCGCATGTTAAAGCGCAAACAAGGGGCAATTCCAAAATGTGTGCCAGCTGCGTGCACAAAGTGCAGGTCTTGAGGATACCATGTGGCATGTTAAGGGTTCCTGTCCCGGCGCAGGAACGCCTCGTGGCCTTTGGCCTGAGCTTTGGTTAATTACAGGTGCCCCCGGGGGTAGAATGCATTCCCGCTGGCCAGTTTCCATGTGCTGGGCAATTGACAAGACATTAGAAGGGTTGACATGGCACACATTTCCGATTTGTGGGCTACAACGAGAACGCGTCCACCTGAGTTGCAGAGAACATTTTGGAAGGGGGTTGAAGGCAAATTGCACAGAATATTTAAAATAGAAGGTCAATATATATATATATATATTATATTTTGTTTAAAAGACATTTTTGCGGCCTTTACCATCCCAATGGCCCTGGGTGTCCCAGAGCCCAACCTCCCTCTGCAACTCAGGCCTTGTCATTGGCGTGTACGTACGCACGCACACGCACACGCACACACACACACACACACACCACCCCCCCTCAATCCTCCATATGGTTAAGGTAAATTCTTGATACATGAGTTTTAAAAGATTCTATGACTAATAACTGTATTGGCACTGAAAGGGTTACTCTGCAGATATAAAGGTTTGCTTTTACCCAGCACGCACACACCCAGTGAGTCATCCACACTGTGCCAGGGCTGCCACCTCCCCTGTGCTCACCCTCATGCTCCTCTGGCCAGCATCCAGGTGGGAGGTGCTTTCTCGCCCAGGAAGGACACAAAGTTCCTGTGTCGGGCGCTGCACCCTACACTGGCATGCCAGTCTCCCCACGAATCCCCGCCGTTGGAAACACCGCAGACGCGGCATCCATGAGTTCTGCTCAGTATCCTGGGTTATCACTGCTTTGTGCATCCTGTGTCCTAGTGGTATAGCTTTTTAAAAGGAAAGACACCTCTTGGGTGACACAGGGGGGAATACCCATTATCAGGGAAGATATTGCGGCTTTGCACACATCTCCTACCAGCCGCGAAAGTTGCAATGGCCAGGCTCTGGAAAAACGTAGATGGTCCCTCGCTCCCCTTATGGTGGTCAACGTGCTGCCGAATAAAAAAAGCACCGGCTATTCGGACAGAAAACCTGAATTATTTTCTGAACACCTGGGCGCCATTCATGGATTATGCAGAAAAATACCCATGCCTCATCAGAAGCACCCCCCCCTAACGCGCTGGCTCCAATGAGGTCCGAACTGGCAACAAACGGGCCCAGAACATACTAATCAAGGGCCAGAGGGCCCCAGGGGAACGTGACTATTGTCAGAGCCTTGGTCAGCTTGCTACCACGTGAACATGCGGGGTGCTATCTCTGTCAAATTGTGTGATTGCGTAATATTATGCCAGTGTCAATGTGTTTTCTATGTAAAAGGAAAGACACCATTCTTGTGTTCTGTTATGTTATAACACCTGTTAAGATTTAAATGGAGAAAAGTCTAGGCTTTGGGGCAGAGGGCGCCTGAGATCAAGAAACATAGGGGAGAGTTTACCATCTTCACTAGGGGATTTGTCATGAGAATGGGCACCTCAAAGAAGATGCTCCCTCCCTAAGTGCCATCAAGATAGGAACTCCCCAAAATACACAGGAGTTCCCTCCCTAAGTGCCATCAAGATAGGAACTCCCCAAAATACACATGAGTCAGGCTGCTCCCTCCCTAAGTGCAACCAAGATAGGAACTTCCCAGAATACACAGGAATCAGGCTGTTCCCTCCCTAAGTGCAACCAAGATAGGAACTCCCCAGAATACACAGGAGTCAGGCTGTTCCCTCCCTAAGTGCAACCAAGATAGGAACTCCCCAAAATACACACGAGTCAGGCTGCTCCCTCCCTAAGTGCAACCAAGATAGGAACTCCCCAGAATACACAGGAGTCAGGCTGCTCCCTCCCTAAGTGCAACCAAGATAGGAACTGCCCAAAATACACAGGAGTCAGGCTGCTCCCTCCCTAAGTGCAACCAAGATAGGAACTGCCCAGAATACACAGGAGTCAGGCTGCTCCCTCCCTAAGTGCAACCAAGATAGGAACTCCCCAAAATACACACGAGTCAGGCTGCTCCCTCCCTAAGTGCAACCAAGATAGGAACTCCCCAGAATACACAGGAGTCAGGCTGCTCCCTCCCTAAGTGCAACCAAGATAGGAACTCCCCAAAATACACAGGAGTCAGGCTGCTCCCTCCCTAAGTGCAACCAAGATAGGAACTGCCCAGAATACACAGGAGTCAGGCTGCTCCCTCCCTAAGTGCAACCAAGATAGGAACTCCCCAAAATACACACGAGTCAGACTGCTCCCTCACTAAATTCAACCAAGATACGAACTCCCCAGAATACACAGGAGTCAGGCTGTTCCCTCCCTAGGTGCAATCAAGATAGGAACTCCCCAAAATACACACGAGTCAGGCTGCTCCCTCCCTAAGTGCAACCAAGATAGGAACTTCCCAGAATACACAGGAATCAGGCTGTTCCCTCCCTAAGTGCAACCAAGATAGGAACTCCCCAGAATACACAGGAGTCAGGCTGCTCCCTCCCTAAGTGCAACCAAGATAGGAACTCCCCAGAATACACAGGAGTCAGGCTGCTCCCTCCCTAAGTGCAACCAAGATAGGACCTCCCCAAAATACACACGAGTCAGGCTGCTCCCTCCCTAAGTGCAACCAAGATAGGAACTCCCCAGAATACACAGGAGTCAGGCTGCTCCCTCCCTAAGTGCAACCAAGATAGGAACTCCCCAGAATACACAGGAGTCAGGCTGCTCCCTCCCTAAGTGCAACCAAGATAGGAACTGCCCAGAATACACAGGAGTCAGGCTGCTCCCTCCCTAAGTGCAACCAAGATAGGAACTCCCCAAAATACACACGAGTCAGGCTGCTCCCTCACTAAATTCAACCAAGATACGAACTCCCCAGAATACACAGGAGTCAGGCTGTTCCCTCCCTAAGTGCAACCAAGATAGGAACTCCCCAGAATACACAGGAGTCAGGCTGTTCCCTCCCTAGGTGCAATCAAGATAGGAACTCCCCAGAATACACAGGAGTCAGGCTGCTCCCTCCCTAAGTGCAACCAAGATAGGAACTCCCCAAAATACACAGGAGTCAGGCTGTTCCCTCCCTAAGTGCAACCAAGATAGGAACTGCCCAGAATATACACAGGAGTCAGGCTGTTCCCTTGAACGGAGTCCGGTTGTTCCCTCCAGTGCAATCAGGTTCTTTTCCTCATCCAAAGTCTCCTGCTCGGGGTGCAGGAATCTAGGCCTTCATGGCCTCTGAAACACGCTTTCCATTGCATACAGTTCACAGGGGGCTGCCAGACCCCCTGCCTTGTCCACGCTTTCCAGGGTCCCACACTAAAGGAACCCGCCTGGTGAGAAGTCATGTTCCACACTCGGATTACTTCCACTGCTGCTCTTGGATCAGCAGCTGAAGCCGCCGGGGGCCGATCTACCGCTTCTTGGCCGGCGCGCCGGTGAGATTACTCCAGCCGGTCCTTGAGGCGGCTCAGCATGATCTCACAAATCTCTCTCTTCGTAAAGCAAAATAATACCATCCTTGCAGGACACTCCTAATGGCTCAAGTAATGAACACTGGGAATGATAGGAGACAAGCTCTTGGAATGTCAAACAGTTCTGAGGCGGCTTCAGCACTACATGGAATGAAGTGGTTCTATTAGGATAGATGACGGACAGGTGAGCAGGCCCAGCTGGCAGGAAGAATAGAAAGGGATCCCGGGGATTTACCCGGGTTTGCACCGCTTTCTATATCTACGCCTCGTTTATCTCCCCGGCCCCAGCGCGGTCCTGCTCCCACCATCTGGTTCAATCTAGGATGGGCCATGCCTGACAGAACCTGCCGGCCTTGGCTATTCCCTCTTCTCCTCTGTTCCTTGCCTCTCCCCCTGATCTCATCTTTCTTGTATCATACGTTTACATATATCAAATACAAACACTATTCAAATCAAAAGGTACATAATAAACAAAATATACCAACAGTAATCAATCACATCTACAATCACAAAAAATCACTAAAGTTCCAAAATCTCTTCTTCAATTATTCTTAAAAATGCCACGAATGCATTTCTTGTGCCCTCGCGTAGCACTACTGCATGGTCTGATCTGGGGTCTTCACCCATTGTACCACCTCTAATCCTCCTCCTTCTCTGGGCTCTGGGGTATCTCCGTGTGATGCCGCACTTCCAACCTCCTCCATGCCACCATCGTATGATAGGTTATTTGTAACGCGCTAAATACCCAGAGGTTTCTAAGCACGGACCCGGGGATCGAACCCGTGTGGCTCCGTGTCGTCTCGCTTCCAAGGCGGGCACTTTGCCGCATTGTGGCTTTCTTTCCACCACTTCCTCTGCATCGCATTCTTCCCCTGATGTCACCTCCGCTGTGTCCTTCCTCCTCTGATTTCACCTCCTCCTCCTCGGGTCTCGCCACCTTCTCTTGCACCCTGAGTTCTTCACGGCAACCATACTATTCAGATATCACCTCCTGTATCACTCCTTTAACTCTCACTAAATCTGCCCGTCCTCTAGTGCTCTGGTATCACCTCCTCCAACTTCTTGACTCCCCAAAACCTCAGTCTGCCCCCTCTCCCCCTGTGATGGCCCCGCCTACTTCTTCAACTCAAGCCTTTGCATCTGCCACCGCTCTACACTATTCAGCAGTTTCCAAATGATAGCCCTCGGCTTCTGCAACCCACCTGCATTCATTATGTGCCCCCACGTCCCCCCTAAGGGACCTCCAGTGAGGGTCTACATTTGTGGATTGTAGTTGGTTACGGGCTGGGATTGGCTGTTGCCTCTGCGTGCACCTGGGACCGATTTGTCTTGGGAGGATAGCTCAGGGGCAACGCGCTCGCCTTGGAATCAAGATGAGACGGAGCACCACAGGTTCGATCCCCGGGTCCGTGCTTAGAAACCTCTGGGTATTAAGCACTTTATAAATAACCTATCATATCATATCAAGGGACTGCACTAGCCCTTAACTGGCCTTTTCACCACTTGGATAGCCTTTCTCCTCTGACCCTCCCTGGTGCTGCCTGCACTGAGCGGGGGTCTCTGGTGCTCCCTTTATTTCACTTAGATGTTGGAAACACACTGGACAGAGTTGGTGGATACTGTGGGTCCATTTTTACAGCAGGCACGTGGGGAATGGAAAACATTGTATCCCAGGCGTGATAATACCTCGCTGGGAGTGGCTTTGCTGCCAGTGCTCAATGTTTAGCATTCGGGAAGTTGCTGATTAATATTTACCTGAAAGACGGAGAGTTCCACCCCCCCCCCCCCCCCCCCCCGCCCGCCTCCCACAGGTCCTGCACATGGTGTGAAATTGCTCCTTTTGATGTACTGGGCATAGCTGTTATCCACAAACCTGCTACCAGGGAAGAGAAATCACTTCTAGTAAAGGGGATGACGGCTGCTGTCTTGCTGGAACTTTGGGTCTGCTCAGAGGGATCTTTAGGCTCTCTCAGGTGGGAGGGCGTTTAGTGCTGCCCACCCCACTGCGCTGGTAGGGTGGGGAGAGCGCAGACCCTCACAACTGTGGTGAAGCGCTGTGATTGACAACGCCACCACATGACGGGCACCAAGAGGGGGTGACGAGGAGCTCTTCCCCATGCTGTCCCCGGGGCCCAACATCCACTGTCTTGAGGGTGGCACCTGAACCAGGCAAGGGACTTCATTACAGTGTAGGTGGGCTGCCTCTCGGCCCAGCAGGATCTAAATATTGCCCGTGTGCCAGGGCCATGCCAGGGCTCCGCCACACATATCTATCAAGCCCACTTTCTGGGTCCCTCTATAGTTTTGTAGTTCTCCATTTATCTAACTTTCTAGGTGTCTCTTCGTGTTTCACTCTCTGTTTGTATCCCTTTCTGTGTGTCCCTCTCCTCTGTTATGCAGTCACGCTGTCACCCTCTCTTACACACTCTGCATACGTCACACTTTTTTTCTGGGCCTGGGTCTTGGGAGCAGGACACGCTGACACTTCTCAGTCAGTGATTCAGTCACGTGCTCTAGTCATTCACTTTATAGTGGTTTCTGTCAAACTAATGAATCAACCTCTCAACGATGTTCATCAATCACAGACTGATATTGCCCTGTTTGGGCACCAGTATTTTAACATACAAAAGGGAGGGTAGAAAAAGATGACTAATACTGAACGAATACATATAATGTATGGGTGAATGAGGGTGCTCAATGGGAACAGTTACCCCTAAACTAACCCCCATTGAAACCTGCCGAGGGCCATAGGGTGGCTGCAACTGATGATGTAATGAGGTGAATAACTTGGCAACAAACTTGTTCATCGTAACAAGTGGCACTGTAGATTGTGCTGAGGGCAAAATGCCACGGCTCGGCTTTGGTGCTGAATTCAAATTTTTTAGTAGACCAGGGCAGTACTGATGCCGGAGGGTCGATCTGCACCTAGTGCAGTACGGAACAGGAGAAAGCTCACTGAACAAGGAAAGCTCCAATGTGGCACTAGATACACGCAACACACATACGTGCAAGTAAAATACCAATTGAAGACTCGTCCTCCTGAAGAGCATGGCACTGCCCGGGCTGAGCCGCTCCGGTGCTTGGAGGCAGCAGAAGGGGGAAGGAATGTGGGCCGTGCTGACATAGTATCCAAGAGCCCTGACTGGCTGGTGAGTATATACTGGCCCCTCTCAGATCAAGTGATGTGATGTTTAGGCGGGCCGGTGCTGCAATACCTGTAACGAGCCGCGAAGGGAACCCGCATAGCAGGATAAGAGGAGGCCGTTTTGTCACTGGAAACACGAAGGGGCCCTTTTCTTCCCCGTCCTAATTGCACAGCGAGAGCACCACTCACTCTAGCACTTGCATGCAAGTAGTACGTGCTGTGCAAGTAGTACGTGCTGTGCAATTTTAATGGTTTGCACTATAGGTTACCTATTACTGCATTACTGCTCCACCCAATCCAGAGTTTGGGGAAAACTCAGAGGATTCACCTCCAGCTCTGAGCTGGAGATAAATGTGCCAACTTTCCGTCCATTTTCAGCGCAATTACCGCCGTGGTAATTGCACCAAAAAGACCCCATTGAGTCCTAAGGACTCAAAAAAATGGCGGCTGTAAGGAACGCATGGTATGAAACCGTGAAGACAGACACAAGTGATCGCAGTTCAAGGGTGTTTATTGAACTTCAAATGGGTTGGTTGAACGCCTATCGAAGCCTAAATCTAAGGATGGCAGCAAGTCAAGTCTCTGTCAAAATAAAGGGGTCTATACAAATAAACCTATTGCCAATCCTTATTTCTAAATACAAAAGGGTGTGGGACAATGCTGTATACAAAAGAAAAGTGTTCAAGAAATAATATGTCAGGACGGATGGGCAGTTGGCTTCCCTTCCCCATGTTTTCTGCACGGGGCAAGGTCTCACATTCGAGCTTCGTACACACTCTCGTTTCTCAGCCATGAGGATACAGTTCTAACCACAGACATGAGGGCCTTCTGCTAAAGCCTCTTTTCAGATAACAGTCTTTTACTGCAGAGGATCTGTTGTAACAAACAAATCTCAAAGTTTCATTCCTATTAGGATTTTCACATGCAAAGGATCTCGCTTTCAATGTTCATCATGGGTTTCCCTCCTTCCGGCTGAGATCCCTTTAATCACAATGTTCACACTTGGTCTCCCTCGTTCACGCTTGAACCCTCTTGATGTGGATCTCCCTCGTTCGGGCTTGGATCTTCTTAGTATCAAAATCAAAGACTTTCGAATGTGCAATGGGTTTTGCTTAAATGGTTGCAGGACCACTTCGATTCACTTCACACAATTGTTCTCATCAATCTTCTACTTTGATTTCTCTTGGTGGGATACCTTACAGAGACCTTCGATTGAGCACATTCACGGTGCCAGACCACTCTGTCAACGGTAGCCTATCCTTCCTTCTCAAGTTCAAACATTCATCAGCAGTTAGCTTTACTCGCGTCTTTTATCACACGCGTTTAACAATGTTCGTTTCAGCGCTCGTTATACAATGTTGCCGTTTACAACTTTGTCTCACCGGCGATGTTGATCTTTCTGGCATTTCTTTGTTCTTGGAGCCAAGGACGATACCATGGCGGATGCTGCTGCTCCCCGCCTTGATCAGTTATGTAGGGGCGCCTTCGGTAACCCCGACACACAATGCAGGATTCTCCAGTACGGTTTCCTGGCCTTCTGCTTTCTGCCTCGAAGGTTTCTTGAAAGTAATGGTGTCTTGCAGAAAAGGTTAAGAGTAATTATCTTCGTACAAACCCTTCTTGGTTTGCCATCTTTCTCCCCTCGTTCAGCTGCCAACTCGAAACTGCTGTACCTTTGTGTGCTTTGCCTCGCTCAGAGTGTGTTCCCGTGCTCCATCTTTTATCCATATGGGGAAGTTTAATGGAAGTCAGGTGTGAGTGATTGTCAGTAATTGCATGACCATACTAGCGGGACATGTTAGGGACACTGCTCGGTGTGAGTCTGTTTTCTACCAAAGCGGGCTGTCCGTGTGAATGAGTTGGAGAAGGGAAAGGGTCCCCAAGTATCCTTCCTGGTAGGATGGGGTAAAGGTGTTACGGGGAAGGGATACCGCGTCTCACCATCCGGTGTCCCACTACCCGAAGACCCCTCACCCAGGTGATCCTCCCGCACTGGTCCACCCCCAGGAACTGGATCCAAAAGCTATGGCCGTGTCCTCGGCACCAAGATGACAGATCCCCGGGGACTAGCGGGTGAGACACCTTCTGGTTTCTCACAGGACTTACACAATCACTGCAACTTGTTATCTGGCGCTAACAGAGCAGGACCAAGTTGCAATAACGCTAATTGCATTGGGCGGTATCCCGGCGGGTTTAGCGCCGGCATACCGCCCAACTTATAAGAGGCCCAATGTATGGAAATTCAGGCAGGCTGGTTGTCATTTATTGTTTTCACTTATTGGTGAAAACAATCGTGAGTGCCTACCATCGTGTGCATGCATGGCAGGAGGTCTTTACATGGCTTCCTGTGGTATTCGATAGGTTTTACCAGGTGCTAAAAGCAGGCGCATTCCGTTTTATTTCCAACAGCATGAAGATTAGATGATGGAGATAATCCATTGGTATTTGACAGGCATGGAGGATGGCTGGTATGGGGGACATAAATGTTGTTCCCCGCCTGCAAAAACCTTGAAAATCCTCAGATTAGCAAATGAGGAGAAGACTCATGGCTAAATAGTTGATTTTACACCTCATACATCTCTGCGCAGGATTGGAAAATGACCCCTTAAATCGGCCCCATTGTTAGGTACGCTTTTTCCGAATAGTGTGAACTGAATGAATTCAAGGAACTCACACTCTTTGCATATAATGCCCAGGGAGATTAACGTAATTGCCCAGTCTTACACTCTTTGGTTTAACAGTGATGCTGGGACTTTAGCCCACTGTGCAATGCAGGCACTTGATCACATACATTCCAAGCTCTAGCTGGTAAAAATATTTAGGTTTTGCCTTTCAAGAACTATAACAATAAGGTCTTATGTAGTTTACTTGCAAAGTTCATAGACCATGAAGAAAAGCAACCTGCCCACATAGAAGTCCTTATAGAAAAAAATAAGGTCAAAGGAGTAACATAGTAGCTTTATTTTACACGGCTTGAATGGAAAATTATTACAAGTCTTAGTATGCAAACTGTTGCAAGCTTGAAACATAGCCTCTGTCTTACAGCACTACCCTTTCAGCATTTAAAGCCACACAATAAAAAGACATTTGGGCCTCATTACAAGTTCGGAAGTGCAGGCAAAAACTGGTGGTATTCAGGTCGCTTTTTTTGGCGCTAATGAAATTACCAACATTTTCCCTGGACCACCGAAATACAAATGTGTCCTTACAGTGGAGGATTTTTATTTAGAAATGCCCATGGAGACCTGTGGACTCCAAAAATGGGTTTTAAACCTGCCCTACCACCACTTGTAATCCCATGGTAAATCCACGGGGTCAAATGGCAGTAACAGTAAATGAGTTTGGCGGTAATTCGCAGATTTACTGCTGAACTCAACACAAGTTTGGCAGTGCACGAAAAAACTGGCGGTAATTCTGTTAATGCCATTTTTTTATCAGTAACATAACGATTGTTGTTTTTTCTGCACCGCTGAACTAGAGGTTTGACCTTAAAGTAGAGGAATTTCCACCACAATCTGTAGCATTACAGTGGAGGAATTACCGTTCTCAGTAATTCCGACTCCAGAAATGGAGATTAACACCGCCTTACCACCGCTTGTAATCCTGTGGTAAACCCACAGGACTGAGTGGCTGTAACGGTAAATGAGATTGGCTGTAATTCTGAAAATGGACCACCGAATTTCCCCCAAGCTCGTAATAAGGGCCAATGTGTCATAAGGCAGCCTGCCTACCGCGGCAGTCTGCATAGACTTTCAGCTTGCTGTTCTGCATAGAGTTAGTAAAATTTGAGTATCCACATGAAAGCAAACCGTTCCTTTTTTGCTTGTGAGGCTAGAACACATCGTGGATATAAATTAAGCTAAAAATTAAACTCAACAAGCATTGCCAAAGCCAACAGTTTTGGCTTTTGTGCAGGCATGGGATAGGCATTTTCCAGCACTGCGATAATTGGTACGTCCTGGTCATAAAATGCCAACCGTTGGCACATAGTGTTAGGACCTGAACATATGATGGCAGTACCTGGCAAATGCCTATCTAGTGCCTATACATGTCCCAAAAATGTTGGCCAGATGCAAGGACACACATATTTCTTAAAAATCAAGTGGATGAAGACACACTTAGATAAGCCATTTTGATTACACCAGGAGCTGATTTACAGCTGCAATGAAGCTATTACATTCCAGAACACTGCATAGAAATAACACTGTCAAAATCCTTCCAAGCACAGAGCTGGCTCCAAAAGATCCCAACAAGGCTGCGGGAGCACCGAGGGGCAGATAGTGTGTGCGGCCACTGGGACTACCATGACCATGCGCTCTCAATGAATGGGTCAAAAAATCCAAACAACCCTGTCCTGCCTCACATCCCATTTCCCTCCCACGTTCACTACCAAGCCAATAAATTGGATAAAGTCAGTGCTTACAGCACCACACAATAGCCAAAATATCAAACGAAGGGTTTCGTATGTTACTCCCTTCACGTGTCCTGGAAGAAGACACCTACTTGCTGGGTAACAGGAGCTGTGTGTGGGCTTCCAGTTGGAAGCACCCCATCAAAGTTCCATTCACCCAACCATTCATAGATTAGAAAAAGCACAGCTACTACTATTAACTCAATTATTTATCCTTGCTGTAATTCATTGTCTACCTTCCCCTGCCTGCACCCTGCTGCCCTCTGGGCGCTTTGAAATAGTTTTGATAATTGTATAAGCGCCTAACAAATGACCAGTAAATAAAATTGCACGTCTGCCATTGGCACGACCATGTGGTGCTGATGTTACTTTGTATGCCATCATTACGGATATTTGTAGAAATTACATTTTTGGGCCCGATTACGAGTTTCGTGGGAAATTGGCGGATTTGCCTCGGAATTACTGGTTCCATGTGTTAATATCCCTGCAAAAATATCGCCATGCAAAAATATTGCCATATTTTTGTGTGATATTAAGGCATGCAACCTGCGGGGGACACCCCTGCATTATTTTTAAAGGAGCGGGGGACACCCTCGCAAACCCCCGCTACCAAAAACCCCAAAAATTATCACGCTCCCCCAAAATTTCGCCTATGGCCGTTCCAGATGACCATATATACGGCGATATTTCTGGTGGGAATAATATGTAGTGATACCGAATTACTGCAAAACTCGGTTACCATTGCTGCCACTCAGTTCCACAGATTTACCGTGATTTTAGGAGTGGTGGCAAGGCAGCATAAGTCCCCATTTTTGGAATCCATGGGGGTTTTGGCAGAATTATCATGAATAGCAAATCTGCTAGGGTTTTTGGCCTTAAAGTGGATTTTTTAGCTTAAGCATCAGGCTGGCGATAAATCTTCCACTTCAAGTTCAAACCCTAAAATCGGCGGTGTAGTAAAAGTCACAGCAATTCCATTATTGCCAAAAAAGGGCAGTAACAGAATGACCGCCACATTTTTACTGCATCGACAAACTCGTAATGAGGCCTAATTTGTCAGTCATCGCAGCTGCCCGATTGCTGCATACCCCCTGCGTCTCTAAGGAATTGCCCTGGAGACGGGGTCAGTCATTCCAGACATGAATAGCAGCACACAGATATTTGTACCCAGTGACTCTGTGTGGTCTCACAGCCTCGATGCACTGGTCATGGCTCAGAGCAAAGTTTCTGGGCACGCCTCTTTTTAGTTTAAGCTGTAGGTTGGCGTTTGCGCTACCTATAAGCCAAAACTCTTGCATTGGAGTACAGATGGGGAGGAATGACGTATGAGGAGGGACACAAAGCTTCTAGCGGCTTTTTGGTCATTTGCCCACCCGCTGACTGCCCATGGCCATGCTAATCCCTATCGCCATTCCCACCCGGTGCCTGCCCCTCCCAGTCCAAAACACCTCCTTGTGGGAACTCTTTGAGCTCTCTTTAATCAAGCATTGCCGACAAACTCTGTTCTCAAAGTGCCTGCCAGTGTTTTCTCAAAGCAGTCTTCTGAGAGTTAAGGACGTCATTGGGGCTGTAAATGGGCTACTGGTGTAATAAAGATGTTTTAAACAGGCCTGCCTGCAACCACTGTATTTATAAGCACTATGCGTGCCCTTCACTGAAGTCCTGTTAAAAACAAGCATTTGCAAAGCCAACCGTTTTAGATTGTGAATGAGTTTTTGCCAGGCACTGCAGTTAGATGCCCAAGTACTTGCACCACTTAGCACCTGCTACCATCAATGGCCTTTTAATACCACTACGGCAGTGCCAGGAAGTGCCTTTCCCATGCCTACACAAAAGCCCAAACAGTTGACATTACCAATACTTTTTTTTAACAGTGGGCACTTCTTCTAGTCTCCCAGCATCTAAATATCTGCCCCACAGACCCCTCTATTCGAGGGTGTATGCCAGTGCCCACGGTGACGTGGTTACCAGTGGCACTCAGTCACAGGCCAAGTGACCTAATACAAACTAACTCCTGTGCCTTTGCCATCCAGGGTGTGCTGCATTAGATATTTTGAATGTGAGGAGAGACATGGAAAAAGGGGCAGATGATGTTGTATATAGTTCTCTTGTCTAGTTTTGGTTTGATGTGTTTGGCTTCTGTATATTTTGTAAATTCAAATAAATAATAAAAAGAAAAAAGGGGCATTTTGTGTAGGTCAAACAAGGTTGAATTAGAGCAAAATCTCTTCACTTCAATCCTTATGGTGCAAGCCAAGGATGCTGTGGGTCCACGTCCCAGATAGCCCGAGAAAGGGAGAGCCGCTGCCCCCGGGTCCGTCCCCTGGTTGCTGGTAGATGCCCTATTGCCCCGCCTTCTCCGTCACCCGTTGTTAGCTCCCCGTTCCCTTGTATTGATCCCTGGCAATCTGCTTCCCGTGCCATGTCTTGTAAAGCGCCCTGATGCTTCCCGGAGCTAGGGCAGAGCTCAATGAAAACCCTAATTAAATACACTCACACTAGTAAAGATTGTGCAACTGCTCCCCGGGGTAAATTTTATTGCCTGGGCATAACATGGATTGAGGCAAAACCGGTTTGCTTCGCTCCATATTTAATCAGCAAAAGTCGTGTCAAATGGCTGTGAGGTTTTGAATAAATCATAACCCCTTGCATTGCTCTGGACAACCCTCTAGACCATTGTTTTTCAGGCTGCCATGCATTACAGAAGGGGAAAGAGCATATTCAAATCAGCCTTGGTCCGAAGGCCAAAAGGGGCAGTCCCACCCACACCGCTTCTGCACGAGGCCGCGAGCGACTCCAGACCAATGGGGAGGCTTCATATTTTGCACTGGTGCCAACTGTACGTGATTTGCCCTCTGCCTTGGCAGGCCTTGGGCACCAGCCACCTGTGCTGCCAACCATGTCATTATACCAGAGCACCGATGGCTGGAGACAGGCCTCGGATCCGCATTTTCGAGTTACACCCTGCTCGTCTGCCACTACGGCAGGGGAGGAGGCCTGCTTGTGGGCGTCGTTCGCCGTGCCCCAGCCTGTATGAGAACCTGCTCACTTTACCATCAGAGCACAGCCGGTGGGAGCCAGGGTTGCAGAATGAGAGAAAGGGAAAATTATCTGTTGGGGGACTTTTACCTCTGCATGGACTGAGGAAGCCCTGGCGGCGCCCCTGGCTGCACATTTATCTGGACGGGGCTGGACTGGCCCATAGGGAACTCTGGAGATTTCCGGGTAGGCCTCTGCACCCTGGGCCTCTTTTGTGCGGTATTATCACATTTTCCCATGCGAAAAGGGTTGGGCTTGCTGAAAGTATGTAATATAGGGCCACTTTGAACATTATTTCCAGGGCCTCTTTTGGTTCCCAGTCCACCCTGTCCACAATGTGTTGGGACTCCCACTCACCCAAGTGCTTCCTACAGGTCTGGACTGTAACCTCACTGCTCTGCCACCAGCTCCTTTCACGCCTTAAAATGTGGCTCCGTAAATCTTCCAGCTACGGCAAAAGCCCTTTATCTGGCACCCATGTGGAATAACAGAGGCCGAACTACACAATGTGCGGCTCAGCTGAGTGTGGCCAAGGCATCCTGGATGCTCATGGAAAATGCCACATAACACAGCATCCTGTGCTCTATGCGCTACATAACCACCAGGAATGGATTATTATCTGGCATGGTTGATACATTACCCGCCCCTTATGCTAGTTATCCGGCACATGTTCTCCACCCCGATGGATAATCAACCAATGAAAGGGTCCCAGAGGTCTGAACCGTATCCCGGTCGAAAGCATGGGGGATTCTATATCCGGGAACAATATATTGAACTCCTACCAAATCGTGTCAACAAACCTCCTCTTCCAAACAGTCAAGAAACATCCGAAATTGCATATTCTCGGAATCGAACCAAAATGTCGCCCTCACAATTACGACGGGCAAAAATGCTGACTTTTCTTTTTTTTTTGGACCCCCCTTACACCACATATATATGTGGGGGGTATAGAATATAATATTAATATGGGGGGCTGCAGGGGGTCTCACCCGCATATATATGTGGTGTAAAGTTTTTTAAGTCGCCATTTTCGGCCTTCGCAATAATCATATAGATCCCATATTCTCCTAAATCGAGTACTCAAATAATGTGTTCAATTTTAACTCATAGCAATGTTTTAATAGCAAATCCATTTTGCTTATTTTCACCAGAGCCATAACGCTGGAGTAAAGGCCCCACGTAAAGGCTTTTACTCCTTCCATTAACGTCACAGCTCATTTTCAAGCATTTTTATGGCGGCGAGGAGCGCCGGAACTTAACTTGTGTTTCCACCCCCTTCTTTCCTCTCCATCATACAAATGCCCCAGCATGCATTTTCATGCCAGCACAAATTTTGGAGATACCTATGGAATCCGCCGGCTTTATGTACCAGCATCGAGCAGGCAGACCCCATTGCGATCCATTGTAAACGCTGCCTGACATGCTCGCATGGAAGGCAGCGTTTGCAATTACAATGAAACCATGCCTGACACGCAAGCATGTTAGGCATGTTTCAATTCTAATTGTAAGTGCCGCTTGACTTGCGAGCATGGCAAGTGCCACTCAGAGTTAAAAATAAATGCTGCCCGGCATGCGACCAAGTCGGGCAGGCTTTCATTGTAATTGTTAGTCCTGCTTGCCATGTGGCCTGAAAAGGACCTTGATGGTCGAAACACGTGTTGGCTGTTAATGTTTAGGAATAAAGTAAATATCTCAACAGACGATATGAGTGAATTGAGACTTGTTTAGCTCTTTGATCTGTTACAGGCCAATAGGCACTGCTTTGTTTATCAATTTTGTTGTTGAATGCAAATAAATGCAGTTCAATATAAAAAATGCATGGGAGCGCCTTGTGCTGCATGGCTTGCTAGTTGCCACCCACACCTCTCCTCCCAGCCACCCGGGACAGCTGTACCCCTCCTCTGTATCCTACACTCACCCCCCCCTTCCCCCCTCACCCTGTATATCTATTTTTCTAGAAGCTAGGTCCATGCACAATAAAATCCATAATCATAATAATAATCATGTTTAGTCATTTTGCACATACATGTTGCAGTCTGGTCTCATGCATTGTTCATGACCGATCAAGTTTTAGGATTTATAACATTTGTGCATGTTTGATAATTCGTGTAATCAAAATGGTAATGCAGGCCTTTTGCAGCTGGGGTGTCTGCTGCCGGCAGAGAAGTGCAGTTACTGTCAAACAAGGCTGAGAGAATTCCTGCTGAAAAGTGCAGGTCTTATCTCATGAAAACTGCAGAGGGTCTTCTGGAAAGTGCTTGGCCTATCCCATCACCCCAGAAGCAGGTCTGCTGAGAAGTGCAGGTGCTCTTGAAATAGAAGTTGCGCCTGTTGAGAAGTGCCAGTGCTGGCTTGTGAATTTGTAAGTAAGTCTTCTGAAAGGTCTGGTGCTGTCCCATCACTAGAATAACAGGCCTGTTCGGGAGTGATGGTACTGTCCCGTGAATGCTAAAGTGCCTTTGCTAAGAAGTGCTGGTGCTACCTCACCAGAAGCATAGCAGGCCAGCTGAGAAAAAGTGCTGCTACTGCATTGCTGAAAGAAATGGCCTGCCAAAAAGCTCCCATACTGTCTTGTGCCTAGGAAGGCAAGTCTGATGAGAAGCGCTAGCCCTCCCCAATGGAAGTAAAGCAGGACTGCTGAGAAGGGCAGGTGCTGAGCCTTCAAAAACCAACCAGACCGGAAGGCAAGTCTGATGAGAAGTGCTAGCCCTCCCCCAAAGCAGGACTGCAGAGAAGTGCAGGTGCTGAGCCATCAAAAACCAACCAGACCGGAAGGCAAGTCTGATGAGAAGTGCTAGCCCCCTCCCCAATGGAAGTAAAGCAGGACTGCTGAGAAGGGCAGGTGCTGAGCCATCAAAACCCCTACCAAACCGGAAGGCAAGTCTGATGAGAAGTGCTAGCCCTCCCCCAAAGGAGGACTGCTGAAAAGTGCAGGTGCTGAGCCATCAAAAACCAACCAGACCGGAAGGCAAGTCTGATGAGAAGTGCTAGCCCTCCCCAATTAAAGTAAAGCAGGACTGCTGAAAAGTGCAGGTGCTGAGCCATCAAAAACCAACCAGACCGGGAGGCAAGTATGATTAGAAGTGCTAGCCCTCCCCAATGGAAGTAAAGCAGGAGTGCTGAGAAGTGCAGGTGCTGAGCCATCAAAAACCTACCAGACCGGGAGGCAAGTCTGATTAGAAGTGCTAGCCCTCCCCAATGGAAGTAAAGCAGGAGTGCTGAGAAGTGCAGGTGCTGAGCCATCAAAAACCAACCAGACCGGAAGGCAAGTCTGATGAGAAGTGCTAGCCCCGACCCAAAACAGGACTGCTGAGAAGTGCAGGTGCTGAGCCATCAAACACCTACCAGACCGGAAGGCAAGTCTGATGAGAAGTGCTAGCCCTCCCCAATTAAAGTAAAGCAGGACTGCTGAAAAGTGCAGGTGCTGAGCCATCAAAACCCTACCAGATCGGGAGGCAAGTCTGATTAGAAGTGCTAGCCCTCCCCAATGGAAGTAAAGCAGGACTGCTGAGAAGTGCAGGTGCTGAGCCATCAAAAACCAACCAGACCGGAAGGCAAGTCTGATGAGAAGTGCTACCCCCCCTCAGCCCCCCCCTCCCAAAGCAGGACTGCTGAGAAGTGCAGGTGCTGAGCCATCAAAAACCACCAGACCGGAAAGCAAGTCTGATGAGAAGTGCAAGCCCTCCTCCAAAGCAGGACTGCTGAGAAGTGCAGGTGCTGAGCCATCAAAAACCTACCAGACCGGAAGGCAAGTCTGATGAGAAGTGCTAGCCCTCCCCAATTAAAGTAAAGCAGGACTGCTGAAAAGTGCAGGTGCTGAGCCATCAAAACCCTACCAGACCGGGAGGCAAGTCTGATTAGAAGTGCTAGCCCTCCCCAATGGAAGTAAAGCAGGACTGCTGAGAAGTGCAGGTGCTGAGCCATCAAAAACCAACCAGACCGGAAGGCAAGTCTGATGAGAAGTGCTACCCCCCCTCACCCCCCCCCCCCCCCCCCCAAGCAGGACTGCTGAGAAGTGCAGGTGCTGAGCCATCAAAAACCACCAGACCGGAAAGCAAGTCTGATGAGAAGTGCCTGCCCTCCTCCAAAGCAGGACTGCTGAGAAGTGCGGGTGCTGAGCCATCAAAAACCTACCAGACCGGGTGAAAAGTGCTTGCATTGTCGTATTAGAAGTGCAATAGGACTGCTTAGAAGGGATCGTGCCATCAAAGGTGTAACAGGCCACGTGAGTAAGTGTTGCTACTGCTGCATGAACAGTGGCGTAGACTTGTTGCGAAGTGCTGGTACCGTGCATGTTAAGTGCTGGTACCGTGCTGTGGAGAAGTGCTGGTATTGTTAAGACGAACAGCAAAGCACACGTGATGGTCCTTTGAAGATAAAAGTGAAACGGGCCTGCTTAGAAGTGCTGGTCCCATCAAATACATGACAGGCCTAAAAAGTGCTGATACCGTCATGAACAGTAAAGTTTAACTAGTGAGAGGTGCTAGTACTGTCCTATCAAAAGACCAGGTGAAACGCGTTACTACTAATGTGGTGGTGGTGACACGATGGCATTCAGAAATGCGTGTCACCCATGGAGCCCGTCAGGTGCCTATCACCCTGCACTTAACCCTGCCCTTGCCCACTACCGGTACCCCGCCTCATTTGCCTCTTCAGGAGGAGGAGTTCCCGAGTAATGATTGCCACTTTCTAGCTCTGATGGCAGCTGTGTTATATGGGCATTTATGGAGCGCGAGCCTCGCTCCAAGAAGCAACGCAGCGCTATATAAGTCAGAGGCGGGCGGGGGGGGGGGGGAGTACACGGCAATGGCATCAGATTACGAGGAAGAACTTCTAGGGAGCGGAGGGGGGGGGGGCATTTAGGCAGCAGGGGAACTGCAAGCAAGCGGGGAGGGAGGGGGGGGGGAGAAAGCAGAGGGGGCAGCAAGACCAGATCTCCCAGACTCAGGGTAGGCGGGAGTAGAGCGGGTCTGACCTATGGGAAAGGGTGTTACATTAAAGCGTTTCTACTGCGCCAATCACCACCGGATATAAAGAAAGGTCACGTGGCAGGTGTGGCGCACAAGAGGAGGAACTCTTTTGGAATATTTGCACAGTGTCAATTTGTTCAGGGCGGCAACAAAAAAAACTTGCACCCGCTCTATGGGGATAGAGCTATTGAAAATGTGCCTGGTGTACGCGCGCGCGCACTTTCCACTGCGCACGCGCAAGCAGCGGGCCAACTGAGTGGTACGACTATGGCACATAGATGCGTGCGTGCTTGCTTCTCCATGTGTGCACTAAATGCGTACGGGCAAGGCCTCCTGTGTTGCAGAGTTGTAATAATCATTTAGAGAGCCTGCTTGCTACTTTTCTTCAGCTTCCTTCTAAGCGCTACCAATTCGACAGACAAGGGAAATGAAGTTAGGTCATTTGAATTGAAGCCATTTTTATAGTAATGGATGACACCCAATAGCGTACCGCAGCGCCGAGAAACACCTAAACAAGGAACAGGAAGATAAAGAGCCCGATTCCTCAATTTGTTTGCGTGCTGAAAGGGGACTTTGCGCACTTTTCAGCTCGCAAAACTCCTGTCACCGATTTATAGATCGGAATTTGCGCGTATTTCCGGGACTTTGCGCGTATGCGTGCAGTCGAGCACTTTACGCGACACGCCCTTTTGCAGGACCCTATTCTCCCTGCAAAATGAGGACGAAGAAGGAATGGCGCAGGCGTGATGAGGGACGGGCCACGCAGAGAAATCACACGCCCAGTCAAGCGCAAACATAACCGTATTCATGCAATCCAACACGTAACTTCACGTCTCGGGAAAAGTCACACGCAAATCTTGTGATGTCACTGCCACATGAGCCATAGGAACCAATGCGCAAAGGTAACGTTTACATGGCAATTTAGCGGTGACACACAAGGTTGAGGGGCTGCTTGGCATTAGGGGTGATGGCATGCGGATTAGCAGGGTGCTGCCTTTAGTTACGAGAAATGGTATGCAGATTATCGCGCTGCTGTTTTGGGTTACGGGGGTTCGTACGCAGTCTCGCCGGTGTGCTGCTTTGGTTGCAGGGGGACGGCCCACAGTATTGTCAGGGTGCTTGATGGTGGGAACAAGGTAGGCGCATAGGACAGTGTAGGTCGCGGGTTTTGGTTTGCGCTGGGGGCGTGTCGTGATTGTTCTGGGCGCTACTATTTTTTCTTTGCACCTAGGGTTACTTTGCGGTTATATGTCCATGAATACGCGGAGCGCGCAAAACATACTTTTGCATACAGATAGGCGCAAAGTTGTTTTATGTGAAAAGTACTTTGCAGGGACTTTGAGCTTTTTCTATGAATCGGGCCCAAAGTCTTTCACCCCGCATCAAATCCTTTTGTTTTTTTTATGGGTGAGAGGTCTCCTAGCTCCAGAGTCAGCAAGTTAGCCTCTTGATGGCCTCTCAGGGCCCATGCCCCTTGGTGTCTTTAGATCGATGACTTTGCATCTGCGCGTTTACATCGCTGTTGCTCATTTTCAGGGAACAAGAAAAACAAATGTGAACGGTTAAGGGGTATAGAAAAAATACGAAAGGAGGGGGCGGCCCCCGTTTAAATAAAATAAACGATGCATATGCACCGAGATGTAAAGACACGGAAGCACTCCCCACCCTACCATGATGTAGAACACACCGTGAGCCTCAAAATGTCGTTGGGTTTAGGTGGTATTACTAACCAACGCAATGGTATTCGATTATGAGAATTAGGCATGGGAAGCTGTGACGTCAGGTGACACAGGGATCGCTGAGGCGATTGCTGAGGCGAGCGCTTAACTGCAGAGCTATTTAGCTGGGGCTATATGCCTGGCGCTGAAGCTCCAGAAGGCAAGGCAGAGCTAACCCTGCTGGGATGGGAAGCTGCGACATTAGGCGACACAGGGATCCCTGAGGCGAGCGCTTAACTGCCGAGCTATTTAGCTGGGGCTATATGCCGGGCGCTGAAGCTCCAGAAGGCAAGGCAGAGCTAACCCTTCTGGAATGGGAAGCTGTGACATTAGGCAACACAGGGATCACTGAGGCGAGCGCTTAACTGCAGAGCTATTTAGCTGGGGCTATATATGCCTGGCGCTGAAGCTCCAGAAGGCAAGGCAGAGCTAACCCTGGTGGGATGGGAAGCTGTGACATTAGGCAACACAGGGATCACTGAGGCGAGCGCTTAACTGCCGAGCTATTTAGCCGGGGCTATATATGCCTGGCGCTGAAGCACCAGAAGGCAAGGCAGAGCTAACCCTGCTGGGATGGGAAGCTGCGACGTCAGGTGACACAGGGATAGCTGAGGCGAGCGCTTAACTGCCCAGCTATTTAGCTGGGGCTATATGCCTGGCGCTGAAGCTCCAGAAGGCAAGGCAGAGCTAACCCTGCTGGGATGGGAAGCTGCGACATTAGGCCACACAGGGATCCCTGAGGCGAGCGCTTAACTGCAGAGCTATTTAGCTGGGGCTATATGCCGAGCGCTGAAGCTCCAGAAGGCAAGGCAGAGTTAACCCTGCTGGGATGGGAAGCTGCGACATTAGGTGACTCAGGGATCCCTGAGGCGAGTGCTTAACTGCTGAGCTATCTAGCCGAGGCCGTATGTCTAGCGCTGAAGCTCCAGAAGGCAAGGCAGAGCTAACCCTGCTGGGATGGGAAGCTGTGACATTAGGCAACACAGGGATCACTGAGGCGAGCGCTTAACTGCTGAGCTATTTAGCCGGGGCTATATATGCCTGGCGCTGAAGCGCCAGAAGGCAAGGCCTCTGTTTTTGGGGCAACCTGAGATTTGTTCCATTGACTTACCACTAGTGCCAGGGAAGTGAGAGTGCGTGCAGCGTGCTGGACTGCGGCCAAGGGTCATCCCTCATGTGTAGGCTTGCTGCGGCCCCACCCCACAAAAACTACAGGCATAATTGCAGGTGCGCTCCAAAAATTCCAAGCGAGGAGAGGAGGGGCCTGATAGAACAGCAATCTGCGAGCCTGTTTCCAAAAAAAAGCCAGTTCAAGACATGAAATGGTGAAAATTGGTGTATACAAATTTGGAGAAAATCCTCTAACGCCGAGATGGCTGCGACATGGATTATAAAATGGCGGGGTGGAATGGGGCTCCAGAAAATATGGAGGGGTTTGGTGCACCCCTTCTGTCCACAGTTTGCACCATAGAACATGTGCAGTGGCAGGATGTGCGGCGTCAAGCTGGCACCTCTGCCTCTTGAGGTGCAGGGGGGTCCCTGTGATGCAGGGGGGTTATTACTACCCCGAGAAAGGGCCAAGGCATGTGCGTAGGGCCCAGCCACCCCCCACATTTGGAATTGCACCCCTAAAAGGTAGTGGGCATGGGCGTAATTTTAGGAGGGGGACAGGAGTGTTTGTCCCCCCCAACTTTCATGGCACACCATTTTGTCCCCATTCATTTGGCTGGGGCACCTTTTCTTCAGAGGTCATGTCCCCCTCAGCATTTTCAGAAAAGCTACTCCTCTGGCAGTGGGCTCCACCTCCTGGGAGTCAAGCGATCTGGTCCCGCAGGGATGGGTAGTGCCATCCCTGACAGCCTCAAGCGTTTCAAGCAGTGGCGTCGCTAGGGGAGTTCCGGGGGGGGGCGCCCCCCCTGTGAAACCCTGTGCCCCCCCTTGCACCCCCCACCTAAAACGAGCAGTGACCATGTTCTCCCCCTACATGTGTCTGTGCCCCCCCTACTTTTGTCTTTGGCCCCCTCTGTACCCCTCCTAAATTTGATTAATAGCGACGCCACTGAGCGTTTGTAGCTGATATTTCCCAGTGTCATGGTCAGGATTGGGCCAGAGGGGCAAGGCCTCATCCTCTTCTCCCCATGGTCCGCTCAGTCCCTTAGCTGGGCCATAGCACAGCATAGACGACCCTCACCTGTGCGCCAGGCCAGGGGGCCTTACCCTGTCATGCAGGGGTGCAAGACCCTGTCATGGCTTCCAGGCTAGTCAGTGGTGCTCCTGATGGTTTCATCTTGGGGAGACCTGACTGCAGGAAGGCAAGAATGGTTTCCCAGGTGACCCCAGGTCGTCGAGGTCACCCCATTGCACTCCTGCGATTTGCATTTTCTTTAGTTTTATGATATTCCATTTTATTGAAGTGAGCTAAGACTGCAGCTCCAAGAATGAAATTGATGGAGAAATAAAAGCCCAGGACTAGCAATCGCAGAATACAAAAAAAGGCCACCCTTCACCTGAGCAGTGTGACGCAGGTCACTCCCGCTGTCTACATGCACGCCGCCACTTCCCTTCACCTGAGCACTGTGACGCAGGTCACTCCCGCTTTCTACCCTTCACCTGAGCAGTGTGACGCAGGTCACTCCCGCTGTCTACATGCACGCCGCCACTTCCCTTCACCTGAGCACTGTGACGCAGGTCACTCCCGCTGTCTACATGCACGCCGCCACTTCCCTTCACCTCAGCACTGTGACGCAGGTCACTCCCGCTGTCTACATGCACGCCGCCACTTCCCTTCACCTGAGCACTGTGACGCAGGTCACTCCCGCTGTCTACCCTTCACCTGAGCACTGTGACGCAGGTCACTCCCGCTTTCTACCCTTCACCTGAGCAGTGTGACGCAGGTCACTCCCGCTGTCTACATGCACGCCGCCACTTCCCTTCACCTGAGCACTGTGACGCAGGTCACTCCCGCTGTCTACCCTTCACCTGAGCACTGTGACGCAGGTCACTCCCGCTTTCTACCCTTCACCTGAGCAGTGTGACGCAGGTCACTCCCGCTGTCTACATGCACGCTGCCACTTCCCTTCACCTGAGCACTGTGACGCAGGTCACTCCCGCTGTCTACCCTTCACCTGAGCACTGTGACGCAGGTCACTCCCGCTTTCTACCCTTCACCTGAGCAGTGTGACGCAGGTCACTCCCGCTGTCTACATGCACGCCGCCACTTCCCTTCACCTGAGCACTGTGACGCAGGTCACTCCCGCTGTCTACCCTTCACCTGAGCACTGTGACGCAGGTCACTCCCGCTTTCTACCCTTCACCTGAGCAGTGTGACGCAGGTCACTCCCGCTGTCTACATGCACGCTGCCACTTCCCTTCACCTGAGCACTGTGACGCAGGTCACTCCCGCTGTCTACCCTTCACCTGAGCACTGTGACGCAGGTCACTCCCGCTTTCTACCCTTCACCTGAGCAGTGTGACGCAGGTCACTCCCGCTGTCTACATGCACGCCGCCACTTCCCTTCACCTGAGCACTGTGACGCAGGTCACTCCCGCTTTCTACCCTTCACCTGAGCAGTGTGACGCAGGTCACTCCCGCTGTCTACCTGCACGCCGCCACTTCCCTTCACCTGAGCAGTGTGACGCAGGTCACTCCCGCTGTCTACATGCACGCCGCCACTTCCCTTCACCTGAGCACTGTGACGCAGGTCACTCCCGCTTTCTACCCTTCACCTGAGCAGTGTGACGCAGGTCACTCCCGCTGTCTACATGCACGCCGCCACTTCCCTTCACCTGAGCACTGTGACGCAGGTCACTCCCGCTTTCTACCCTTCACCTGAGCAGTGTGACGCAGGTCACTCCCGCTGTCTACATGCACGCCGCCACTTCCCTTCACCTGAGCACTGTGACGCAGGTCACTCCCGCTGTCTACATGCACGCCGCCACTTCCCTTCACCTGAGCACTGTGACGCAGGTCACTCCCGCTTTCTACCCTTCACCTGAGCAGTGTGACGCAGGTCACTCCCGCTGTCTACATGCAAGCCGCCACTTCCCTTCACCTGAGCACTGTGACGCAGGTCACTCCCGCTTTCTACCCTTCACCTGAGCAGTGTGACGCAGGTCACTCCCGCTGTCTACATGCACGCCGCCACTTCCCTTCACCTGAGCACTGTGACGCAGGTCACTCCCGCTTTCTACCCTTCACCTGAGCAGTGTGACGCAGGTCACTCCCGCTGTCTACATGCACGCCGCCACTTCCCTTCACCTGAGCACTGTGACGCAGGTCACTCCCGCTTTCTACCCTTCACCTGAGCAGTGTGACGCAGGTCACTCCCGCTGTCTACATGCACGCCGCCACTTCCCTTCACCTGAGCACTGTGACGCAGGTCACTCCCGCTGTCTACATGCACGCCGCCACTTCCCTTCACCTGAGCACTGTGACGCAGGTCACTCCCGCTTTCTACCCTTCACCTGAGCAGTGTGACGCAGGTCACTCCCGCTGTCTACATGCACGCCGCCACTTCCCTTCACCTGAGCACTGTGACGCAGGTCACTCCCGCTGTCTACATGCACGCCGCCACTTCCCTTCACCTGAGCAGTGTGACGCAGGTCACTCCCGCTGTCTACATGCACGCCGCCACTTCCCTTCACCTGAGCAGTGTGACGCAGGTCACTCCCGCTGTCTACATGCACGCCGCCACTTCCCTTCACCTGAGCACTGTGACGCAGGTCACTCCCGCCGCCACTTCCCTTCACCTGAGCACTGTGACGCAGGTCACTCCCGCTGTCTACATGCACGCCGCCACTTCCCTTCACCTGAGCACTGTGACGCAGGTCACTCCCGCTTTCTACATTCCCGCTGTCTACATGCACGCCGCCACTTCCCTTCACCTGAGCACTGTGACGCAGGTCACTCCCGCTGTCTACATGCACGCCGCCACTTCCCTTCACCTGAGCACTGTGACGCAGGTCACTCCCGCTTTCTACCCTTCACCTGAGCAGTGTGACGCAGGTCACTCCCGCTGTCTACATGCACGCCGCCACTTCCCTTCACCTGAGCACTGTGACGCAGGTCACTCCCGCTGTCTACATGCACGCCGCTACTTCCCTTCACCTGAGTACTGTGACGCAGGTCACTCCCGCTTTCTACCCTTCACCTGAGCAGTGTGACGCAGGTCACTCCCGCTGTCTACATGCACGCCGCCACTTCCCTTCACCTGAGCACTGTGACGCAGGTCACTCCCGCTTTCTACACTCCCGCTGTCTACATGCACGCCGCCACTTCCCTACACCTGAGCACTGTGACGCAGGTCACTCCCGCTGTCTACATGCACGCCGCCACTTCCCTTCACCTGAGCACTGTGACGCAGGTCACTCCCGCTTTCTACCCTTCACCTGAGCAGTGTGACGCAGGTCACTCCCGCTGTCTACATGCACGCCGCCACTTCCAGTTCACCTGAGCACTGTGACGCAGGTCACTCCCGCTGTCTACATGCACGCCGCCACTTCCCTTCACCTGAGCACTGTGACGCAGGTCACTCCCGCTGTCTACATGCACGCCGCCATTTCCCTTCACCTCAGCACTGTGACGCAGGTCACTCCCGCTATCTACATGCACGCCGCCACTTCCCTTCACCTGAGCACTGTGACGCAGGTCACTCCCGCTGTCTACATGCACGCCGCCACTTCCCTTCACCTGAGCACTGTGACGCAGGTCACTCCCGCTGTCTACATGCACGCCGGCACTTCCCTCCCGCTGTCTACATGCACGCCGCCACTTCCCTTCACCTGAGCACTGTGACGCAGGTCACTCCCGCTGTCTACATGCACGCCGCCACTTCCCTTCACCTGAGCACTGTGACGCAGGTCACTCCCGCTGTCTACATGCACGCCGCCACTTCCCTTCACCTCAGCACTGTGACGCAGGTCACTCCTGCTGTCTACATGCACGCCGCCACTTCCCTTCACCTGAGCACTGTGACGCAGGTCACTCCCGCTGTCTACATGCACGCCGCCACTTCCCTTCACCTGAGCACTGTGACGCAGGTCACTCCCGCTGTCTACATGCACGCCGCCACTTCCTTTCACCTGAGCACTGTGACGCAGGTCACTCCCGCTTTCTACCCTTCACCTGAGCAGTGTGACGCAGGTCACTCCCGCTGTCTACATGCACGCCGCCACTTCCCTTCACCTGAGCACTGTGACGCAGGTCACTCCCGCTTTCTACACTCCCGCTGTCTACATGCACGCCGCCACTTCCCTTCACCTGAGCACTGTGACGCAGGTCACTCCCGCTGTCTACATGCACGCCGCCACTTCCCTTCACCTGAGCACTGTGACGCAGGTCACTCCCGCTTTCTACCCTTCACCTGAGCAGTGTGACGCAGGTCACTCCCGCTGTCTACATGCACGCCGCCACTTCCCTTCACCTGAGCACTGTGACGCAGGTCACTCCCGCTGTCTACATGCACGCCGCCACTTCCCTTCACCTGAGCACTGTGACGCAGGTCACTCCCGCTTTCTACCCTTCACCTGAGCAGTGTGACGCAGGTCACTCCCGCTGTCTACATGCACGCCGCCACTTCCCTTCACCTGAGCACTGTGACGCAGGTCACTCCCGCTGTCTACATGCACGCCGCCACTTCCCTTCACCTCAGCACTGTGACGCAGGTCACTCCCGCTGTCTACATGCACGCCGCCACTTCCCTTCACCTGAGCACTGTGACGCAGGTCACTCCCGCTGTCTACCCTTCACCTGAGCACTGTGACGCAGGTCACTCCCGCTTTCTACCCTTCACCTGAGCAGTGTGACGCAGGTCACTCCCGCTGTCTACATGCACGCCGCCACTTCCCTTCACCTGAGCACTGTGACGCAGGTCACTCCCGCTGTCTACCCTTCACCTGAGCACTGTGACGCAGGTCACTCCCGCTTTCTACCCTTCACCTGAGCAGTGTGACGCAGGTCACTCCCGCTGTCTACATGCACGCTGCCACTTCCCTTCACCTGAGCACTGTGACGCAGGTCACTCCCGCTGTCTACCCTTCACCTGAGCACTGTGACGCAGGTCACTCCCGCTTTCTACCCTTCACCTGAGCAGTGTGACGCAGGTCACTCCCGCTGTCTACATGCACGCCGCCACTTCCCTTCACCTGAGCACTGTGACGCAGGTCACTCCCGCTGTCTACCCTTCACCTGAGCACTGTGACGCAGGTCACTCCCGCTTTCTACCCTTCACCTGAGCAGTGTGACGCAGGTCACTCCCGCTGTCTACATGCACGCTGCCACTTCCCTTCACCTGAGCACTGTGACGCAGGTCACTCCCGCTGTCTACCCTTCACCTGAGCACTGTGACGCAGGTCACTCCCGCTTTCTACCCTTCACCTGAGCAGTGTGACGCAGGTCACTCCCGCTGTCTACATGCACGCCGCCACTTCCCTTCACCTGAGCACTGTGACGCAGGTCACTCCCGCTTTCTACCCTTCACCTGAGCAGTGTGACGCAGGTCACTCCCGCTGTCTACCTGCACGCCGCCACTTCCCTTCACCTGAGCAGTGTGACGCAGGTCACTCCCGCTGTCTACATGCACGCCGCCACTTCCCTTCACCTGAGCACTGTGACGCAGGTCACTCCCGCTTTCTACCCTTCACCTGAGCAGTGTGACGCAGGTCACTCCCGCTGTCTACATGCACGCCGCCACTTCCCTTCACCTGAGCACTGTGACGCAGGTCACTCCCGCTTTCTACCCTTCACCTGAGCAGTGTGACGCAGGTCACTCCCGCTGTCTACATGCACGCCGCCACTTCCCTTCACCTGAGCACTGTGACGCAGGTCACTCCCGCTGTCTACATGCACGCCGCCACTTCCCTTCACCTGAGCACTGTGACGCAGGTCACTCCCGCTTTCTACCCTTCACCTGAGCAGTGTGACGCAGGTCACTCCCGCTGTCTACATGCAAGCCGCCACTTCCCTTCACCTGAGCACTGTGACGCAGGTCACTCCCGCTTTCTACCCTTCACCTGAGCAGTGTGACGCAGGTCACTCCCGCTGTCTACATGCACGCCGCCACTTCCCTTCACCTGAGCACTGTGACGCAGGTCACTCCCGCTTTCTACCCTTCACCTGAGCAGTGTGACGCAGGTCACTCCCGCTGTCTACATGCACGCCGCCACTTCCCTTCACCTGAGCACTGTGACGCAGGTCACTCCCGCTTTCTACCCTTCACCTGAGCAGTGTGACGCAGGTCACTCCCGCTGTCTACATGCACGCCGCCACTTCCCTTCACCTGAGCACTGTGACGCAGGTCACTCCCGCTGTCTACATGCACGCCGCCACTTCCCTTCACCTGAGCACTGTGACGCAGGTCACTCCCGCTTTCTACCCTTCACCTGAGCAGTGTGACGCAGGTCACTCCCGCTGTCTACATGCACGCCGCCACTTCCCTTCACCTGAGCACTGTGACGCAGGTCACTCCCGCTGTCTACATGCACGCCGCCACTTCCCTTCACCTGAGCAGTGTGACGCAGGTCACTCCCGCTGTCTACATGCACGCCGCCACTTCCCTTCACCTGAGCAGTGTGACGCAGGTCACTCCCGCTGTCTACATGCACGCCGCCACTTCCCTTCACCTGAGCACTGTGACGCAGGTCACTCCCGCCGCCACTTCCCTTCACCTGAGCACTGTGACGCAGGTCACTCCCGCTGTCTACATGCACGCCGCCACTTCCCTTCACCTGAGCACTGTGACGCAGGTCACTCCCGCTTTCTACATTCCCGCTGTCTACATGCACGCCGCCACTTCCCTTCACCTGAGCACTGTGACGCAGGTCACTCCCGCTGTCTACATGCACGCCGCCACTTCCCTTCACCTGAGCACTGTGACGCAGGTCACTCCCGCTTTCTACCCTTCACCTGAGCAGTGTGACGCAGGTCACTCCCGCTGTCTACATGCACGCCGCCACTTCCCTTCACCTGAGCACTGTGACGCAGGTCACTCCCGCTGTCTACATGCACGCCGCTACTTCCCTTCACCTGAGTACTGTGACGCAGGTCACTCCCGCTTTCTACCCTTCACCTGAGCAGTGTGACGCAGGTCACTCCCGCTGTCTACATGCACGCCGCCACTTCCCTTCACCTGAGCACTGTGACGCAGGTCACTCCCGCTTTCTACACTCCCGCTGTCTACATGCACGCCGCCACTTCCCTACACCTGAGCACTGTGACGCAGGTCACTCCCGCTGTCTACATGCACGCCGCCACTTCCCTTCACCTGAGCACTGTGACGCAGGTCACTCCCGCTTTCTACCCTTCACCTGAGCAGTGTGACGCAGGTCACTCCCGCTGTCTACATGCACGCCGCCACTTCCAGTTCACCTGAGCACTGTGACGCAGGTCACTCCCGCTGTCTACATGCACGCCGCCACTTCCCTTCACCTGAGCACTGTGACGCAGGTCACTCCCGCTGTCTACATGCACGCCGCCATTTCCCTTCACCTCAGCACTGTGACGCAGGTCACTCCCGCTATCTACATGCACGCCGCCACTTCCCTTCACCTGAGCACTGTGACGCAGGTCACTCCCGCTGTCTACATGCACGCCGCCACTTCCCTTCACCTGAGCACTGTGACGCAGGTCACTCCCGCTGTCTACATGCACGCCGGCACTTCCCTCCCGCTGTCTACATGCACGCCGCCACTTCCCTTCACCTGAGCACTGTGACGCAGGTCACTCCCGCTGTCTACATGCACGCCGCCACTTCCCTTCACCTGAGCACTGTGACGCAGGTCACTCCCGCTGTCTACATGCACGCCGCCACTTCCCTTCACCTCAGCACTGTGACGCAGGTCACTCCTGCTGTCTACATGCACGCCGCCACTTCCCTTCACCTGAGCACTGTGACGCAGGTCACTCCCGCTGTCTACATGCACGCCGCCACTTCCCTTCACCTGAGCACTGTGACGCAGGTCACTCCCGCTGTCTACATGCACGCCGCCACTTCCTTTCACCTGAGCACTGTGACGCAGGTCACTCCCGCTTTCTACCCTTCACCTGAGCAGTGTGACGCAGGTCACTCCCGCTGTCTACATGCACGCCGCCACTTCCCTTCACCTGAGCACTGTGACGCAGGTCACTCCCGCTTTCTACACTCCCGCTGTCTACATGCACGCCGCCACTTCCCTTCACCTGAGCACTGTGACGCAGGTCACTCCCGCTGTCTACATGCACGCCGCCACTTCCCTTCACCTGAGCACTGTGACGCAGGTCACTCCCGCTTTCTACCCTTCACCTGAGCAGTGTGACGCAGGTCACTCCCGCTGTCTACATGCACGCCGCCACTTCCCTTCACCTGAGCACTGTGACGCAGGTCACTCCCGCTGTCTACATGCACGCCGCCACTTCCCTTCACCTGAGCACTGTGACGCAGGTCACTCCCGCTGTCTACATGCACGCCGCCACTTCCCTTCACCTCAGCACTGTGACGCAGGTCACTCCCGCTATCTACATGCACGCCGCCACTTCCCTTCACCTGAGCACTGTGACGCAGGTCACTCCCGCTGTCTACATGCACGCCGCCACTTCCCTTCACCTGAGCACTGTGACGCAGGTCACTCCCGCTGTCTACATGCACGCCGCCACTTCCCTCCCGCTGTCTACATGCACGCCGCCACTTCCCTTCACCTGAGCACTGTGACGCAGGTCACTCCCGCTGTCTACATGCACGCCGCCACTTCCCTTCACCTGAGCACTGTGACGCAGGTCACTCCCGCTGTCTACATGCACGCCGCCACTTCCCTTCACCTCAGCACTGTGACGCAGGTCACTCCCGCTGTCTACATGCACGCCGCCACTTCCCTTCACCTGAGCACTGTGACGCAGGTCACTCCCGCTGTCTACATGCACGCCGCCACTTCCCTTCACCTGAGCACTGTGACGCAGGTCACTCCCGCTGTCTACATGCACGCCGCCACTTCCTTTCACCTGAGCACTGTGACGCAGGTCACTCCCGCTTTCTACCCTTCACCTGAGCAGTGTGACGCAGGTCACTCCCGCTGTCTACATGCACGCCGCCACTTCCCTTCACCTGAGCACTGTGACGCAGGTCACTCCCGCTGTCTACATGCACGCCGCCACTTCCCTTCACCTGAGCACTGTGACGCAGGTCACTCCCGCTGTCTACATGCACGCCGCCACTTCCCTTCACCTGAGCACTGTGACGCAGGTCACTCCCGCTGTCTACATGCACGCCGCCACTTCCCTTCACCTGAGCACTGTGACGCAGGTCACTCCCGCTGTCTACATGCACGCCGCCACTTCCCTTCACCTCAGCACTGTGACGCAGGTCACTCCCGCTGTCTGCATGCACGCCGCCACTTCCCTTCACCTGAGCACTGTGACGCAGGTCACTCCCACTGTCTACATGCACGCCGCCACTTCCCTTCACCTGAGCACTGTGACGCAGGTCACTCCCGCTTTCTACCCTTCACCTGAGCAGTGTGACGCAGGTCACTCCCGCTGTCTACATGCACGCCGCCACTTCCCTTCACCTGAGCACTGTGACGCAGGTCACTCCCGCTTTCTACCCTTCACCTGAGCAGTGTGACGCAGGTCACTCCCGCTGTCTACATGCACGCCGCCACTTCCCTTCACCTGAGCACTGTGACGCAGGTCACTCCCGCTGTCTACATGCACGCCGCCACTTCCCTTCACCTGAGCATTGTGACGCAAGTCACTCCCGCTGTCTACATGCACGCCGCCACTTCCCTTCACCTGAGCACTGTGACGCAGGTCACTCCCGCTGTCTACATGCACGCCGCCACTTCCCTTCACCTGAGCACTGTGACGCAGGTCACTCCCGCTTTCTACCCTTCACCTGAGCAGTGTGACGCAGGTCACTCCCGCTGTCTACATGCACGCCGCCACTTCCCTTCACCTGAGCACTGTGACGCAGGTCACTCCCGCTTTCTACCCTTCACCTGAGCAGTGTGACACAGGTCACTCCCGCTGTCTACATGCACGCTGCCACTTCCCTTCACCTGAGCACTGTGACGCAGGTCACTCCCGCTGTCTACATGCACGCCGCCACTTCCCTTCACCTGAGCATTGTGACGCAGGTCACTCCCGCTGTCTACATGCACGCCGCCACTTCCCTTCACCTGAGCACTTTGACGCAGGTCACTCCCGCTTTCTACCCTTCACCTGAGCAGTGTGACGCAGGTCACTCCCGCTGTCTACATGCACGCCGCCACTTCCCTTCACCTGAGCACTGTGACGCAGGTCACTACCGCTGTCTACATGCACGCCCCCACTTCCCTTCACCTGAGCACTGTGACGCAGGTCACTCCCGCTTTCTACCCTTCACCTGAGCACTGTGACGCAGGTCACTCCCGCTGTCTACATGCACGCCGCCACTTCCCTTCACCTGAGCACTGGGACGCAGATCACTCCCGCTGTCTACATGCACGCCGCCACTTCCCTTCACCTGAGCACTGTGACGCAGGTCACTCCCGCTTTCTACCCTTCACCTGAGCAGTGTGACGCAGGTCACTCCCGCTGTCTACATGCAAGCCGCCACTTCCCTTCACCTGAGCACTGTGACGCAGGTCACTCCCGCTGTCTACATGCACGCTGCCACTTCCCTTCACCTGAGCACTGTGACGCAGGTCACTCCCGCTTTCTACCCTTCACCTGAGCAGTGTGACGCAGGTCACTCCCGCTGTCTACATGCACGCCGCCACTTCCCTTCACCTGAGCACTGTGACGCAGGTCACTCCCGCTGTCTACATGCACGCCGCCACTTCCCTTCACCTGAGCACTGTGACGCAGGTCACTCCCGCTTTCTACCCTTCACCTGAGCACTGTGACGCAGGTCACTCCCGCTGTCTACATGCACGCCGCCACTTCCCTTCACCTGAGCACTGTGACGCAGGTCACTCCCGCTTTCTACCCTTCACCTGAGCAGTGTGACGCAGGTCACTCCCGCTGTCTACATGCACGCCGCCACTTCCCTTCACCTGAGCACTGTGACGCAGGTCACTCCCGCTGTCTACATGCACGCTGCCACTTCCCTTCACCTGAGCACTGTGACGCAGGTCACTCCCGCTTTCTACCCTTCACCTGAGCAGTGTGACGCAGGTCACTCCCGCTGTCTACATGCACGCCGCCACTTCCCTTCACCTGAGCACTGTGACGCAGGTCACTCCCGCTTTCTACACTCCCGCTGTCTACATGCACGCCGCCACTTCCCTCCCGCTGTCTACATGCACGCCGCCACTTCCCTTCACCTGAGCACTGTGACGCAGGTCACTCCCGCTGTCTACATGCACGCCGCCACTTCCCTTCACCTGAGCACTGTGACGCAGGTCACTCCCGCTGTCTACATGCACGCCGCCACTTCCCTTCACCTCAGCACTGTGACGGAGGTCACTCCCGCTGTCTACATGCACGCCGCCACTTCCCTTCACCTGAGCACTGTGACGCAGGTCACTCCCGCTTTCTACCCTTCACCTGAGCAGTGTGACGCAGGTCACTCCCGCTGTCTACATGCACGCCGCCACTTCCCTTCACCTGAGCACTGTGACGCAGGTCACTCCCGCTGTCTACATGCACGCCGCCACTTCCCTTCACCTGAGCACTGTGACGCAGGTCACTCCCGCTGTCTACATGCACGCCGCCACTTCCCTTCACCTCAGCACTGTGACGCAGGTCACTCCCGCTATCTACATGCACGCCGCCACTTCCCTTCACCTGAGCACTGTGACGCAGGTCACTCCCGCTGTCTACATGCACGCCGCCACTTCCCTTCACCTGAGCACTGTGACGCAGGTCACTCCCGCTGTCTACATACACGCCGCCACTTCCCTCCCGCTGTCTACATGCACGCCGCCACTTCCCTTCACCTGAGCACTGTGACGCAGGTCACTCCCGCTGTCTACATGCACGCCGCCACTTCCCTTCACCTGAGCACTGTGACGCAGGTCACTCCCGCTGTCTACATGCACGCCGCCACTTCCCTTCACCTCAGCACTGTGACGCAGGTCACTCCCGCTGTCTACATGCACGCCGCCACTTCCCTTCACCTGAGCACTGTGACGCAGGTCACTCCCGCTGTCTACATGCACGCCGCCACTTCCCTTCACCTGAGCACTGTGACGCAGGTCACTCCCGCTGTCTACATGCACGCCGCCACTTCCTTTCACCTGAGCACTGTGACGCAGGTCACTCCCGCTTTCTACCCTTCACCTGAGCAGTGTGACGCAGGTCACTCCCGCTGTCTACATGCACGCCGCCACTTCCCTTCACCTGAGCACTGTGACGCAGGTCACTCCCGCTGTCTACATGCACGCCGCCACTTCCCTTCACCTGAGCACTGTGACGCAGGTCACTCCCGCTGTCTACATGCACGCCGCCACTTCCCTTCACCTGAGCACTGTGACGCAGGTCACTCCCGCTGTCTACATGCACGCCGCCACTTCCCTTCACCTGAGCACTGTGACGCAGGTCACTCCCGCTGTCTACATGCACGCCGCCACTTCCCTTCACCTCAGCACTGTGACGCAGGTCACTCCCGCTGTCTGCATGCACGCCGCCACTTCCCTTCACCTGAGCACTGTGACGCAGGTCACTCCCACTGTCTACATGCACGCCGCCACTTCCCTTCACCTGAGCACTGTGACGCAGGTCACTCCCGCTTTCTACCCTTCACCTGAGCAGTGTGACGCAGGTCACTCCCGCTGTCTACATGCACGCCGCCACTTCCCTTCACCTGAGCACTGTGACGCAGGTCACTCCCGCTTTCTACCCTTCACCTGAGCAGTGTGACGCAGGTCACTCCCGCTGTCTACATGCACGCCGCCACTTCCCTTCACCTGAGCACTGTGACGCAGGTCACTCCCGCTGTCTACATGCACGCCGCCACTTCCCTTCACCTGAGCATTGTGACGCAAGTCACTCCCGCTGTCTACATGCACGCCGCCACTTCCCTTCACCTGAGCACTGTGACGCAGGTCACTCCCGCTGTCTACATGCACGCCGCCACTTCCCTTCACCTGAGCACTGTGACGCAGGTCACTCCCGCTTTCTACCCTTCACCTGAGCAGTGTGACGCAGGTCACTCCCGCTGTCTACATGCACGCCGCCACTTCCCTTCACCTGAGCACTGTGACGCAGGTCACTCCCGCTTTCTACCCTTCACCTGAGCAGTGTGACACAGGTCACTCCCGCTGTCTACATGCACGCTGCCACTTCCCTTCACCTGAGCACTGTGACGCAGGTCACTCCCGCTGTCTACATGCACGCCGCCACTTCCCTTCACCTGAGCATTGTGACGCAGGTCACTCCCGCTGTCTACATGCACGCCGCCACTTCCCTTCACCTGAGCACTTTGACGCAGGTCACTCCCGCTTTCTACCCTTCACCTGAGCAGTGTGACGCAGGTCACTCCCGCTGTCTACATGCACGCCGCCACTTCCCTTCACCTGAGCACTGTGACGCAGGTCACTACCGCTGTCTACATGCACGCCCCCACTTCCCTTCACCTGAGCACTGTGACGCAGGTCACTCCCGCTTTCTACCCTTCACCTGAGCACTGTGACGCAGGTCACTCCCGCTGTCTACATGCACGCCGCCACTTCCCTTCACCTGAGCACTGGGACGCAGATCACTCCCGCTGTCTACATGCACGCCGCCACTTCCCTTCACCTGAGCACTGTGACGCAGGTCACTCCCGCTTTCTACCCTTCACCTGAGCAGTGTGACGCAGGTCACTCCCGCTGTCTACATGCAAGCCGCCACTTCCCTTCACCTGAGCACTGTGACGCAGGTCACTCCCGCTGTCTACATGCACGCTGCCACTTCCCTTCACCTGAGCACTGTGACGCAGGTCACTCCCGCTTTCTACCCTTCACCTGAGCAGTGTGACGCAGGTCACTCCCGCTGTCTACATGCACGCCGCCACTTCCCTTCACCTGAGCACTGTGACGCAGGTCACTCCCGCTGTCTACATGCACGCCGCCACTTCCCTTCACCTGAGCACTGTGACGCAGGTCACTCCCGCTTTCTACCCTTCACCTGAGCACTGTGACGCAGGTCACTCCCGCTGTCTACATGCACGCCGCCACTTCCCTTCACCTGAGCACTGTGACGCAGGTCACTCCCGCTTTCTACCCTTCACCTGAGCAGTGTGACGCAGGTCACTCCCGCTGTCTACATGCACGCCGCCACTTCCCTTCACCTGAGCACTGTGACGCAGGTCACTCCCGCTGTCTACATGCACGCTGCCACTTCCCTTCACCTGAGCACTGTGACGCAGGTCACTCCCGCTTTCTACCCTTCACCTGAGCAGTGTGACGCAGGTCACTCCCGCTGTCTACATGCACGCCGCCACTTCCCTTCACCTGAGCACTGTGACGCAGGTCACTCCCGCTTTCTACACTCCCGCTGTCTACATGCACGCCGCCACTTCCCTCCCGCTGTCTACATGCACGCCGCCACTTCCCTTCACCTGAGCACTGTGACGCAGGTCACTCCCGCTGTCTACATGCACGCCGCCACTTCCCTTCACCTGAGCACTGTGACGCAGGTCACTCCCGCTGTCTACATGCACGCCGCCACTTCCCTTCACCTCAGCACTGTGACGGAGGTCACTCCCGCTGTCTACATGCACGCCGCCACTTCCCTTCACCTGAGCACTGTGACGCAGGTCACTCCCGCTGTCTACATGCACGCCGCTACTTCCCTTCACCTGAGCACTGTGACGCAGGTCACTCCCGCTGTCTACATGCACGCCGCCACTTCCCTTCACCTGAGCACTGTGACGCAGGTCACTCCCGCTTTCTACCCTTCACCTGAGCAGTGTGACGCAGGTCACTCCCGCTGTCTACATGCACGCCGCCACTTCCCTTCACCTGAGCACTGTGACGCAGGTCACTCCCGCTGTCTACATGCACGCCGCCACTTCCCTTCACCTGAGCACTGTGACGCAGGTCACTCCCGCTGTCTACATGCACGCCGCCACTTCCCTTCACCTGAGCACTGTGACGCAGGTCACTCCCGCTGTCTACATGCACGCCGCCACTTCCCTTCACCTGAGCACTGTGACGCAGGTCACTCCCGCTGTCTACATGCACGCCGCCACTTCCCTTCACCTGAGCACTGTGACGCAGGTCACTCCCGCTGTCTACATGCACGCCGCCACTTCCCTTCACCTCAGCACTGTGACGCAGGTCACTCCCGCTGTCTGCATGCACGCCGCCATTTCCCTTCACCTGAGCACTGTGACGCAGGTCACTCCCACTGTCTACATGCACGCCACCACTTCCCTTCACCTGAGCACTGTGACGCAGGTCACTCCCGCTTTCTACCCTTCACCTGAGCAGTGTGACGCAGGTCACTCCCGCTGTCTACATGCACGCCACCACTTCCCTTCACCTGAGCACTGTGACGCAGGTCACTCCCGCTTTCTACCCTTCACCTGAGCAGTGTGACGCAGGTCACTCCCGCTGTCTACATGCACGCCGCCACTTCCCTTCACCTGAGCACTGTGACGCAGGTCACTCCCGCTGTCTACATGCACGCCGCCACTTCCCTTCACCTGAGCATTGTGACGCAAGTCACTCCCGCTGTCTACATGCACGCCGCCACTTCCCTTCACCTGAGCACTGTGACGCAGGTCACTCCCGCTGTCTACATGCACGCCGCCACTTCCCTTCACCTGAGCACTGTGACGCAGGTCACTCCCGCTTTCTACCCTTCACCTGAGCAGTGTGACACAGGTCACTCCCGCTGTCTACATGCACGCCGCCACTTCCCTTCACCTGAGCACTGTGACGCAGGTCACTCCCGCTTTCTACCCTTCACCTGAGCAGTGTGACGCAGGTCACTCCCGCTGTCTACATGCACGCCGCCACTTCCCTTCACCTGAGCACTGTGACGCAGGTCACTCCCGCTGTCTACATGCACGCCGCCACTTCCCTTCACCTGAGCATTGTGACGCAGGTCACTCCCGCTGTCTACATGCACGCCGCCACTTCCCTTCACCTGAGCACTGTGACGCAGGTCACTCCCGCTTTCTACCCTTCACCTGAGCAGTGTGACGCAGGTCACTCCCGCTGCCTACATGCACGCCGCCACTTCCCTTCACCTGAGCACTGTGACGCAGGTCACTACCGCTGTCTACATGCACGCCCCCACTTCCCTTCACCTGAGCACTGTGACGCAGGTCACTCCCGCTTTCTACCCTTCACCTGAGCAGTGTGACGCAGGTCACTCCCGCTGTCTACATGCACGCCGCCACTTCCCTTCACCTGAGCACTGGGACGCAGATCACTCCCGCTGTCTACATGCACGCCGCCACTTCCCTTCACCTGAGCACTGTGACGCAGGTCACTCCCGCTTTCTACCCTTCACCTGAGCAGTGTGACGCAGGTCACTCCCGCTGTCTACATGCAAGCCGCCACTTCCCTTCACCTGAGCACTGTGACGCAGGTCACTCCCGCTGTCTACATGCACGCCGCCACTTCCCTTCACCTGAGCACTGTGACGCAGGTCACTCCCGCTTTCTACCCTTCACCTGAGCAGTGTGACGCAGGTCACTCCCGCTGTCTACATGCACGCCGCCACTTCCCTTCACCTGAGCACTGTGACGCAGGTCACTCCCGCTGTCTACATGCACGCCGCCACTTCCCTTCACCTGAGCACTGTGACGCAGGTCACTCCCGCTTTCTACCCTTCACCTGAGCACTGTGACGCAGGTCACTCCCGCTGTCTACATGCACACCGCCACTTCCCTTCACCTGAGCACTGTGACGCAGGTCACTCCCGCTTTCTACCCTTCACCTGAGCAGTGTGACGCAGGTCACTCCCGCTGTCTACATGCACGCCGCCACTTCCCTTCACCTGAGCACTGTGACGCAGGTCACTCCCGCTTTCTACCCTTCACCTGAGCAGTGTGACGCAGGTCACTCCCGCTGTCTACATGCACGCCGCCACTTCCCTTCACCTGAGCACTGTGACACAGGTCACTGCTGCTTTCTACACTCCCGCTGTCTACATGCACGCCGCCACTTCCCTCCCGCTGTCTACATGCACGCCGCCACTTCCCTTCACCTGAGCACTGTGACGCAGGTCACTCCCGCTGTCTACATGCACGCCGCCACTTCCCTTCACCTGAGCACTGTGACGCAGGTCACTCCCGCTGTCTACATGCACGCCGCCACTTCCCTTCACCTCAGCACTGTGACGCAGGTCACTCCCGCTGTCTACATGCACGCCGCCACTTCCCTTCACCTGAGCACTGTGACGCAGGTCACTCCCGCTGTCTACATGCACGCCGCCACTTCCCTTCACCTGAGCACTGTGACGCAGGTCACTCCCGCTGTCTACATGCACGCCGCCACTTCCCTTCACCTGAACACTGTGACGCAGGTCACTCCCGCTTTCTACCCTTCACCTGAGCAGTGTGACGCAGGTCACTCCCGCTGTCTACATGCACGCCGCCACTTCCCTTCACCTGAGCACTGTGACGCAGGTCACTCCCGCTGTCTACATGCACGCCGCCACTTCCCTTCACCTGAGCACTGTGACGCAGGTCACTCCCGCTGTCTACATGCACGCCGCCACTTCCCTTCACCTGAGCACTGTGACGCAGGTCACTCCCGCTGTCTACATGCACGCCGCCACTTCCTTTCACCTGAGCACTGTGACGCAGGTCACTCCCGCTTTCTACCCTTCACCTGAGCAGTGTGACGCAGGTCACTCCCGCTGTCTACATGCACGCCGCCACTTCCCTTCACCTGAGCACTGTGACGCAGGTCACTCCCGCTGTCTACATGCACGCCGCCACTTCCCTTCACCTGAGCACTGTGACGCAGGTCACTCCCGCTGTCTACATGCACGCCGCCACTTCCCTTCACCTGAGCACTGTGACGCAGGTCACTCCCGCTGTCTACATGCACGCCGCCACTTCCCTTCACCTGAGCACTGTGACGCAGGTCACTCCCGCTGTCTACATGCACGCCGCCACTTCCCTTCACCTCAGCACTGTGACGCAGGTCACTCCCGCTGTCTGCATGCACGCCGCCACTTCCCTTCACCTGAGCACTGTGACGCAGGTCACTCCCACTGTCTACATGCACGCCGCCACTTCCCTTCACCTGAGCACTGTGACGCAGGTCACTCCCGCTTTCTACCCTTCACCTGAGCAGTGTGACGCAGGTCACTCCCGCTGTCTACATGCACGCCGCCACTTCCCTTCACCTGAGCACTGTGACGCAGGTCACTCCCGCTTTCTACCCTTCACCTGAGCAGTGTGACGCAGGTCACTCCCGCTGTCTACATGCACGCCGCCACTTCCCTTCACCTGAGCACTGTGACGCAGGTCACTCCCGCTGTCTACATGCACGCCGCCACTTCCCTTCACCTGAGCATTGTGACGCAAGTCACTCCCGCTGTCTACATGCACGCCGCCACTTCCCTTCACCTGAGCACTGTGACGCAGGTCACTCCCGCTGTCTACATGCACGCCGCCACTTCCCTTCACCTGAGCACTGTGACGCAGGTCACTCCCGCTTTCTACCCTTCACCTGAGCAGTGTGACGCAGGTCACTCCCGCTGTCTACATGCACGCCGCCACTTCCCTTCACCTGAGCACTGTGACGCAGGTCACTCCCGCTTTCTACCCTTCACCTGAGCAGTGTGACGCAGGTCACTCCCGCTGTCTACATGCACGCCGCCACTTCCCTTCACCTGAGCACTGTGACGCAGGTCACTCCCGCTGTCTACATGCACGCCGCCACTTCCCTTCACCTGAGCATTGTGACGCAGGTCACTCCCGCTGTCTACATGCACGCCGCCACTTCCCTTCACCTGAGCACTGTGACGCAGGTCACTCCCGCTTTCTACCCTTCACCTGAGCAGTGTGACGCAGGTCACTCCCGCTGTCTACATGCACGCCGCCACTTCCCTTCACCTGAGCACTGTGACGCAGGTCACTACCGCTGTCTACATGCACGCCCCCACTTCCCTTCACCTGAGCACTGTGACGCAGGTCACTCCCGCTTTCTACCCTTCACCTGAGCACTGTGACGCAGGTCACTCCCGCTGTCTACATGCACGCCGCCACTTCCCTTCACCTGAGCACTGGGACGCAGATCACTCCCGCTGTCTACATGCACGCCGCCACTTCCCTTCACCTGAGCACTGTGACGCAGGTCACTCCCGCTTTCTACCCTTCACCTGAGCAGTGTGACGCAGGTCACTCCCGCTATCTACATGCAAGCCGCCACTTCCCTTCACCTGAGCACTGTGACGCAGGACACTCCCGCTGTCTACATGCACGCCGCCACTTCCCTTCACCTGAGCACTGTGACGCAGGTCACTCCCGCTTTCTACCCTTCACCTGAGCAGTGTGACGCAGGTCACTCCCGCTGTCTACATGCACGCCGCCACTTCCCTTCACCTGAGCACTGTGACGCAGGTCACTCCCGCTGTCTACATGCACGCCGCCACTTCCCTTCACCTGAGCACTGTGACGCAGGTCACTCCCGCTTTCTACCCTTCACCTGAGCACTGTGACGCAGGTCACTCCCGCTGTCTACATGCACGCCGCCACTTCCCTTCACCTGAGCACTGTGACGCAGGTCACTCCCGCTTTCTACCCTTCACCTGAGCAGTGTGACGCAGGTCACTCCCGCTGTCTACATGCACGCCGCCACTTCCCTTCACCTGAGCACTGTGACGCAGGTCACTCCCGCTGTCTACATGCACGCCGCCACTTCCCTTCACCTGAGCACTGTGACGCAGGTCACTCCCGCTTTCTACCCTTCACCTGAGCAGTGTGACGCAGGTCACTCCCGCTGTCTACATGCACGCCGCCACTTCCCTTCACCTGAGCACTGTGACGCACGTCACTCCTGCTGTTTACATACATGCCACATGGCATTCAGAAGATGCCAGTCCAGTCCTGATTCTTTCTCTGCATAAAGGCAAAGGCATTCCCCAGTATAAACCGAGGACTACAAGTTCCAGAATGCAAAGCAGTATCTGGGACTGGACTAGCACCGCCCCGCGGATAGAATGGACTTCTGAGTTCCCTGACGCTGGCTCTCTGGCCCGAGTCCCTGGGAGGTGCCTTCTGCACTTACCTGTCGCCCCGAACACTGCTATCACCTTCTTGGTGGCCATTGCACGCGCCTCTGTCGCGGACTCCTAGGGTGTAACCGCACGGGGGCGGGGGAAAGCTGGCTGCGAGGAGGCCCCTGTAGACGAGAGGAAGGTGGCCACAGACGCTATGGTTCTTTGGGGTGTCTTCCTCCCGGACTTTAATCGCTCCCCACGGCTGCTCTCCCCGCCCCTCCATGACAATGCAACTTTTCCTCCCCCCCCACGCGGCTCTCGTGTTTCAGTGTTTACTTCACATGCTCCCCTCCCCGGCCTCTTCATGATGCAACCAGTGTTTCTTGTCGGTTCCTTTCAAACTGCCTCTCCTTTCTGAGGTGCAGTAGAATGCGGGCCTTCTTGATGCCACACCTCGGTGCACACACACGGGCCTCCCCGAGCACAGATGCCACTGAGTTGCCCCCCACCTACCGCCTCCCGGGGCACACCCACGCCGCGCTTTCCCCAGCTCCAGTCACCCAGGAAAGAAAACACTCTCAGGGTCCCAGCGAGCGGTTGCACTGCTTTTGAAATGTGCGCACTCATGATGAGTGTGGCCCAGCGCCACCGTGCATTTGCTGTGTGCATTGCAAACGCGTGCTGCTTGCACGAGAGCCTGGCCCTGGGCAGCAAGGGATGGAAGCGTTCAAAAGTGGTGGATGTCCTGTGTCGCTCCAGCAACTAAAACCAAAAAATGTGAGGGGTGCAAGATTTAGTCATTTATCTTAAGGACTGGCATACCTTCCACTCCTTGGTTTTTCAGCCCGCCTGACCCATTGCAGGCCGAACTATGTGCACATCAGCATTGGCACTGCCACTAATCGGAGCAGGCTAGCCCAAACTGCCAAGCCGCGTCTCCTCAGCAGTCACCAACCTTCTGTGTTGCTTACCTCACCCCGAGTGGTATGGGTAAGCCCAGGCATGGGTCCCAAGCCTGCTGGGCCTAGACATCTAAGGTGACCTCGCTGGCGATACCCAATGATCCCAAAATACGCCTGCCATTGCTTGTGGTCTCGTGCACAAGGGATGTGGTCTACCACTTTCAGCTGGACTGATCCCTTTGGGGTAGGACCGAGCCCAGAGCAGCGCTTCGGCAAAGTTGGTCTTGTCTCAGTGCTGGAGACTGAACACAGAATCTTCTTCTTCTTGGGATGGCTCCTCAAGCACCCGAGCCAGCGATTTACATCTTGAGAGATGTGCGCCGTTAGTCACCCTTGTCAGCCACACACCTCTACTAAATCTCCTCCCACTTCCCCGTCTCCCTAACATACTGAAGGAGGAACCAGCACTGCCTATCCCCGGCCCCGGTTTTGAGGTGAAGCAAGTTAGAAATACCCTTCACTGTGAAAGTGAGCAGTCCCCCAAAATACACTACAAACTCCAGGCCTAATACAAAATGGAGTTATAGTTCGGCCTACCCAGTATAAGCTGCACATGCATGGGTCGCCCCGAGGCGGTCCGGCACCCTGGCCAGGGGTACATGGTCAGCCTCGGTGTGAGTGTAGTGTGTATAGTTGGACTGGAATATAGGGGGAGGGGGAGTTGAAAAAGACCCTTCCTTACATCTGATACTCCGATGCGACTCAACCTGGCTATTAGCAAATCCATCTGCAGTCTAAACTTTTTGTGTCCCATCCTATAGTGATCCACTGTTTCCGGGCTTCCACGCACCTCACAATTCGCAAAAGGGACTCTATCCATCTTAAACTACCATCATTTCAAACCTGCATGGGCCACTCTTAGCCGATTCAATATAGTTTCCTTCCTGCTCGTATCCCATCTGCTTTGCCATTCCCCCTTAACTCTGCCTTTCACCGCCACCTGAGCATCAGACACACTTAAGGAGATCTCGATATCCAATACCACCCTGGTCGTGGCCTCATACGCAGCCCAGTCCACCAGCACGTTTCCCTATATCCCACAATTAATGGGGATCTATGCCAACTCAATCCCCATCCCTCCTGCTAAGCATTTCTCCAGCTGTTGTCCATACTCAACACTATGGGCCTCATTACGAGTTTGGAGGTAGCCATGGAGCTATTAGCTCCATGGCTGCCTCCAAACTGGGCTCCATTACCGGGTTCCTGCAATGAGGAATAACCGTGTCATTCTGACATAGGAGGACCCAGTAATTCCTCCTTGAAGGAACCATTCCCCATTCCCATTTGAGCACCCAGAGGGCTCAATGGGAATGGGGATGGAGGTAACAACGGGCACATTACAAGTGTCCCGTTGTTACCTCCCTCTTCCCCTCGCGGGACCCGGAAAAGACGTCTGGTTTTACCAGAAGTCTGGTCCGGGTCCCGCAAAGGGAACCTCGTAATCGGCCCTAATGGAATGAATGAGGCCAGTCCCGTACTGGCCCCCTTTATTCCGTCAGCGCCAAGGTCGTAATGAGGCCCTATATCTTTTCTGGCACCATTCCATTCCTTTATGGCTTGTACCGCACTCAGTGAGTCCACAAATACCACTACTGTTGCCAGCCGTTTCTCCATAGCTCTAACCACTGCCATATTCACTGCCACCAACTCTGCTGTACATATGGAAACATTGGCCCTCATTACAAGCCAGGCGTTAAGGGTTTAACGGCGCCGTCAGCGCCGTTAACCCTTAACGCCTGATTCACACTTTAACGCCTGCTTTTTGCAGGCGTTAAAGTCCAAGGCGCTAATCAACCTTGGTGCTAATTACGGCACCGTAATTTACGGTGCCGTAATTAGCGCCTTCCCCATCCCCATTATGCCCTATGGGGAAAAATGGGAATGGGGAAGGGGCCATGGTGAATGGGGAATTACCGCCCCACTCACCTTGGAATGGGTCGGTAATTCCTCCATCCACCATGGCGGAATCCGGCATGGACCATGGTGCTAATAGCACCATGGTCCACCGCCTGACTTGTAATGAGGGCCATTATCTGATGACCTTGCCTTTTTAAACTCCTCTTCCTCCTTAAAATATTAGACCATACCTACTTTTTGCCTGTCGGGGTCCCTGGGTCTATCAGTATACACGTGTGCACCTACTTTACCCCAACATTCCCAAACGCCAATTTTTTGATTTCCCCTCTATCACCACTACTGTTGTCAATTACATATGTTCTATATATATAATTGATATAATTAATTCTATATGTTCTATACATTCGACTCTTTAGCTCCGTGGCTGAGGTAAGGCATCCGGCTCCCCTGTGTGCGTATTGCGCCTGAAAAGCATTTATTTTGATTAATTGTGCCCCCGCAAACGCTGCTTTGTTGGGCCTGCAGCCCGCTTTCCTCCCCAGCTCTCCCCATACCCTGGTCCCTCCCCCCGCTCCCACTGGCCGACTCCATCACGATCAGGAAACAAGCACCTAGTCCTTCGTTTCCCTGACCCTGCCTCGCCCCTCTTTAGCTCTGTTGCTGAGGTAAGGCATCCGGCTCCCCATCTGCATATTTGTCATGCTGTGCCGCTGGAGCATGTGGAGACGCTGGCGTTTCGTATCGGGGATGGTTCCATCACGGTCAGAGCGCAAAGAACAACTAGTGGTCTAGTTGTTTTCCAATATGGCTGCCTCCCGTTTATTGGAGCTTCCGAGTAGCATCTCACTGCATTGCAAGCCTTTTCCACCGGACGCAGGGTATGACGCTTGTTCGCTTCAGTGCTCTCCATTCCTTCCCGCCCGCATGCCTACAATTTATTCTGCAGCCATTCTGGCCCTCCCAGCCTTGTTCTGTCCTCTCCCCTTCTGCCTCACCCTTGCCTCTCCGCTCTGTTTCGCTGTGTGTTCGTCCTGCTCCTATGCCTGTTGCTTGCCGGATCTACACCTACTGCACCACTCACAAGAAGGATTCAGGGCTTGTTTTTTTTGTGCCTTTAAGGCTTTTTCCCCACACGGGCTGCCTGCCGGAAAGTCCACTTTGCTTGGGTTGTTTATCCAACCAAGCACAGTGGCCTCCAACAGGGCTAGACCATATCTGAACACCGGCTGACAGACTGCCAGAGAGAAAAAGGAGAAAAAGAAGAAGGGGAGATCTCCAGAAGCATCACCAAGCACACCAGGTGAGGACGCTAAACCAGAAGTTGAAGGTTTTGAGAGCTTGCAACGGCCAAGAAGAATTACCAGTTTGGAACTATATCTAGAGTTGGTTGCTGCTGTGCAGGGTCTCTCCCTTGAAATGCAGAACCTACAGACGGAAAACAGAAACTTACGACATTTTCTGGCAACCCGGGAAGATCAGAGAGGCAACCTCCCACCCCTAACCTTTTCCTTTGGAAAATATGATGTGTCCCCTCAGAAACTTAACTGGTTTCTGGACCCCTGTACAGTCTATTACACCTTCTGGCCAAGGGCATACGACACTGATAGGGCTAAAGTCGGATTCCTGACTTCCAACCTGATTGGAAATGCCCCAGCCTGGGCCACACCTTTGGTTACTGCGGCTAATCCTGCTTTACAATATTATCCCACCTTTGCAGACTATTTTCCGGAGGGGTCTTACTGAAGACATTAAGGATTAGTTATCCGAGTCGCACGTCCCGCTATGTTCCGAGAATTGGTTTCCCTCGCCTTGCAGATGGAGTACCGGATGGCCGAAAGAAGATCCGAACGCAAGAAGACAAGATGGTCTTTGGGATAACCTCCCGCCGTTTCTACACCTAATGAGAACGTTCAGACTGAAGAACCCATGCAGATGTGTTCTGCCGGGGACAATTGACCCCACGGAATGCAAGAGAAGAAGAGACTTGGGGCTCTGCATGTACTGCGGGTCAAAAACGCACCTAGACAGGGAAAAAACCAACCCGGCTCTAACAGGGACCATGGTCTGGGGTCAGCACAACAGCCCCTGTTACACAACCAAGTGTGCTCTTGACATCGGCAACAATCGAATGATGGTCTTCAGAGTTCTTTTTCATATTCCTCAAATGGTTCCTCTCGAAGTCCTAGCACTGCTGGACTGCAGTGCAGCTGGGAATTTCATGGACGGCGCTTGGGTGGAAGAAAGACTCGTTCCCAGAAAGGATAAGACAGAACCAGTTCCTGTCGAAGATGTGGCTGGAACCCCCTTGATATCTGGTCCCATAACACAAGACACCCAACCCTTACGAATGACTATGTTTCATCATGAGAAGGTCCTGACATTTGACCTCACCCGCACAGCACAGTTCCCCAACCTGGCAATAGATTGGTCTAAGAACACCATATTGTTCCAATCCGGATTCTGCTCTTCCAACTGCAGTCCGACGAGTAAGGAAGCCTCAGAGGAAGCTATGCCGATTCACATGCCCACAGCACTCATGCTGAGCATTCCTGTTAGGTCTGAGTCTTTCAGGGATGTGTTTGAAGAGAAGTACTACAAAGAATTACCTCCTCACTGGCAGGAGGACTGTTCGATCGAATTGGCAACCAATGCCTCGTCCCTTTTGGACTGATGTTTTCGTTGCCCCCCCCCCTGAACAGGAGGCCCTGGACTACCTTCCAGATGGTTTATAGTAATTACATCGAGAAAAAAAAGACGACAAACCAAAGCATCTAATAAAAAGGATTGAATGCCAAAGCATCGACAGGCTATCTTTTACATGTAAAAGTGCCTTTCCATCTAAACCAGTCCATCGAAAATATAAATGGACTGGTTTCAATGGAAATGTCTTTTACATGTAAAAGACAGCATTTCAATCCTTTTTTTTGTAACTTTAAAACGTTACATGGAGCTGTCCAGTGCTGAAAATTCGGCACTGGCCAGCTCCTTGTAACGTTAAAAAAATGTTTGTATATTGGGGGGGTTCCCTAACCCTACTGTAACCCTTAATCTAACCCTAGCCCCAACCCTAAACGCTAACCCAAACTCTAGCCCTAACCCAAACCCTAGCCCTAACCCTAACACTAACCCTAACACCAACCCAAACCCTAACCATTTCAATACTACCATCGAATTATATGCATCGAAATGGTCATTCAATGGAATGGCATTTCGTTGCTTATAATTCAATGCTATGGTGTTCGCGGCTATGGTGTTCGATGGATGTACTGTATACCTTCCAGACAACCTCCAGAACGGGTTGATAAGAGAATCCAAGTCTGCAGCTGGGGCCTCTTTGTTCTTTAGTCCAAAGAATAATTTATACCATGTATTGATTACCGTGGCCCCAATGCCATCACCATTCGTGATCGCTACACAATGTCATTAATTAAGGACATTGTGGAGGTTGTTGAAGGAGCTACAGCTCCTGATTCATGGAAGTGTTTTATAATGGTGCAATGCCATAGGAAAAAGTTCCATGAATCAGGCCCAAAGTGTTTACCAAGCTGGATGTACGTGGCGCATACCATCTTCTTCGCATTCGCATGGGAGACAAGTGGAAGACCGCCCTTAGAACACCTTTGGGGCATTTTGAATACCAAGTATTGCCATTTGGATTGTTCAATGCCCTGGCAGTTTTCCAGCGATTTATGGACACAATCTTTGCTGTTCTCCTCTTTCGCACTGTCATCGTATAGCTAGATGACATGCTGTTTTTTTCATCTACCAAGTCAGCCCACTTTCAACATGTTATGGAGATTTTACATTGATTACGTCTCCATAGGCTCTTAGCCAAACCAGAAAAATGCATATTTGAGGCTACTTCTGTTACCTACCTGGGGTTCATACTCTCTGAAGAAGGGATTCAAATGCCGTAAAATGTATTACTGCAATGGGTGATCTCCTTCTGGTGCAGTATGTTACTTCACCGACCCCTATTTTGGGCAACCAGCTTGATTTAGTCTTTGGAAAGCATGACTCCTTGACAGTCTCTTCCCCGATATGTATCACCTGGTTGGATCACTTTGTTATTCCTTTCAAATTGATTGGTACTGTTCATCCTCCTATTTCTGATAAGCCCAGAGCCAAGAAGCACAACTGGCTTGCAGTTGATATTTCTATGATAGCCGCACGCATTAACACCAACTGCAGTGCCTTACCTTCTATGGATTTTGATACTTTATCCCAAGTTTTTACCACTACGGCTGATTCACTTGCTCCTCTGCTGGAGATTCAAGCTCCTAGGCGGCCCTCTCAACCTTGGTTTAGTGAAGATTTAAAAGCTCTCTGCCTTAAACGTAGGCAAGCAGAACGCAATTGGGGCTCCTCTTACTCTGCTATTGATTGGACTGCCTTCTGTGCTACTACCTCTATATACCATCTGGCCATTTAGCAAGCAAAACAAAAGTACTTCTCAAATTGAAAATGCGATCACACAGCCTAAAGAGCTTTTTAAGGTGGTTCGCACTTTGTCGGCTAGAGAACCCGCGGATGCTACACCTGCATCTCAGGATCGCTGTGATTCTTTGGCTAAATTTTTTATTTGCAAGATCGATAAACTTAGGGATCCTAGCTTGACTGATTGCAATCGCTGAGTCAGCGGGCCGGTTTCCCATGTTGTTGCCCCCTAAGGGACTGTGCCCTCTACCACTGCTTTGTGGGACTCTTTTCCTTCCTTTACAGACACTTATGTTATTGCTGCGGTCACTAACATGAAATCTGCTTCTCCTGCAGATGCTCTTCCTTTGTCTGTAGTGAAGGATATTCTCCCCCAGATTTTGCCCCACCTGACATCTGCAGTGAATCTTATCTGCTCGATGGGGATTATTCCTCCTGTACTTGAATGCATAACTGTGATCCCTCTTTTGAAGAAGCCGGCTCTCCACACTCTAGTTCTTGCTAATTTCCGACTCATTTCTCTTCCCCTTTTCGTATGAAGTTACTTGAATCTTTGGTGTCCCCACTGTTGGTGAGTTTCTGTGAGTCTACATCTTTGCTAGATGGCTTTCAGTCGGGCTTTAAACCTGGCCAGGGCACCAAGATCATTTGGTCTCGGTGCTTGACGATCTTTTACGCTTATTGCTGATCAGGGTGGAGTAGCGGCTCTGATCTTGTTAGATCTGCCTGCCACTTTTGATACCATTGATCACTCCATCCTGATCAGTCATTTAGCTGCTGCAGGCATGGCAGGCCCAGTCCTGGCCTGGTTTCACTCTTTTCTGTCTGATCGTTCACAGCACCTTTTGCTTCAAACTTTTCTTTCTGCAGTCTAAGCTCTGCTGTGTGGTGTCCCACAGGGCTCTGCCCTATTCCCCCCCTCTTTTCGAAATCTATATTCGGCCTCTGATCGCTCTCATCCACGCTCACAGCTTTAGATGCTACTTGTACGCTGACGACATGCAGATCTTGGTTAGGCTGGATCTTTGTTATCCAGCCCATGCCACTCAGCTGCGAGATTGCCTTACGGCCGTGGGTTGCTAGATGGCCGAGAATTGCCTTAAATTAAATGGAGACAATACCAAGGTCCTGGTTGTGAGTTCTTCATCTGCTTCCTCTGTTGGACCCCTGCTTTTTGGCCTTCTTCTTTTGGTCCCTTCCCCGCTGCTGTCTCAGTGGTTAAGAACTTAGGTGTCAAACTCTCCGCCTCTCTGTCCATGGCCCCCCAGGTTGGCGCGGTCTGTCAAGCAGGCCATTTTCGATTGAAAATTCTTAGGAAGGTCCTCCAATTTATTCCTGCACCATTTGCAAGCTCCAGTGGTCTCTGCTTTAGTCCTCAGCAAGATTTACTACTGCAACTCTCTATCTGGCTCAGCCAGATTATTTGATACAGCGCCTGCAGGTTCTCCAGAATTCAGCTGCCCGCCTCGCCACTGTCACCCTTTATCGGGAGCATATTTCTCCTGTTTTGAGATCTCTCCATTGGCTGCCGGTGGGCAGACGTGTTCATTTTAAGTCTTTATGCCTGCTGCATAGGGCGTTCTATGGTGTCGGCCTGGATTACCTGCAGCTAAAATTCCAGCCGTATGTTCCTGTCCGCACATTACGATCCGGGGGCTGCTCTCTTTTGGCTGTCCCTAGGGTCCATCGAGCTAGAACTGGTGGCCGCTCTTTCTCGGTTAGAGCTGCCGCTCTTTGGAATGCTCTTCCTGACACCTTGCGTTTGGTATCTGCCATCTGCAATTTAGGAAGGCTCTTGAAACTTTACTGTTCTAGGTCCTCTCTTTTCTTTCTCTTGATTCAGCACTAGCGCCAGGTTGCCTTTTGTTTGGTTTGCCTCAGGGGTGTGAAAAACGGTAACATAACATAACAAATGGACCCTCAAAAATATGCGCTATCATGCGATGGCCTACTCCTTGAACAGTCAAAGATATCCAACATTTTGTAGGGTTGGGCAATTTTTGTAGGAAGTTCCTAAAAAACGTCTCAGAAATCGTTGTAAGAGGATTCAATCCAGCACTACAGCTAAGTCAATGCCTAGTCTGGGATACTGAATGGAAACCCTTATTGATATATCTTTATGTCCAGTTCATGAGTTCTGGATGACTACCCCTATATAACACCCCTCTCTTGGAATCCCCCTGACCCCACTGAGCC